>NW_021703775.1:36898546-37018033 GCF_005190385.1 Monodon monoceros | reverse complement strand
TAACATTAATAAGAACCTGATGTATAAAAAAATAGAATAAAATTCAAAAAAAATTAAGGAAAAGGGCCATTATAAACAAATAAAAAAGCACCCCTCTGAAACCTCTAATATAGGCAAAAACGTGGTTTAAACAAAACCAAAAACACAGCCTACTCTCTTAGATTAAATGACTGACAATACCAAATAATAAGACATTCAGTAGTTTTCTTCTAAATCTGTCATAAGGAACAAGAGTAGAACTACAATTCCTGCCTCTGGTTGAAACATGTATGAGTTTTGAGGCTTTTCTCAGCCTCGGAGAATAAGAAAACAGGATCAAACTGATCCTTCACTCTTCTGTTATAAATTAAATCAATTAAATACCTTCTCCCCCTTTTTTTAGAGGCTTCTGAAATTCACCCGTAGATGGAGCAAAGCGTGTAAGATGAAAGCAGGAAAAATGTGAAATAAGTAATTTAAAAAACCCAAAAAACTACAAGGATCTCAGAGACAATAAAGTCTCTGAGACTTTAAAAAGACTTTAAAGTCTCTTAATTTAACGTCACTCTACAATGATCAGTACTTCCATCCACCCAAAGCATTGAAACTATACGTAAACACCTTTTTGATCAAGTACTGCTGCATACAACTGTCTGTTTAGAATATCCTACTGCTATGTAGCTTATCTGATTAAGTACCATAACTCCTTTCCCCAAATTCCTTCCCATGGTTTACCCAGAATTAAAAAAATAAAAGCAGTTCAATTAAGAAAAAGTTTACAATTGTAAACTGAACCTTTATAAAAGAAATGGTGGGAGTTCCCTGGTGGCCTAGTCGTTAGGATTCTGGGCTTTCATTGCATGGCGTGGGTTCAATCCCTGGTTGGGGAACTAAGATTCCACAAGTCACGCGGCACAGCCAAAAAAAAAAAAAAAAAGGTGTCACACGTACCAAGGGAGAACAGTCAAATGTTTACAAGTAGCAGAGAAAGCTCAGCTTCTGGGATTTAACAGAAAATACTTCAATCCCAGTGTCTATTTATTCTTTGTGCCAAAAGAATTAGTCGTATGCCAGTTGCGAAAGTGACATTTATGTAAAACAAATTTCTTAAAACAAGAACTACCTTTACAAGATTTCATATCCAATAAAAACCATACTAATCAGAAATTATCTGTTTCCAATTAGTCAGAAAGTGTATGTGAAGAGACTAGGATATTCCTTCCAGCAGCCTTCTAAGCTCTTCCTTGGGAATAAGGAAAACTTGAAATATATATATATTAAAAATACAAACTGAAGAACATTTCACTGAAGAGTTCTCATACATAGTTTGTATGCCTTTGACAAACCCAACTATGCTCTTATATGGTTACTAAGTTTTTCAAAGGACTCCTACAATGATCTAGCATACTTATATCCATAGCCCCCCATCCCGTTCTTCTAAATATGAACAAAAAAATTCACCTCCAAAGTTATTAAAGTAAACCTTTGAATTATTTATTGAAAAGGAATACTTTTTTTTTTTAAAAGGATCAATCACGTATAATTTCTTCAAAACAAGGTACACTAGTATAAAAATGCCTAACTACTCACTGGAAGGCAGCTTATGGCACATGAATGCTCCTTATCCAAGAGTTTATGCATGCATCTTTTATAATCCAACTCTATTTTCTCAAAGTCAAGAAAAATTTCTTTGACAGTCCCATTTCAAATAAAAACAAAGCAATACCAAATAGCCTACACAATCCTGTAAGTTGATAGTATCAACATTAGCTAGTTAAAAAGCTGAGATTTAAGTAACTCCCATCCTGACTTAGAAGTTATATATCATCTTGCAAGTTAGTTACACAGCAATATTAACAACCTTATCCCCCAGGAACATATTGCAAATATTAGATCTTAATGATAGGGTAAAAGAAATGCATAACAGAATCTGATTCACTAAAACCCTTTAAAATGAGAACTTACTGACTGCAACATACTGATGGTGCAAACTAAAATATAAGTTAAAAAGTTGCAGTCTCCGGGGCTTCCCTGGTGGCGCAGTGGTTGAGAATCCGCCTGCCAATCCAAGGGATACAGGTTCGATCCCTGGTCCAGGAAGATCCCACATGCCACGGAGCAACTAAGCCTGTGCGCCACAACTGCTGAGCCTGTGCACCTAGAGCTCGTGCTCCACACAAGAGAAGCCACCGCAATGAGAAGCCCACACACCGCAACAAAGACCCAAAGCAGCCAAAAGAATAAAAAAAGTTGCAGACTCCTATCTCTTGCTTTCATAGTGGCTAATTTTCATACAACACAGAAAATAGAAAGCCTTGATACACTCTTACAAAAGTAAAGCTACAGACAAAACTGAGTTAAATCCAGTCCCAACCATTGTGCAATACTATCACATGAAATTCACTTTAAATATCTGTTTACTCTGTAATCACATCCTTCCATCAAAGCCATGTATAACTGAAACTTCTTTTCTTTCACATTTTAAAATATTTTACAATGCTGTGTTAGTTTCAGGTGTACAGCAAGTGATTCGGTTATATACAAATAATACACATTCTTTTTCAGATTCTTTCCATTATACCTTATTATGAGACACTGATATTCAGTACAGCACAATATATGTGCTATACAGTAGGTCCTTGTTTACTCTGTATATATAGTAGTGTATGTTAATCTCATACTCCCAATTTATCCCTCCCTCCCCTCCTTCGGTAACCATAAACTTGTTTTCTATGTCTGAGTATTTCTGTTTTTTAAATATGTTCATTTGTATCAATCTTAAAGATTCCACATGTGATATCATGATACTTGTCCTTCTCTGACTGACTTCACTCAGTATGATAATCTGTAGGTCCATCCATGTTGCTGCAAGTGGCATTATTTCATTCTTTTTACGGCTGAGTGATGTATTTCATTCTGTGTGTGTGCATGTGTGTGTATATACACACACCCACACCCACCCTCCACATCTTCTTTATCCATTCATCTGCTGATGGGTGTTTAGGTTGCTTCTATGTCTTGGCTATTGTAAATACTGCTACTATGATCACTGGGCTTCATGTATCTTTTTGAATTAGAGTTTTCCTCTTTCCTGGATATATGCCCAGGAGTGGAATTGCTGGATCATATGGTTAACTCTATTTTTAGTTTTTTAGGAAACTTCATACTGTTCTCCATAGTGGATTACCAATTCACGTTCCCACCAATAGTGTAGGAGGGTTCCTTTTTCTCCACACCCTCTCCAGCATTTATTATTTGTAGACTTTTTTGAGGATGGCCATTTTGACTGGTGTGAAGTAATACCTCATTGTAGCTTTGATTTTCATTTATCTAATAATTAGTGATACTGAACACCTTTTCACATGCCTGTTGGCAAGAAAGAAAGGCTCTTTTCCCATGTCATACTGTTATTACAAACATCTGTCCATTTAAACCACCAATGATCATCAGAAAGATAGTCACTAAAATACAGCTCTGTCCTCTTTACTTTATTGTCCAAAGGAATCCAGAATAACATTCCTACTCCTCACTCAATAAAATACTCATGAGAATAAACAGCAAAACAAGAAATGAATAGCTAAAAAACCCTCAAAAGCAGGGGTTCTTAACCTAGGGTTCCCATAGATAGGCTAGAATTAGACTATAACTTATTGCCTATATGTTTAGTAGTTTTAAGAGGAATGGATATTTATTCTTTACTCTTAAAAGGGTTTACGGCCTCAAACAGATACTAAACTCTAAAATATATACAGCAATTAAAATTTTAGTAAATTCATAGCATCACTATTTACAATAGACAAAATCTGGAAACAACCCACGGATGCATAAACAAAGTGGTATATACGTATAATGGAATATTAATCAGCCTTAAAAAGGAATGAAATTGTTACATACTGCAACATGGATGAACCCTGGGAACATGCTACTGAAATAAACCAGACACAAAATACTGTATGATTATATGCATATAAGTTACCTAATACAGGCAAATTCATAGAGACAAAAAGCATAATAATGGTTAACAGGGCCTGGGGAGAGAGTGTAACGGAGAGTTAATGTTTAATCGGTAGTTTCAACTGGGATGATGAAAAAATTCTGGAGATGAATAGTAACGATGGTTGCACAATACTATGTATTTACTTACTGACAATAAACTATACACTTAAAATGGTAAACATTATGTATATTTAATCACAACAGAACAAGTTTTTATTTTATTAAAAATTCAACAATTTTTCCTATAACAAAAGAACAATCATAATAAAATCCACACCCCTTTAATAAAATCTATAGGTGGTTCCTGTCTCCTGCATGGATGTAAGGTAAGGATTAGGAATTGTTATGTCTCAAGTAAAGACCTCTTATGGAAGTTCCAGAGAACTAGGAAACTTTGGGGGGATCAAATGGTTACCTTAACCTCAAGTGGTGGGAAAATACTTTCTGTCAATTATGTATGATGCTGAAATGCAAAAGAACATCTTGAAAAATACTGCCTTGTTTTATTAGATAAAATGTAAATTTAATCATTATCGTTGCTTTATTATCCCATCATGTTATAAAACTGGCAAAAATACACGAATAGGAGTGCCTATTCTGATATTTCAAACATTACATTCTATGAGGGGAAAAAAGGAGTTTCTCATGGATTTGCTTCAGAGCCAAGGGCTTAAAGAGCCCAAACACTTAAATTTTCTTTTCAAAATGACCAACAAACAACTTTCTCTGTTCAACAGGGAGTAACACTATCAACTTAAAATAAGTAAACATACACACAGAGATGTTAAGGATGCTCAACAGCAGAAGTCACAGTGAGAAGCAATTATATATGTACCATAGTGGCTAGAATTAAAAACACTGACAATACCAAGCTTTGGTGAGGATGGGAAGCATACTGCTACTGAGAATGTAAAGTGATACAACCATTTTGGAAAACAGTTGGGCAGCCAGCTAAAAACATACACCTACCATATGATCTACCCATTCTACTCCTAACTAATCAAGTGAGTGACAGAAAGCAGATTGGGGGCTGGGGAGGTAAAGGAGAGGGCAATCACAAAGAAGAAGGTCTTGATTACAGTGGTGTTTTCACGGGTATATGCATGAGTCAAAACATATCAAATTGTACACTTTAACATGGTCTATTGTATATGTTAAATATACCTTAACAAAACTTTAAAAAGCAATTTTTAAAAGCCAGTATTGCTTAAAGGCAACAAGTTAAACGTGATATTCAGTACAATGAGAGACTTTAAGCATGCGAGTGACCTGACTTAGTTCTGTTTTTTAAAGTAGCATGCTAAATCCTTTGTTGTGAATATATTACAAGGGACACACATAAATGGCTGTTAAGGAGCCCAGTTAGGATGCTATTGCAGAAATCTCAAGGTAACCTGAGACTAGTATGATTACTTGGTGAAATGGAGAGAAGTGGGAGTATTTTCATGGAAAAAGGCTGGCAACATACACATTGTGTTTATCCATAGTCAGCACCTAGATATGCAGAGGGCTTTACACACATTACCTCTTATATCACATCCCAATAACCATGCAAGACAATCAAGATAGTATGGCTTTATCACTTTAAACTTTTTCTTCATAAATTCACCACTCCCCTTTTCAATGTCAGCAAGTTTGTATATATTTCATGAAATGTAATGATCTGTAAGCCATATGCCTTAACAGATTAAAACATAATCCTTTGGTTTAAATTAAAATAATAGAGATTCCTTAACAAAGATTTTTTTCACGAGAGACAAAGGAGGCCTCCCCCCACTTCTTTATGGTTTGAACCTTCTAAACCAAGCACCAAAATTATTTTTAAAAAGGAGCAAAGGTTATAATGAAAGCTGATGTGTATTGCAGACAAGAAAGAAGAACCAACACCACTGACAGTCCTAGTGTACCTTCGCTTCAATGACTAGTAATCATTCCCTATTTGGAAATTATTCCACTTTACGTATTAAAATTTCTTCTTTTTCTTGAGTCAAAAATATTGTCTTAAATAAAAACAAACAAATGGAACCTAATTAAACTTCAAAGCTTTTACACAGCAAAGGAAACCATAAACAAAACAAAAAGACAACCTACAGAATGGGAGAAAATACTTGCCGAATGATGCAACTCACAAGGGATCAACCTCCAAAATATACAAACAGCTCACACAGCTTAAAAACAAAACAAAACAAAAAAACCCCAAACAACGCAATCAAAAAATGGGCATAAGATTTAAAATGACATTTTCTCCAAAGAAGACATAAAGATGGCCAAAAGGCACATGAAAAGACACTCAACATCGCTAATTATTACAGAGAAGAAAATCAAAACTACAATAAGGTATCACCTCACACCAGCTAGAATAGCCACCATCAAAAAGTCTACAAATAATAAATTCTGGAGAGGGTGTAGAGAAAAAGCAACCCTCCTGCACTGTTGGTAGGAATGTAAATATGTACAGCCACTATGGAGAACAGTATGGAGGTTCCTTAAAAACTATGGAAGCAACCTAAATGTCCATCGACAGAAGACTGGATAAAGATGTCACACACACAAATATTACTCAGGCATAAAAAAGAATGAAACAGTGCCATCTGCAGCAACATGAATGGACCTAGGGATTATCATACTAAGTAAAGCAGACAAAGACGAATATCATGATATTTCTTATATGTGTAATCTTTAAAAATGATACAAATGAACTTATTTACAAAACAGAAATACAGTCACAGACATAGAAAAAAACCTTATGGTTACCAAAGGGGAAAGGGGATTGGGGGAGGGATAAATTAGGAGTTTGGGATTAAAATATACACACTACTATATACAAAATAAACAACAAAGACCTACTGTATAGCACAGAGAACTACACTCAATATCTTAAAATGAAAAATTGTCTTGACTTACTTAAAAATGTAAAAGCAAAAATACTGGGAAAGTCATTAGGGTCTTAAATAGATGAATGAATCCCAAATAGGGAGTGGTGTTAGTCACTGAAGTACTTCAATAGTAAGTAATTCATTAATTGAATAATTATATACTGAACACCTATATACCAAGCAGTAAGAATGCAATAAAGACATTCTCTGATCCCTGATACCATTAAGCTTATTTTTGAGAGGATAAGATAAAGAGTGAGAAAAACAGTGATAGCTAAGTGGGATAAAGGTTATAGTGGGTGGGGATGGGGGTGACCAAAAAAACCATTTTTCTGACCTAAAGCAAAATGATAAAAATCAGAGCAATGTAGTTAACTTTGTATTACATAAATCTAAATTCATTAAAATGATTATGAAGGTTATATCTCCCTTGCTCTATTTTTATTAAAATATCTTTTAATTAAATGTTTTTTAACATGTCCTTTCTCAGCTATTATCTGTCTTTTGCTCATTAAAATTTTACTCATTTGTGATCCGCTGGTACAGGACACACTAAGGGAACACAGAGCAAGAGACATCTAACTTAGTCCAGAACTGTCAGGTAGTTTCCTGGCAAACTGTTTTAGATAATGCCCTAAATTGAAAATGCCATTCTGCTAAATGAACTTGTGAAAATTAACATACGCTTATGGACAAGAACCTGAAAGCTGATAAAATATATGCTGGATTGGAAAAAATGTACATAACTTATCTTGGGGGCTTCCCTGGTGGCGCAGCCCCAGTCTGAGAAGATCCCACATGCCGCGGAGCAGCTAGGCCCGTGAGCCATGGCCGCTGAGCCTGCGCGCGTCCCAACGGGAGAGGCCACAACAGTGAGAGGCCCGAGAACCCAAAAAAAACAAACAAACAAACAAAAAAAACTTATCTTGGCTTGCTGTTTGATAGGTTTGATAAGCAAACCTATCATTCCTTTAAAATACATCAAGCATTGCCATTTTCATGAATGAGCTTGTCCAAAGGGGCCAACCTGATTTTTCCCCTTTTAGCATGTGTTAGCACTTATTACATATACGCCTAATTTAATGATATTTTTAAAAAAAGATATCATTTTTAACATGTTTTATCTTCCTACCTGTAATACTCTGACGTAGGGAATATATTTGTATAGTCTTAATACCTAATGGTACTAAAATGGACAAAGACTAGCTAAAGTGGAGACAACAGCTTAAAAGATATGACAATTATAAACAAAAGGAATGTACAATATTTTGGGGGTTATACTAATTTATTTCCAATATCGAAGTTACTTAAGATGAAGGAAAATTAACATTCAGAAATTTAGTATACTTCGCGAGATACAAAATTTTAGGATTGTAAAAGCCTCCTAGGATTGACAAAGTTGGAAAGAATTATAAATATAGTAGTGAATAAATTTATTTCCCAGTGCTTTATAAATGAGATCAATTACCTTAAAAACACACATCATTAAATGCATCATGCAAAGTTGCTGCTGTATATCTAAAGTTAGATAGAGTTCACTAACATTCTCTGGGAGCCATTTTACACGCTCTTCTAATATTGAGCCTCTGAAAGACCCTAAAAATTACATCACACTTTCCCCTCCATGTAATGACTTCACTGACAGTGAAAACCATACATGTGGTGATAGGAACTTCACGTACTTTTAAAGAAATTTACATCCCACGCAATCTTATCACTAGTGTTAAGGGGAAATGCAAGGAGAAAGGTGATTCTAATTGATGTTTTTTATAAGTACTGCTTGCAGAGAAATGAAGTATCTCACTAATACAGAATAGGAACACATGAATAAAATAGAATTCTCTTGACTCAGGAAGAATATCACCACCCCGCCTCTACCAGTTTTTGCCAAACAAGATGGTAAGACTTTCAAAATTAAAATTATATACATATTCCAGGGCATATATTAAATATACATATGCCCTGGAATATGTATATATTTGATACATAGAAATATATGGAAGCTTTTGACTTTATGATAAAAACCAAAAGATGCCACTCCCATTCATGCAGAAAGCAAAAACTGTCAAGTCCTCAGGGAGAACTTTTAGCCTCTAATTTTTTCAGTAACAAATACAACCATGACTGATAAGCTAGTATAATTTTAAATCATTTAATTTTATACCTGGAAAATAATTTGGGAGGATCATCTAGCACAATCCTTATGTAATAAGAAGCAGAGGTCTATGTGTTTAGAAATTAAAGAGGGACTTATTACAGTAAAATGGCACTGAAGTAAAATATTACACACTTTTTTGTTGGTATGGTAAGCCATACCCAAAGTTAAATTTGAGGCTCAAACCACAAGTATAAAAACAACAGTAGTAAAGGAACCAGGACTGCACCTAAGGTCCCTAAAAGCAGTGAAGTACAAAGGATCTATTTGGGCCTGAGTCAAACTGTACTTACTAATTTCTGCGAAAGTCACAGAATGTGATCTAAAATGGTTTCAAACCAAAATAAAAAATTTAAAGAAACAGGAACCTCTTTGGGGGGGGGGGGCACTATTTCCTCCCATACTATCATTCTTAATTCAGTTTATGGTGTATTACAGATACTGCCGTTAAAAATTGTCCCACTGACCTCTAAAAGTCCTAGAAAGATGTCAAGATTTAAGTCAGACTGAGTAAATCCAGGTCGCTATTCCACCATAAAGATGACATGAGAAAGCAGGTAAAGACAAATCTTAAAGAGCAACAGTCAAAGAAAGGGAACATAATTTAATAGGAAAAAATGCCACCAAAAGTAGTATAACCCCATTTTAAAATCCAGACTTCTCTCTTTATTTTTCAGAGATTAAACAAGTAACAAAGTAGATAATAAGGCAGTATGTGAAAACTGGAAGGAACTGCATTAAAGAATTCCAAGAGACTAACTTTGCCCCATGTTTCTTAAACCATGACTACTTTTACTGAGGTAGTGACAAAGGAAAAAGTAAAAATATTAATACCAGGCATCACCACAGCTTCATTTTTTGATCTTTCCTTATTTTAGAAGCCAACCTCTTATAAGGTATGCCCAGAATGTCAAAAGCTAAAGTCTTGATTTTTAAAACTTGTTTTTTCCTTTGCTGTTATATTTATGTTATTCCTTGTATTACAGTACTCATTACTTGCTATTGTGTGATGAATTTAAAACAATACATAAGAGCGCATATTCAAATTTCATTCATTTCAAACATGGTCTAGATTAACTATGTAAGTTGATACAAATTTTTCACCACAATATTTACTGTAGAAAGTTTCACCAGTCTGGTTTCTGCTTTCCCCCCAAAATAACCTTATTCTTCCCCTGACCCCAAATATAAACAGAACCTGCCTTGCAACATGATGAAAGCAGTAATCCATTAGAGCATAATAAACTACTAAAGATTCAACACATTCCTCCTGTCCAATACTCAACTATAATAAAAATGCCAGGAATAATAAAATTCTGAATCTACAATTCTTTAAAACACTTTCCTACCTTCACATTGGTTCCTTGGAAGAATCTTCCACCTTGTTTTTATCACATTTTCCAAAATTTGTAGTCCATAATACTGAAAATTGGAGAATAGAAGCATGTGAATATATTGCTGTAAGACTGGCAATTTCCAGGATTCACAAATGGACAGACATTCACACATTTACATCTAAATTTTCAAAAACATTATGCTACCAAGTTTAATTACATATATTAAACAAGGATCTATTTGCCCATATACTGAGTTTTCATGCATTTTCCTCACTTTATTGTTTACTACTCTATTTAACGTCCTGCTGTTTATACATGCTCACACCAGGAGGAAGAACCAAATAAAAAGCCCTTAGCAGCCAAATGGGCTTAGTCTGTAGAAGGAAAAGTAGCAGCCAGATACGAATTCACAGCATAAATGACTGCTTATAGGCTCACGTACTTTAACACGACCAGGCTCCTAAGAATTTAGCAGCTTGGATGCTCTCAAGCTTCCTACCATCTTCTAGGAGTTGTAAGCTCTTGGCCAAGTATTAAAGTATTGTCACAGATACTTTCTACAGAAAGTGTTTACAAACATCACTGGTGTGTTACTTAAGGAGCAGCAAGACAGCCCACGGGTTTAATTTTAAATTTTAACCCCACCCTTAGAGTTGCTATTTCTACTAATTTAAAGATAAACTTTTGTGCACAGTCAAAATAATACACAAATGAATGTTGCAATCTGTATCTACCTTTCAGGTATTCCTTCCAACTATAAAAATGATAACTAAAAATGTAAGAACGTTAATACAAATACCACTTTCAAGCCATTTTGTCCCTCCTGTTGATTACTCACTCTAAATAGTCAACAATATTTATAACAATTTACAAGGCTACAGGAGTTACTACCCAAAATCATTACCATGACCAATTAGTGTGGATAGACAGGAGGAAGAAAAGGGTCAAAACTGTTGTGGTATGCTTCAACTGGTTGAATTAGGGAAGAATCAGCCATAATACCTGAAAGGTAAACTCATTCATATATAGACATTTAACCTCAGATTGCAAGTTTTGGCTGAGAATAAGAGTTCATCTTTAAAATGGTTAGTCATCACACAATAAAATAGGAGCATTAGTATTTCAACCAAAGGGATCATGTGAATGCACACTTTATCCAAAGCACAATATAGACTGTCCCAAACTACATTGTGCTCAAACAGTGTTTTTGCTGTTTTCTTTCATTTTTAACATTTCATACTTTTTAGGAAAAATTTGCCATTTCAACCCAAATCCTACATTTGCAGAACATTCCTTAAAAAGACTTCAAAAATAAAAACAAGGCCAAAGCAAAATTCTGAAATTACAAATTATAAATTTGATGCCATGCCAAAAAAGTTTCATAATCAGCAGTAAATGGTGAAGCTTTCTTTCCTGTTCATTTACCTCTCTTTATAGATCTACGTTTCAGACAAATGTAAATAAACAAAAAAGGTAAGTTTCTCATTGACTAAAATTCTAAATTAACTTTTAAAAACACACTACCCTAAACTTGCTTTAAATTAATTCTAAAGGCATGAAATCAGAATGTCAAAAGTTTTACTAAGTCAAAACAAATGCACTTCTTACTACATGGAATATATACCCTCTTGCTAATTCTCAACCAATTACAAAGATCTTTAAGAAACTATGACACAAAACCTGCCATAAATACACCAGTTAAGAAGTACTAATCTTAATGATAACTTAACCATATTTAGCCAATGTATTTTCAGCCTACCCTTTTTAATTGAAGGATATCCCCCCCTTCACTGTTGCATTTATTTACTTCTGCCTTTATATCTGATACTGTTACCTGAATTACCTATTTACTAACCTCTAGTCCTTTCTCCAACTGTAAAAAAGTAGCACAAGCTTGCTGAAGATACAATTCATCTTTTCATCTTTCTGCAAACAGGTCTGAGGCAGGAAGCCCAATAAAAGCTTTTCACTACTTAGTTCAAAGGAATACATAGATCACCAACATAGTACCCTAAAACCCAATCTCTCCTAGACATTAAGACTCTACACATGATGAGAATTCACATTTCTTTGAAAAGGAGTATTTTGATTAAAAAATCTGAAGTGATAGCCAAATCTGAGGGCCAATGATAAATAACTACTTTGGAAATATACATAAATAATCCAAATATCATTCTGAAGTATTAAGTTTCTGCTTTACACCTCAGGACTTGAGAAATCCACTGCTGAGTTATGAAGATGAGGGACAGAGAACAGCAAAGACTAAATGAAAAAAATAAATGCATGAAATGATCCCTATGGTAGAAATTTCTACTGAGCCCTTAGAAATACTTATTTTACGCATTGAATTCCCCTTTCCCCTCCCACCGCCCATGAAACAAAAACAATTGATGAACAGAATTCAGTTAAAGGGAATCAAAAGGGTAGACCTTGTGGAGGCCTGCCGTCAAAGCCTAGCTGTGTCAGTTGCACAGGAAGACACCCCTTTTCTTCCTATTACAAGCAATCAACATAATGGAACATTATGATTAATATCAGGTAGTGTTAACATCTTTAAAGAAAAAAAAAATGATTGCATAAAAGCCAAATGTCATAGTGCATAAATTTAGCACCAAATCATTTGTAATTTATGTAAATGGAAGAATTCTTTACCTGTTGCTTTCTTTCTGTTCCTCTAATCATCTCATTTTTCACAAGACAAATTTGAGTTTTTAAAAATACTGTTGATAAATCAACTTAAACATTAGTAATGTCTGTCAGTATAAAAAGCAAAATTTACCAGGCAAGCAAACAGGCAAACACTGTTATGTTACTTAAGGTTAGCACTTTGAGGAAGTTCTGGACTGTATTTTTGCCCTAAAATTTATAAGATGTCAAAACTAGTTAATATTTTAAAACTGTTAATTAACACAGTCTGATTTCAGAAACAGAGGTGAACATGGCTACTTTCTGTTTTAACACAATGTATACCAAGTGGAAACCTTGTGTGTATTTAAACAGAATGCCATGCATGGTATTTTACTACTTTAAGGCAGTTTAAAGAGAAGTGTGAATCATCAAGCCTAAACAGTCAAAACACATTTTGATCAACCCTTCTGTTCAAACTTAAGAAAAAAGGACCCAAATGATAACATTTTCAATTGCAAATAAAAACTGAGTGCTGTCCCATTAAAAGCATTGGTACCATGGAGTAGGGTTTTACGCTGCCCACACAACTTGGTTTTGGAGGTGCCTAGCCTGTGTTATATTGATTACTTGCCCAAAATAATTCCTCTGATGTTATGTTTCATCTCTGAATAACATTCAGAATTTATGCTGAGATCTGTACACATATTCTAAAAAGAAAAAGAAAAAAAAAAACCAAACCAAAAAGAACCCCCAAACAACAACAAAAAAAAGCCACCTTGCATACTAGTCCCAATTTCAAAACTCCATTTATAATTCTTAGGACTATTTGCAAGAATTCATTCTATGTTTAAGGCTAAATTTTGAAATAAGTTAACATTATTAAATGATTTGATAACAAATGCTAATACTAAAAATGAGATACCTTCCTCAAAGTTTATGACTGGAAGAAAAGAAGAAATAATGGATTTAAAAAACCACCACTTGCTTACTTTCGTGTTCATATTCTGTGAAAATTCCAAAATTGTGTCGACTCTTGTCCATGCATCAGGATGCTCCTTTAAATGTGTCAGTACTTCTTGAGCCATTCTTTGCTAAAATAGTATACAAAAAGAATTTTAAGCTAACTTGTTCTTTCGAATGGTATTGAGCAAGGCACAAATCCTAATAGGACAGTGATTTTATCAACTTTCAGAAATACTCAAGAAACTAGTCCTTATAGAAATAAAAATGTGTCCATTATCAACTTCAATTAAGAATGGGTACAGGGCTTCCCTGGTGGCGCAGTGGTTAAGAATCCGCCTGCCAATGCAGGGGACACGGGTTCGAGCCCTGGTCGGGGAAGATCCCACATGCCGCGGAGCAGCTAAGCCCGTGCGCCACAACTACTGAGCCTGCGCACCACAACTACTGAAGCCCATGTGCCTAGAGCCCGTGCTCCACAACAAGAGAAGCCACTGCAATGAGAAGCACACACACCGCAACTAGATAAAGCCTGCGCGCAGCAACGAAGACCCAACGCAGCCAAAAATAAATTAACAAATTTTTAAAATTAATTAAAAAAAAGAATGGGTATATTCTTTTTAAACAGAGAAGTGTTTTCTTCCCCTAATCTGCTTTATTTGGTATTCTCAAAACTGAACTTAAATTCAATCAATTATCTACTCCAACATAAAGGGGTTCTCAGCACACAATCAACCAAAAGCAACATATAAAAATTCACATCTACTTAGATAAGTTATGTAATGGTATACTCTGGTTTATAAGAGTCACCAAGATATCTTTAACAAATTTTATCTATAAAATTATATTTCAGGGGAGACAGATAAAAGCTAGGTCTAAGTAAGTCTACAACTCTCTAATACCTGTTGATACACATAAAACATTAAGACTCTTTTAAAGCAGTATTTTCAGTTTATTGTAAACACACCTTTGTCTCTGAAAATCCTTTTATTTCACATATTAAATCCTAGCTTATTTTGAAAATTTTCTTTTGCTTTTGTATTTCTAAAATGCAAACTCAGAATATTTAAACCTATGAAACCATCATCTAGAATTAACAAATGTTAAGATTCTGCTGCACTTGTCTGTTTTTCTTTTAAACATAAGATCTAAAACTTATGGAACTTTGTACCTTTCTTCAGCGCCATTTCCTTCCTTTGTTCCTTCTTTAGAGATAATCACTTTCATGACTTTGGTGTCTTTTCCTGTCTGTATTTTCACAGCATGTGTATGAATTTCATAAATATAGTTGTGTGGTTACTAAATTTTATATAAATAGTATATTGTAGAAATCCTTCTGCAGTTCGCTCTTTCCATTTGACATAGTTTCTTTCCCTTGGCTTCACTGAGATATGATTGACAATTGAGAGTTTTAAAGATCTAGCCATGTTGACATTATCCAGTTTCTTCATTTTAACTGTTAGTTTTTCACACAATATGAACACTACATTTTATCAAAGGCTGATAAGTCTATTAATTTTTTTCAGGAAGCAACCGCTTAATCTTTTTCACCTTTATAGGCTGTTTTGTAGCTCAACTGGATCCTCCCTAATTAACTTTTACCTATTTCTATCACATGTTGTAACCAAAGAGTAAACTTTTATCGTTTTAAAATTTGGCAATTATCCTTCTGTTAGATCATTTACTTGATCAAGGGTTTGATTCTATGGGTTAAACAAGGAAGCATCAAAAGGAGGGGAGAAAAGCATTCTTATTTAAACCATCTCTGACACAGACACCTCATAATCTTTAAGTTGGCTTTTATTCCAATTTACAAAAAAAAAAATTTTTCTCTTGTGGCTTTTTTTTTTTTTGCGGTACGTGGGCCTCTCACTGTTGTGGCCTCTCCCGTTGCGGAGCACAGGCTCCGGACGCGCAGCCTCAGCGGCCATGGCTCACGGGCCTAGCCGCTCTGCGGCATGTGGGATCTTCCCAGACTGGGGCATGAACCCGCATCCCCTGCATCGGCAGGCGGACTCTCAACCACCACCACCACGGAAGCCCCTCTTTTGGCTTTTATACACTGCTTATTGTTTAAAACGTTGACAAATACACACCCACTAAATTAGGTAATGGTTCTGTATCCTGACAATAAGACCAGAAATACTTTGGAACTTGAAAGAAAAATAAGGTGCCTGGGTTCCACCCTAAGGGTCTGGGATTAGAGCAAGTGTGTGAAGTCTTGAAATACAACTATACATTTTTTATTTGATTTAAAGGGTTGTAATTGTATCATATAATAAGCAACCAACAAAAGGTAGAAAGAATGGTGATGTGAATTATTTATGGCCAAAGCCCATTTTAGCAGTGTTTTGATTCTCTTCCTGAGAATATCTAACTGGATAGACTTGCATATAAAACAGTAACAAATATTAAGAGAATAAGGTACATCAAAGATCCATGCCTAGTAAGTTATTTGGTCAAGATACAACTTTTATCAGATTTTTTGAAGTGATGAGCATTCTACACATAAATGAATAGTTCCCACACTATCACCATTCATTTAAATCTCCCCATAAATCACGTTCCTTCCTTTTCAGTCATCCTTTTTGTTGTAATTTTACTCTCTAAAGTTATTGCTAGTATTTGCGTCCTTTTTTTAATTTGTCTTAATCCCACTGTCCTTACATAATATATCCTTTTCTTCTTTTAAAAAATATATTCCTTTATTAACTTAAAACCCCAGGAGGGGTTAAAAAAGGCACAAAGGGAAACCGAGGAGAGAGAAAATCTGGCATCTCCCTGTGTTACTAACTGAATGGTGAAAGTATTTTAGTTGCTAAGCAATAGATAAAAGAGTTCAAGACACTTAACACAGTACGGGAGAAAACACCCAACTCCAACATTTTTGTTTCCCTGGCGTCCTACTTGGCTAAAAATAGAAAAATGTTTATAACAGAAGGTAGTCCTAATATTACAGTGCTAATTATTCTACTATACTACCCATCTAGGCAAAAGTTCTATCTACAGATTAAAGGCCACCCTTCTAATAATTCCTTCATCTCCAAAGTTATGAAATCCTTTTCAAAATAGGCTACATACAGGTGAGTTTAAAGCTTAATTAGCATAATTTCTACTTGCTATTTTAAGTACATATTTTATGACAGATCAAAGCCAAACAAAAACTCCCCACCAAACCATATTTTAAAACAATGAGTTTGGGCTTCCCTGGTGGCGCAGTGGTTGAGCGTCCGCCTGCCGATGCAGGGGACACAGGTTTGTGCCCCGGTCCGGGAGGATCCCACATGCCGCGGAGCGGCTGGGCCCGTGAGCCATGGCCGCTGAGCCTGCGCGTCCGGAGCCTGTGCTCCGCAACGGGGGAGGCCACAACAGTGAGAGGCCCGCGTACCGCAAAAACAAAACAAAACAAAAAAAAAAAAACCCAAAACAATGAGTTTACATCACATATGTGAAATCATCTTCATTATACTTTCAAAGTCCCCTTTAAACAGAATGGCTCCTAAATAGCAGTCACCGCTAACAGGTGCTTTACAAAACCTCATCACTAATCCTCCAGTCTCTTGCAAGGTAGGTAACTTTGTAGATGAGATTCTAGAGGAATGACTAGAAAACTTACTGGAATAAATTTAAGACATTTAACACTAAAAACATGTTTTTCGGGCTTCCCTGGTGGCACAGTGGTTGAGAGTCCGCCTGCCGATGCAGGGGACGCGGGTTCGTGCCCCGGTCTGGGAGGATCCCACATGCCGCGGAGCGGCTGGGCCCGTGAGCCATGGCCGCTGAGCCTGCACGTCCAGAGTCTGTGCTCCGCAACGGGAGAGGCCACAACAGTGAGAGGCCCACGTACCGCAAAAGAAAAAAACAAAACATGTTTTCCACTGCAACCTTCAACTTTTTATTCAAAATAAAACCCCCAAGAAGTGGTATATAAAAAATTGAACAAGGAAGTTTAAAGATATCACTTTCAGAAAAGGGGTTCTTAACTGCCTTTAAGCTCTAAGCCTGTTTCCTTATCTATAACAAATACCAACTTACTGATTATTCTTTATGCAACTGACTTGTCCCATGAGAAATCTAACCAGACATAAAATTCTTACTTTTGGTAAAGTTAATTTTGTCTTCATAAATGGAAATATCTGTAAACACTTTTCTAAATCTAGTCTTTATTCAAGTCAAATTTAAAACAAATCATTAAATCCTGACACTGTGAAACATTACTAAAGCAATAATATTACAACATAGTCTTCATAATTACTTCTGTTATAAGCCTAGAACACTGGTCTATTTAGTCATCATACTTCTAGATGCTGTGAACCAGGTTAAAAAAGAACGAAGACTAAAGAGCAGTGGCAGCTTAATGATATGATAAAATTAAATGCCTATCTTCCTAATGGCTTATAGACTTATGTTTCTAATATAGTCAAAGTTGAGCCCAACCTTACTTCATGCATTTCAACCTTACTGTCATACTTTCTTCCAAAAGCAGCTGCTTTCCATACATCCATGCTGGGATGAAATGGAGCTTAAAGCTCCATGTTGAATGTATGGTATGTGTAGTAAATACGGATACTTTTTCAGGAATGCTTTTGGAGACAAGAACACTGATCGAAAGCGCCTAGGAGTATAAAACTGCACTAACAAGCTTACAAAATCACTGTAATTTTTTCCACTCATACAACTTTCATGGCCCTTTTTCCCTTTAAATTTTTTCTTTATTATAGTGAAACCAATGTTAGATTTCAGAAGGGAATAGAAATACTTATGTACTTGCTAATATTTATACATCATGTTTTTTGGACTATCTATAAAAGATACCACTATATCCACCTTTCAGAGGTTTTTAAAAAGTATCAAAGTAGCCAGGGTTTAACTATGCAAATATAAATTAATGGCCTGAAGATACATTATCTACCAGAAATGCACTTTTTGGCAACAAAATTTTACTAGTAAGATATCTGTCACATCACCTTATAAGATTTTTTTAATCCAGGAACAGAAACTTTTACTCGTTTAAAACTTTATTAGGTCCACAGGGTGCAGATTGAAGATTGTCCAGTTTCTCGTACCATAAAAAAAATTTTTAATTTACAAACATTCCTGTTTTTTAAAAAAAAACAACCCAAACCTTAAACTCATCAAAACATAGATTAAGTGTAAGACAATTTCCTATTTTAACAGTTATCACTTTTACAAGTGCTAAAATTCAAACAATGTAAAGATACCTGGTATTGTGGGATATTTAAAACAAGTTTTATCTGTGAAGTACTTCTGCAATTTAAATGTTTCAAAAACAGAAGACTCATATTAACTCCAAATACATTAAATATATAAGGGACATACAACCTTTAATATCTACAAAACATTTAATACATTGGGCTATATCTTTTATTAAATGGGGTAAAGGTTGCTGAAGAACAGAACAAGTATAATAAAAATATTCCAAAACTTCCCACTCTAAACCATTTCAAAATGTAATGCAATTTCTTTCTTCAGACCACCTCTCAGAATTAATATATAATTCCAATTTAATACAAACTATGGGATATTTTTTAAAAGGTGGTAATTTAAAATTTTATTCTAAACTCAACAACTTTATTACTCTGCAATAATGTTTTGATCAGCTACTTTACCTGGGCTCCTTCTCCGTGGTATAAGCAATTCACCACGTTGTCTAAAAGGTTGATATCCAGTTTTTGGCTGAAATCAAGCAGCTGGCGAGCTGCATGGTCTGCTAACATTGTCATAATTGCTGGCATAGATTACTGAAAATAAAGAGAAAGAATTTAAGGCGCCTATGAAGTTTTGATATTGTCAGAAAGTTTCTACTCAAGTTATTTTACTTCAACCATGTTCTTACAAATATTTTACTTCGTATTTCAGAGATTTTACCTAAACAACTGAGACAGTAAAAGCAAATAAACGCTGAAGTTACTTAGGTACTCCACAACTGCATTAATCATTAGGGTTCACTTTATTTTTACACCCCAGAAAAATCATACTGTTCTTTCTACTAACATGTATATCAAGTCACCCTAACCCGTTTTAAAAATGATTATTAAAGAATTTATGGCCCTAAAACCTGATACAATTTAAAATCTTGATCTCGAAAATTTTAGATACAGATGAAGTTCAAATGGATCCCCGCCCCCAGCCCCAAGTAGGGTCTTCTAGTTCAGTAAAAGCTCACTTTCCCTCATTTCATGTTACCTTAATTTTTAAGATATATTGAAGACGCTAAAAATTAAATGTGGTATAAAAGTTTTCCTATATATAGCAATGATTAGCTAACAAGTCTAACAAATCTGGTATCCTTAACCTCTATAGAATTTAAGCTTTTGCACTCAATTAAACCATTTATATTTGTTTCTTTCATCCCTGAATGAATTTGTGGAGATTTAAATTACAAGTGTACAAGCTCCTTGAATATATGTTCTAGAAAAAAAAAACTATGGTAATATGTCAAACAAGATTTTTTTTAATTTCCAAGTACTGACTGGCAAAACAAAAAGCTGTAAAATCTTGCTATTTTCTAAATAAGACTAAATTCTACCATAACAGAAAAACGAGCTTCTTCACCTCAAGTAATGTACTGGCTAAAACCTACTGGTTCATATGCAATGGTACCCCTTTAAGAGGATTCTACTCCAAGATGCTGGCACACATGCACATTCTTGTTGCCCAGCCTTATAAAAATCTTTCCTTTTGCTTTTTCTTCAAAGCCAGTGCCACTTAAGTCTGACTGGCTAAATCAGCACTCCTCAAACTTTTTGGGGTTAAGATGCCTCACAATCAGAGGAACAGGATAGCTGTTGCCAAATTTAAAAAATTCACAACTTTGTATACAATTACAGACGATTCAGGACACCATGAAAGCCATGCATGAAACCTTGAGCTAAGTACCCCTGGTTTACTGTACTTGGACCCAACAAGGTCAGATGGTCATCTCTACTTCTCCCTCTCTTAACCTTCCAAGATCAGGAAATGGGTGGCTAACTTAATTACATTATGTTTGGACAAAGCAGCTTGTTAGGAAAAAGGCGTTATTTCTTGTCTATTTTATAACAGGTAAAAAAACGTTAACAATGGCAGCAATTTCAATTTTAAGTCAAATGTTTTATTTAACGATAATATCAGTTACAACAAAGTAAAAGTCTGAAGGATCAGTTAGGTTAGATATAATGTAAAAACTGAGAAATTATGAGTTTGAGGAATTTTATTCCTCTTAAGTCCTTCCATCCACTGTTGACAGTAAAAACTGGTGAGATTTCAAAAATTTCTACAGCAGTTATTAAATGTATTTTAATGCAAAATACCTGACATACACAATCTTTGATCTAAATAGTAATAGGAAAAAGAAAATATATATTTCACAAATGTAAGTGTAAATTTACCCCATTCAAGTGCCATACAATTTCAAAGGATCAGACAATCTAAAAATTGAGGCTGAAAAGCAATGTCCACAAAACCAAGATCTATACATCAAATGTTTTCGATTGGGGGGGTTAAAAATTGAATGAACTTTTATCCTATTTCGTCCTATCATAATTTAATAGCCAAAACGAAAAATAAAGTGACTCTAAAAAGTTTCATTTTCAAGCACATTGTCCTTACAAAAACGAGACAAATTCCTGTGAAAAAAAATCAGGTTTAGAATAGAAGCTTGTGTTAAATACAGCAGGGTATGCCACCCTAAAAACTAGCGGCTATCTTCGAAATGACCTACCTATTCTCGAATCGTACGTAGTACAGAAATGGCGGCTTTCTAGTCAATGCCAAGCACATTTAGTCTCCCAAATCAAACAGCTTCCAAAACATTCTTTCCACTAACAGCAGTGTCCCACGCGCTTAAGATACACAATCAGGCAGACAGCAGCCATAGCGGGAGAGGTGAAAGAAACCACAAAAGCTTTTCCTTCTCCTTGGGACACTCAATTCTAAATTCCACTCACTGTATAGCAAATATAAGGTATTATCCAGCCACGTGGTGACTCTACAAGTGACTACCAAAATACCTTCACTGCCACTTCAAACTGAATAGGCAGGCAACTATACACTGCCAGCTCCCATCCAAAAACCAGAAAATCATAACCGTTAATGATAACTACATAGTAGGTCAAAAAACAAGTCGCTGCAAGGAGAAAGACTGCTACTTTAGATTGTGTGGGCAATTGCCTGCTTCATTCAGTAGAAACACACCTCACTAAGGCCCGCCCTCCCCTCTCTTCCCACCCGAACCGATGTGCAGCACTTCTAACTATAGCATACTGGAGCACGCACTCACCCCGCCCATACTCGGAGAAGGCATTTAGACCAGGCGCCTGAAGTTCACCGCCCCATTCTCTATGCAGCATGGCCTCTGCGTGGTCAGATGAGGTCCGGACTGGGCAAATCTCTCATGCTTCCCCCGGTACACCACTTCCTCCCACCCACCCCAAACTCAGACACGGGAATGAAAGAGAATCAGGGTATTATCCACTGTACAATGCCAGGAGTAAATGAGTCGATCACTTTACACACCCAAGTCCCCCCAAACAAACTACAGCACAGAACCTCATCTGCACTTCCCTGAAAAATCAACTAACATTTCCTACTTCTAATTCTACTCCGTAAAAAACCAGAGATTCTGAGTTTCCCTGCAGGAGGAGCAAGGACTTAAGAGCCCCTCCCTCCCGCGATCCCAAGCTCTCCACCGAGGGGCCACGTGATGCAGGCGGACGTTTCAATGCTGCTGCACTAAATATTTCTGGAAACTTCCACTCCTAATAATTTACAGAAATGTTCCTGAAATCACCCCAACTTCTCCCCAACCCAAGGGGCTGGGGAAGCCCTTCCACCCCCGCGCCGGGCCCCACTTCACTACCACGCTCCTTGCCTTCCTCCACCGCTACCCGCACACGCGAATGACCCAGCAAGCGCTCCCCTCCCGCGGCAGCCTCCCCGCCTCCATCCCCCAGCGGCAGAAGCGGCTCCATTCAATCGCAGGCTCTGCTGTGGGCCCGCCGCCGCCTCCCCGGTTCGCCTCCCGCGGCCGCCGCCGCGCCCCACGCCAGCCTTCTCCCGCCCTGCCGCCCGACCCTCGACCCCGAAGACACAGTCGACTTACCCAGAGATTGAACCAACTGCTTCTTCCTTCCTTGTCGGGGGATTAGGGCGAGGGAGGATGGGGGGGGAGAGGGGAGGAAATCAAGGTGGGTTTCACAGTTTTCCCACCTTAAAAAAGGAAATTAAAAAAACGAAGAGGATAAGGGCAAAAAGAGCTCAACAATATTTACTATTTCAGGGACACCTCCCCCCGATACACACACCCGCCACCCCCCCAAAAAAGAAGGGGAATTAATCTGTGGAATAAATGCTCCCGCCTGGCTAGGGAGTGAGGGAAGGGGGAGGGGAACGGGGTCAAGTCCCAAAGATTCTGCCCCAGGGAGACCCTCCAGCTACAGGCGGCAGCAGGAGCGGCAGGAGTAGGGGCTGTAGAGTCCACACGGCCGGGGGACGCTCTGCTGCCAGTTGCAGTCCGACTCCCCCCTACCAAAATACGGCTCCCTCACGCGGCTCCGGCGCTGGGCCCCCCCCCCCCCGGCCCGCCTAAACTTCCCCCCCTTCTCCTGCTCCTCAGCGACTGGTGGTTCCCCCCTCCCCCTCTGGGTGGTTGCACGGACTGCAGCAGCAAAGACTGGAACAGGCACCGCCGCCGGGGCTGTAGCTACTGTTGCTCTTGCTGATGCTGTAGCTCCCGCTGCTCCTGCCGCGGCCGCTGCAGCCGCTTCTCCCCCTCCTCCTAGTGCCTCAAACTCGGAACCGGTTGAAACCGGTTCAGACTGGGAGATTCCATCTCGGTTGAGTTTTCAGCCCATGGCGCCGCGGAGCGTTTGGAACCTGGGCCTCCGCCCCCAGTCCGCCCGCCCATTGGCCAGTTCCAGCCACAGCCGCGCCATCAGCCTACCTCCTACTGGCCAGCTCGCCCGTCAATCCCACCTCAAGGCTCCACACAAGCCCGCCGCTTCGTCCCCCGCCTCTTTCCAGCAGCGATTTGCCCGCAGAGTGGGGGAGGGGAAGAGGGGCGGGTCGCAAAGGAGCTAGGAGGAGGGTGGAGGAGGAGGAGGTGGGACGAAGAGCTGAGCCCTGCAGAGAGGAGAGCGAAGAGAAGCCGCGCGGAGGATTGGTTCGAGTGAGCTGTCAATCAAACGTAGCCCGCCCTCGACTTCCCGCCCCCTCCTGCCGCTCCCCCTCCCAGTGCTTAGCCCGCAGGCCCGGCCTTTCCGGCCCGCTCATTGGCTGGGCGCCTTTGGTGACGGAGAGGGTGGGGCGCAGCTCCTGAGCTGGTGGTGGCGCGAGTTTGAGCGCGGCGCGCGGTAGCCCTCTTTCGCTCGGCTTCTCCCGGACCCGCGCTGGCCCGCCCCCGCCGGCTCCCGCCAACATGCGGGGCCTGAGCCTGTCGGGATCTGGACCCGCCCCTCTGATGGGGGCTGCGCTACTAAAAGGGAGGGCACAGCGAATTGTTTTTTTAATCGGGGAAGGGTGGGGTGGAAAAAAGGAGCTAGGAGAACACAACGGAGGACAACTAATTGTAGGCCCCGGACCTCTAATCCATTTTAAAGGCCTGGGTTTGGGGCCAAGATGTTGAGAGGTTGGGGTGAGGTGTGGGGTGCGCACTCTTGGCGCCTCGTGGTTTTCTCGGAGACATGGGAAAGATACTTAGTTCTTGGGCAAGTCTCCTTCAAATTGTAACTCGGTTTCTCCCTAGGCTGGAATTTGGCTTCCTTAACAACCGATCCTTCCTAAAAATTAAGACGCTGTAATCCCTGTAATTGGTTTAACATCGTCTGTTTTTTCTGGGTGAGCTTACATGCCAACTGCCCTTGATCTTCCCCTACCCTCGGTTTTTCCTTTCAGCATAGCTGCCCTTCGCATACTTCATCATCACCAAATAGTATTTTCTTTGAAAGTCGCACGCATTTGGCCCTTCATATGGTTGCCTCTCTTGTCCCCAAGTGCCCCTCCAAGTAAGCTTTACTGATTGTTCTTTGCTGAAGAAACACCAAGCAGCCCACCAAAGTTTAGAAGGCCCATTGTGCCACCAAGAGGTTGATAAATGATTTATTAAATCAACACACTTTTCTCCAGCAAATCCTCACTCACAGTGGGCAAAGGCTTACACCAAAGCATAACTCCCTCACCCTCCAGTAGATTTACCAAAATGATATTGGATTACTTTCAGACCTGAGATTTTTATTAATTGCCTAACCGAACAATATCAAACCAAAATATATAATATATGATACATACACTGATCATATGGAATACTTACATTCTATTACTGGAAAAGTGGGGCTGTCCTGTTTTTTAAAAAGTTTTTCCCTCCGCATTTTCAGCTCTTGGAACAGGCCACTGTTATTTTTAGATGGCAGAATAATAGGAATACAAACGGCATAAGACCTGGCTCTGCTCAGAATGTGACCTTGGGCAAGTCATTTCACTTCTTTGGGCCTCAGTTTCCTTCTCACCCATTAATGCGGCTGATATCACCCATGCCTGTCTCATCCATGTAAGGGTGAAGCAGATGTGAAGGAGCAGTGCGACTCATAAAGCACTTTGTGGATTGTAAAGTCCGAATTGTCCCAGTTTGCTGACCCCTTCTTTGGCGCTTTTCATGTCATCTTTAAATCATATCCCTTAGGAGGTCTTATCTGTCAGACCATAGTGAATCAGATATAAATATTTAGCCCATTGTTTTTGCCTAGAGTTAGCCAAAAAGGGCAAAAAGAAGTGACAGGAGCAGATAATTATGTTTGATCACTGTATTTTCAGAATCAAATTCAGAACACAGGTTTGACATATTTCTAATCCTTTTCTCATTGCCTTCATTTGTTGGAGTCAAACAGACTTCAAACCTTGGAGTGGGATATGAATAAGGAAATGTAAGTAAACTGTATTGAGTGCCTGCCTGCTATCTAGCAGGCTGTTACAGACCTTTCTGTACAGTATTTCACTGAATTCTTATAGCAACCCTGTGAGGTAGTTACTCTTTTCCTGGTCTTACTCTTGCTTCCCAGCACCCTCTATCACGCATACTTATACATACACACAGGTACACACCACCCCACAGGAGCTGAGTCAACTTAGAACCCATGTTTGTGTTCTTTTTACTAGTTCACATTGTCTCACAAAACAACATTCATCAGAAAAAAGAGAAACAAACTCATAAATTCCTTTTTACTACTTGTTACTTATTTATATTAATTTTTTTTATTTAAAAAGTAATACATGATCATGATTAACAACTCAAACAATAGAGAATAAAGTATCTATGGTAAAAAATAAAAGTCCTCTTCATATGTCCTCCCCCCCAGTCCCCAGTTCTTTTTTCTGCTCTGGGATAATCATCATTAAGGGTGTGATATGTATATTTTGAGATATCTTCTATGCATTTACAAATATACTTGCTTTATGTTTTGTTCAGCATATATGACATACTATACATATTATTTGGTGGCTTGTTTTTTACTTAACAGGTCAGAATGTATAAATCCACTTCATCGTTATTGACAGCTCCGTTGTCTTCCCCATCTTCTCAGTACTATAAATTACTCATCCAGTCCCCTATTGAGGACAGTTAGGCTATTTCTCGTTTTCTCTCTTAAAAATAATGCTTCAGTGAATATCCCTGTACATTTATCTTTGGGCACAAATGTGAATATATCTCTAGGTTCATATCCTAAAAGTGGAACTACTGTGTCAAAGGCCATGTATTGTTATTGTGATAGGAACTGCCCAAGTGTCCCCTAAAATGATTGTGTCAATTTTCACACCCACCACAACATGTGAACAGTACCTGTTTATTCCCTATCAAACCATAGATATTTGCTATTAAGGTCACACCAGAGTCAAATCTTTGCATTTTAATTTGATCTTTTGCCTCTGAAGACAGTCTCTACTGACTGTGAGCTCTTCAAGGAATACATAAATTATAAGATTAAATACCCATATAATGTAGTAAAAAATATTTGAAGTAAGGTATGAATTGATTATATTATCTTAATAATGGAATTGGTCACTTCACTCTTTTTGAGAAAATTGATATCACTTTGACCTCAGAGATATAACAATGACCTTCCAATATGCACTTCTTCCTACCAGTCATAAGAAACGGGCACTTAGGCTGAAAATACCATGAGTCTGACTCACTGGGTGTATTCATGTATTGGGCACAAATTCACAATTCCATGGGATTGTTCTTCCCATGAATCTTTAGGGCACGTTTGTCACTTTGCAAGACCTGAAAGGAAGCACTGGGATAAATATTTCTTTGTAAATATCTTATAAGGAAATTGTTTCTCTATTTGCTTTTAAGAATACTTCATAAAACAGTACATCACATCACATCACATCCTTGGATTTCAAAAACATTACTAGTGTAACTTGGACAATAGTACAATTGTGTATGGTGGTGAAGCATGGAGGTGGGAGAGAAGAGATACTCTTTTCAAGAAAAAATTGCCCTGGGGGCATAGTCCAGTTTGCAACCCTATTCCTATCAAACCCAATTTACAGTGTTGAGAATATTTATGGAAAATTATGAATATTCTGTCTGTGGAGCTAAACTCCCTATGTGTCTGAGACCTCAGTGAATAATCTATATGGAGTCTGTGACACCTCATATCATTCAGAAGCAGAATTAGCAGTTGTCTGAAAGTGAGCTGCTGCCTTTTGGGGAACATAGCAAAAAAGCATCTGAGAAGGCTGCTAAGTCTAGGAGTTATAGTTTGACAGTCTGAGAAATTTATACAGTTCTATAAGGTAATTTTCAACAATGGGTCCCAGACTCTCTTACATAGAAGTGAGATATGAAATATCATTTCACTAGGATCATTCTCAGGCAGGACAAGGGAAGCCACAGAGTTATTTTTGCTGAAGTATTTCTAAGCCAAAAATAAAATAATGAGCTGGTGTTTGGGGTCTGCATAAATAAGAAGTAAAAAAAATAAAAAAACGAAGAAACAGGGAAGGTAAGATGCCTTTTCTTTGGAAAGATGTGGGTTGGAAAGATGCCATTTCTTTCACATATAACATACCATTAACTATTAGGCAATTAGAATCAGAACAGGAAGTAAAATAAAGGAAATGAAGAGGTGATGCTGATCCATTCATTCAACAAATATTTTATTGAGAGCCCAGTAATTGTTGGTCACAGATCTAAGTGCTAGGAATTGAGAGGGTGCAAATCCAACAAAAATCTCTACTTTTATTGAGCTTTGAGTCTAATGGAGGACACTGGGAGTAAATAACAAGTGAGAGAAATGGTATGTTGTATAGTGATAAGTGCTAAGGTTAAAAATGAATCTGGATGTTGGAATAGGGAATCGGGATGGTACAATTTTAGATACAGTGGCTGAGGAAGGTGATACCTAGAATGTAATATTCAATAAAAGACCTGAAAGAAATGAAGGAGGGAGTCCTTGCAAGCATTTGGGAGAAGTGCTTTCCAGGCAAATGAAGAAATAAAGGCCCTGAGGCAGGTGCATGTTTGGTGCTATAACACTGGTGTGTTAGAGCCAGTTCAACTGACTCCTGGGAGCCAACTGTTAACTTTTCAAGAATTTTGTAAGCTGGTTGTCAAACACAGCCATTGTTAAAAAATTAAATTATATAAACTTACTATTAACTAAATAAATTATATTAAAACAAAGGTAATAAATACTCAAAATTTATCACTTCCTAATTAAGTTATTTCATTTTACTATTATCTATGCTCTTGAGATTATTTCATCAATGGTATTTGCATGATGGAAATACCATATAATGATGTGCTACTGCAAATACCATCACAACTCCACGATTTGTGACATCACATTGGTGGCTTGAAATTGGCCATAAAGGGAGTATTTATACCATGGAAGTCAGTTAAAGCAACAAAGGGGACAGATGATGTAGGGCCTTACTCTAGGCTGTTGTAAATGCTTTGACTTGTTTTCTCAGTGAGACTGGGAGCCAACCAGGTGTTGGAATACAGATGTGATGACTTGACCTGACTTCAAATTTTAACAGGATCAATCTAGATGCTATGATAAGATTAGGCTGGGGAGCAAGAGTAGAAAAAGGGAGATCTATTAGGAGACTCTGCATTCATCCAGGGATAGATTGGGGCTTGGACCAGAGAGGTAGTCGTGGAAGTATTCAAAGTCAAAATATATTTTGAAAGTAGAGTCAAAAGAACTTCCGCTGGATGGGATGTGTGAACGAGAGGATTTGAGGATGACTCCATGGATTTTGGCTTCAGTGACTGGAAAGGTGTAGTTTCCATTTTCTGAGGTGGGCTTCAGCAGACACAGGTCGAGGGGAATCGGGCTGAATTAGGATCTCAATTTCCTATCATCTATCTTTAAAGGCAGGGGCTTTGTGCCAAATTCTTAGTTGTGCTTAAGAAATATTTGTTGAGGGCTTCCTTGGTGGCGCAGTGGTTGAGAATCTGCCTGCCAATGCAGGGGACTTGGGTTCGAACCCTGGTCTGGGAAGATCCCACATGCCGCGGAGCAACTAGGCCCGTGAGCCACAACTACTGAGCCTGCGTGTCTGGAGCTTGTGCTCTGCAACAAGAGAGGCCGCAACAGTGAGAGGCCCGCGCACCGCGATGAAGAGTGGCACCCGCTCGCTGCAACTAGAGATAGCCCTCGTATAGAAACGAACACCCAACACAGCCAAAAAATAATAATAATAAATAGCGTTCCCTTTAAAAAAAAATGAAAAAGAAATATTTGTTGAATTCATGAATTAATCTCTTTTGGCTTTTGTAATCGAACGAAGTCCTGGAAATTAATGTTGATGAGAAGATGTTACCAGACGTGAAATTCTGTGACTCTAAGACTCTGAACAAAAGAAAAGCTACTAGATGCCACTCCAAACTAGGTCCACTTTCCTTCCTTTAATTCTCACCACTTAGTAGGTCTATCTGACACTTTGCTCTGCATCTTTCTGCCTGCCTGGTGCTTTAGTTGTCTGATCAGAAGCAGAAAACTTAAAAAGCAGATAAGAATAGTAATATATTATCAAATTTTGATAACATTTTATCAAAAGTAAGTTTAAAAACTTATTGGCCTATAATAAGCTGAAAATAGATTCTAAAAACAGTAAAAAATGATCTATCACATACTCTGACTTTAAAAGGAAAGAAGAACATAGCAAAGTTAGTGGATCTATTTCTATGGTTCTCAATGTGGGCAATTTAATCCCCAAGGAGACATTTAGCAATCAAACATTGACTCACCAAAAAAACATTGTTAGCCAATGTCAGAACCAAACAGAGCATATTATAAGTCCAGGTAGAGCAGAAGGTGTAGGTAATAGTAATAATAATAGCATGAAGGCGTTGTTGGTTGTTGGGGAGCTACTAGCATCTAGTGGGTGGCGGCCAGGGATGCTGCTAAACATCCTGCAATGCATGGGACAGATCCCCACAACAAAGAATTATTCAGCCCCAAATATCAACAGTCAAGAGGTTGAGAAACTGTGATCTAGTTATAAAATATTTGAAGTTATCCTGGCCTAATAAAGGAAAAAAAAAAGCTGAACCTCAACTACATCAGTCTTTCTCAAACTTCACTGTATACATGAATCGCCTGGGGTGCCTTTTGAAATACAGATTATGATTCAGTAGGTCTGGGCCAGGTCTGAAACTCCTTTTCTAACAAACTTCCTGGAGATGCTGATGCTGAGTCCCTGGTTTGAGTAACAAGGCACTGGATTATGCCACTGTACTGTCTTTTGGAGTGGGATGGGGACAGGGATTCCTTAAGAATTTGTACTGAGAAGTCCCAAAAAATAATGTCTGGGGCATGGTATTTGCAAGTTTTTACTCAGCTCATAAAAAATACGTTATTTTTGGGTACTCTGTATTTTGCGATTCTTTCCTCCTGGTCAAATCTTTAAAGTGTATTTCTAGAGCAGAAGAAATTCTTCTCTGAGGAGATCAAATTAGCCTCATAAATGTTAGTAGAAAAATCTCAGTACCTCAAGTGTGAGGTGGTACTATTTTTAAACCATTTCAAGCTGATTTCTATATACTTGAGAATGTCAGAATTAAACAGCTGAGAGATCATAAACCCAAATAGATCAGAAGGGGAAAGTAATAATAAGAACAGCAAGTATAACCTCATATGGTCAGAATGGCTATCATTGAAAATTCTACAAATAATAAATGCTGGAGAGGGTGTGGAGAAATGGGAACCCTCCTGTAATGTTGATGGGAATGTGACTTGGAGCAGCCCCTATACTGTTTTAAGGAACAGTATGGAGGTTCCTTAAAAAACTAAAAATAGAGTTGCCGTATGATCCAGCAATCTCACTCCTGGGCATATATCTGGAAAAGACAAAAACTCTAATTCGAAAAGATATATGCACCCCAATGTTCATAGCAGCACTATTTACAATAACTGCTGATAAGACATGGAAGCAACCTAAGTGTCCATCGACAGATGAATGAATAAAGAAGATGTGGTACATATATACAATGGAATACTACTCAGCCATAAAACGGAATGAAATATTGTCATTTGCAGCAACATGGATGGACCTAGAGATTATCACACTAAGTGAAGTAAGTCAGACAAAGACAAATATTATATGACCGCTTATACATGGAATCTTAAAAAAAGTACAAATGAACTTCTTTACAAAACAGAAACAGACTCACAGACATAGAAAACAAACTCATCGTTACCAAAGGGGAAAAGGGGTGGTGAGAGATAAATTAGGTGTATGGGGTTAACGGATACATACTACTATATATAAAATAGATAAACAGCAAGGATTTACTGTAGAGCACAGGGAACTATATTCGATATCTTGTAATAACCTATAATGGAAAAAAGTCTGAAAAAATATATATAACTGAATCCCTTTGCTATACACCTGAAACTAACACAATATTGTAAATCATGGCCTTCCCTGGCGGTCCAGTGGTTTAGACTTTGTGCTTCCACTGCAGGGGGCATGGGTTTGATCCCTGGTCGGGGAACTAAGATCCGGCATGCCACGTGGTTTGGCAAAAAAAAAAAAAAAATTGTAAATCAACTACACATAAAAACAAAACAAAACAAAAAAACCCAGCGGGTATAATAATGGCTAACATCTATTGAGCACTTACTATGTCTAGGAACTTTACTAAGCACTTCATGATATTTATTCATTTAATTTTCACAATAACCCAGTGAGGTAGGAACTATTACTATTGCCATTTTAAGATGGGAAAGTGAAAACAGAAAGTTAAGGTATTTGAAAATAAAGTGAAAAGTATACAAGGATACCCTGATTTTAAAAAAATGAGTGAAAGAAGTATGAAATTTCTTCTTATTTCCTAGAAGAATAAGAACCAAAAGAGGTTCTTACTCCTTTCCATTTGGATGTAAATTTCAAAACCTTGTAAGAAAGAAAAGAAAGAGAAATACTATTACCTGGAAGGACGGGAACATGTAGATGTAATGGGATCTTAAAAAAAAACAGGGACTTCCCTGGTGGCGTAGTGGTTAAGAATCCGCCTGCCAATGCAGGGGACACGGGTTCGAGCCCTGGTCCAGGAAGATCCCACATCACGGAGCAATTAAGCCTGTGCGCCACAACTACTGAGCCTGTACTCTAGAGCCCGCGAGCAACAACTACTGAGCCCACATGCCACAACTGCTGAAGCCCGCATGCCTAGAGCCCGTTCTCCGCAACAGGAGAAGCCACCTCAATGAGAAACCCGTGCACCACAACAAAGGGTAGCCCTGGCTCACTGCAACTAGAGAAAGCCCACACACAGCAACAAAGACCCAACACAGCCAAAAATAAAATAAATTGATTAATTAAAAAAAAATTTTTTTCTTTAAAAAAGAACAAAAAACAAAACAAACAAAAAAAACTTGATTCTAATTTGACTTAGAAACTTTCAAATTCTCTTAAAATTTATTTTAGATCTGTGGTCAAATTCCCATAGAAAAAAAGTTGGTATAAATCCTACATAACATTGTAAATCAATTATACACTTCAATAAAATTTTTAAAAATCCTGTAAGTTATTTATTTACTTATTTAACCATTCTAAATTTATTTCAATAACAGGTACATTTGCTCAGGCATTTTGAAAATTGTCACAATTCATGGAATCTTTTCTTAAGAACAGTCTAGCATGATTTGCCAATACAACTCTTTATTTGTAATGTAGCTAGAATCTGAAGATTTTCAAATGAATAATATTTGAACCACTTTTCACATGGAAAATGAAGTGAAAAATGTTACAGAACTATATGGGCCATTATAGTCATAATTTCAGTAATTCTAATCCTCTATAGATGAGGCTTATGCCATTTATCTAAGAAATGTGGAAAACGATATATATGTATAAGCATGAGATCATAATATCCTTCTCTACAAGTTCCTTTTATACTAATTGTTGTATTGCACGGAAATATAAAGTATATTTTGTTTGCATATACAGACATTCATTCCTCCTCTCCCTCATTCTTTACACTTTGAGAAAATTGGAGAGAAAAAAAGGAAAAGGGGGAGGGGATTCATGGAATGGAAAATGTCCAGTGAAAATTCTCTTCTCACTCAAAACAATTTAAAAAAAAAACACAAAAACCTCCATAATACATTTGGAGGTTGCAAAGGGGCTTCATTACAATGCTCTGACACTTGGACACTTACTGTTTTTTCTTTTTTTTTTCTTAATGCATCAATTTGTTTACTGAGAGTCAGCTATATATTAGACACACTTACTATTTTTTCTAGTTGGATAAAGTAATTTACTGGAAATCAAATAGTAGTAGTTGTTTATAAGAAAATTCCCTGGTAGGACCCTCCTACACTATTGGCAGGAATGTAAATTGGTGCAGCCACTATGGAAAACAGTATGGACGTTCCTTTAAAAGCTAAAAACAGAGTTACCCTATGATCCAGCAATCCCACTCCTGGGCATATATCTGGAGAAAACTCTAATTTGAAAAGATACCTCAATGTTCATAGCAGCACTATTTACAATAGCCAAGACATGGAAGCAACCTAAATGTCCATCAATAGATGAATGGGTAAAGAAGATGTGGTACATTTATACAATGGAATATTAATCAGCCATAAAAAAGAACGAAATAACGCCATTTGTAGCAACAAAGATGGACCTAGAGATCATCATACTAAGGGAAGTAAGAGGGAGAAAGACAAATATCATGTGATATCACTTATATGTGGAATCTACAAAAATAATACAAATGAACTTATTTACAAAACAGAGACAGACTCGCAGATATAGAAAACAAACTTATGTTTACCAAAGGTGGGGAGGGGAGGAATAAATTAGGATTTGGGGATTAGCAGATACAAACTACTATATAAAATAGATAAACAACAGGATTTAGTGGATAGCACAGGGAACTATATTCAATATCTTATAATAAACTATAATGGAAAATAATCTGAAAAAGAATATATATATATATATACAAAATTGAACCACTTTGCTGTACACCAGAAACTAACTCAACATTGTAAATCAACTATACTTCAATTTAAAAAAAAAAGAGAAAGGAAATTCCTTGGTAAATTGACAATTTTTCCGTATCTGCTATTTGCCAGTTGCTTTGTATATGTAGACAGTCATAAATGTTAGAAATAAGACCAAAGTAAATTCAAATTTCTAAATGTTTGAATGTTTAAGAAAATAAAAAGCAAAATTTAAAAATCTTTATATACAGTGAAATTTGGGTTGTGCCATAACACCATGAACACGGAAAATGTACCACAGTACAAATTCAAACTAAAATAATTTTTTCCTGATTTATCCAGATAATTATTTCACACTTTTTTTTTGCCTGTAGAGATCCAGCCTACTGAACACACTCTGTAAAAAATATTTTAATGTGTTTTAATATTTAAAAGTTTTTAACCTATTCTGAGCTCCATGAAAACTGAAGTATTTGAAAATATTTGTCTTTCCTACATAAGTCAAATTATACCAAAGGACACATTGAAAGTAGTTTGCCTGATAATTCATCTGTAGGTTTTGTGTAGAACCTAAATATAATTTCTGTGCTCGGGACTTCCCTGTTGGTCCGGTGGCTTAGACTCCGCACTCCCAATGTGGGTGGCCCGGGTTCACTCCCTGGTCAGGGAACTAGATCCCACATGTCGCAACTAAGAGTTCACATGCTGCAACTAAAGATCCCGCATGAGGCAACGAAGATCCCACGTGCTGCAACTAAGACCCAGCGCAGCCAAAAAAAAAAAAAAATTCTGTGCTCATCACTAATGCACAACGAAAGCTTTTCTTTCCAGATTGTGTTTGCACCATCACAAGCAACACTTCTTTCTTTACTGGGTAACAACTGGATTCCCCAACAAGGGTTTTGCCGTGGATTGGGGAAGATAAGGCGAGCACAGGGTGAACAAATAAAATGAACAAAGGTTCATGAAGCGGAGGCTGAAGCAGGGTGGCAAAGCTGGAACAAGGGGACCACCGCAGCAGCTGGCGGAGTTGTTAGGGGTGTGCAGTCGAAGGCTGGGAGGTGCAGGCTTAGCAGGAACCTTATGCCATCCAGAAGGCTGAGTCAAAACAAGCCCCCAGCCTCGCCAGACTGAGGAAATAGAAAAGAGTGCCGGGTTGGCCTTCAGAAGCAATGAGGTAGGAGACAGTAAAGATCACAGACTTAATTACCCAGGTGGCAGAAGCATCTTCTTGATAATAAACCAAGAAACTCAACCCAAGGAAACTATGGAGAAGGAAGAGAGGGACTTATGAATGACATGGGTGTAAACAGTTTTAGCTGCTTTTTTTTTGGCTGTGCTACCTGGCTTGCAGGATCCTAGTTCCCCGACCAGGGCGGAGTTCTAACTGCTGGACCACCGGAGAATTCCCAGTTCTAGCTGCTTCTTATATCACTAGGATACAAATCTTCCTATTTCATGCAAAGGTTTCAGTTTTCTGATCAGAAAGAGAGTGGGCCAGGAGACCAAGAAATTCGTGCTATACCAGATTAGTCAGGGTTTTGGACAGCCCCTAAGGCCCTGCACCTATTATAGCATTTTCAAAATCCACGGTGGTCCACAAGGGCCTCAGTTTTCTGAGGAGTCCATGCTTCCACTGGTACAGCTAGAAGAAACTAGACGCAAGTCAATGGAGCTTGTCACTCAGTTGTTTCAGGAGAATTTGTCCAGTCTTGTCTTATAGTAGCGTCAGCTCCAGTGCTAAATACAATGCCAATACAAAAACAAAACCAAGTCCTTGAACTAAGCAAGCCTATGAGAGAAAAACAAGGGGCCGTTGGAAGTTCACATAGCTCCTGATCATCTTTCCATCAGGAGCTAACATCTCCCCTACACCTTACTGACAATGTGGACTATAGCCTGTTTTGCTCCCAGCCTCCTACTATTCCTGTTAAGGAGCCGGATCACCTGGGCCCTCTGGCTGCACCCTCGAGGCGGGAGATGCGAGTGCTCTTCCATAGACAGGGACTAAGAGGAGAAGACAGGCCTTTCCTTCCCTTTCCACCGAGTCCTCTCCAGAGAGGACCCAAAGGACTGCAGGCAGCCCGAAGGCCATCGGGGGGCTCCTAGAAGAATTGTCTTCTGGTTCCTGCCTTTAGAAACGTAGAACTGGCAGGTGTTATTTCTCCCTTCTAGTTTTTCTCACAAATGAATGGTGCAGGGTGAGGAGAGTGGGGAGAGTGGTTTCAGGCATTTAAGCTTTAGTGGGAGTGAGAGATCTGCAAACATAGTTCTTATAAGATCAGGGTGACGAAGGGAAGAAAAGAGGACCACCAAGGGGACCTAAAGGGACAGAAAGGGGACCAAATGAGGGAGGTCAGAGTAAATGGGGCTTCATCCTGGAATCTAGAGAGGGAAGGAGAATCACATGCAGATCTGAGAAGGCAAATGGCAAAATGTCATCATGAAATTCTTGGTAGGAGGGCATGAGAGAATTTGCTTCTATTTGCTCCAGCAAACATGAAATCCCCGAGGTCTTGTGTACAACATAAACTTCCTTGGTTGTTGAAGACTGTAGCCCAACAATTTATACTGTGGAAATAACTGGCATAGAGGAAAACATATGAGTTTTACTTGAGGGACAAAAACAACTTCATCTATAAATTCCACATCTATATTGCAAATTCTGCTCCTGCAGGAGATATGTGGCTTTCTAGTAGCTGCAATGGAGAGAGATAGGTTTGAGTGGCACCAAAAAAGTGAGATTCACAGGATCAATCAATAGTTTTATAAATGTTGCCACATTTTAAAAAATTGGAACTGCAAAATGGGACAGTGAAAAATGTCTGGAATCAGGAGAGCTGAATTCTCCTCCCCATTCTACCCGTAATGGACAGGCAGAGCTCTTCACCATATGCGAAGTATTCCAACTGCTAAAAGGTCCCTAAAGTCCTTTCTGGCCTAAAGACAATCCCTAACTTCTGTGTGTTCTTAAGGAAGCTTAAGGAAGCATCCCCTATACTTGTTCAGACATTCATTCATTTAGCCAATTTTTTTTTTGTGTGTGTGGTACACGGGCCTCTCACTGTTGTGGCCTCTCCTGCTGCGGAGCACAGGCTCCAGACGTGCAGGCTCAGCGGCCATGGCTCACGGGCCCAGCCGCTCCGCGGCATGTGGGATCTTCCCGGACCAGGGCACGAACCCATGTTCCCTAGCATCGGCAGGTGGACTCTCAACCACAGCGCCACCAGGGAAGCCCCATTTAGCTAATATTTTGAGTCCCTGTCGTGGGATACATACTGTGCTGGGGCTGTGAATACAATGATGAGAAAAACCTTTTACTTCCCTGGACACAAAAAGACCTAATGATGAAAATGTTTTCTTCAGATGTGATTTTTCCTATAATTGGGTCTACAATAGACTCTATGTAATCACACATCGTTTCATTAATTTGAACAAATTATCCTTAACAAGTAGGGGTTAATTTAGTTGCATGGTTGGCTTTTTTTTTTTAATACCAGGGAGCTATTTTCATTGAATGATCTTAGAGAAACTCTTTGAAGACATTTCAGAGTAACTTGGTCAAAAGTATTTATTGATAATTTACTGCATGGTAGATTTGCTATAGGTGGTGAGGATATGGTAAAAACAAGTCAGGCAGAGGCCCTGCCCTCAAAGACTCATAACCTTGCGTCTATTAAAGTATGAGAAATTTAAACTAGTTTCCACACATGCAATTTAAACTTTGTTATGCTAGTCAATTGCCCCAGCTTCATAAGGTGGCCCTGAAATTTTTCAGGTGATTTTTTTTTTTTTTCAATTCAGGACTGTTTGCTTATTTAGACAATTTGTGACAAACTGTCACTTTTTCAAGCAATGCTGCCAGCGTGTTGATTTTAAAAAATAAATGTGACCATGCCACTCTTCCTTCTCCTCTCTAGCTCCCCTCCCTTCCAATTTAAAAAAAGTCCTTCAGGGACTTCCCTGGTGGTCCAGTGGTTAAGAATCTGCCTTCCAATGCAGGGGACACGGGTTCTAATCCCTGGTCTGGGAACTAAGATCCCACATGCCGCAGGGCAACTAAGTCTGGGCTCCGCAACTACTCAGCCCATGCACCGCAATTAAGACCCTACACAGCCAACTAAATAAATATTTTTAAAAATAATAAAAAAAATTTTTTTAAATCCTTCAGTGTCTACCCTTTACCTCACAGGAAAAGAAACCCCAACTCCCTAGCACATCAGGCAAGGCCCTTGGTGACTGGACCTTGCCTCCCCCAGCCCTGCTTGTGCTCTGAGGCTTGCACTCGGTCCACTCTGGCCACACCGATTGCCATTTCACAGAACAACAGTCTCTCAACTCTGGGCCTTTACTCATGCTGCTCCCTAAGTCTAGATGGCTCTTAACCCGCTTCCTCCTTCTGGTGACTTCACTTATTCCCTGGACTTGGGTTCATCCATGACCCCCACAGTTCCTGTGCCTACATCCATCCTGGGACTCACCTAGTACAGTACAACGGCCCACTGACACATCCATCTCCTGACCATAATGGGAAATTTCAGGATGGTGTACAGCGCTGAACACGTAGACACCCATAATGAAAGTTTTGAATGAATATGAATAAATGAGCACACATCTACAGATGACATTCCTAGCAGAACAACATGAGGGAAGACAAGCATGGTGCATTAGGAACTCTGGAAGGAATTCAGAATGTTTGGAAAATATAGTTGAAGAAGATGAATGGCTAGAGGTGGGACAAAAGAGAGAAGCAAGGACAGATGCAGCCAGTTTGACAATTTGGACTTCATCCTGAGGACAATAGTGAGTCATTAAGGGGTTTTAGGAGAAGGAGTAATCAGATTAGCGTTTTAGAAAGAACTTTGTAGAGAATAGATTTGAAGGAAGCAAGACTGGGGATGAGGAGATGTGTTAGAGTGACTATTGCAGAAGACCAAGGAAGAGCTGGTGATGGCCTGAACTAATCTAGCAGCCTTGAGGATAGCAGGAAGTGGAAAGATCCAAGAAATGTTAAGGGGGTAGAACTGGCAGAACTTGGTGGCTCATTGGTTGTGCTTCTTCCCTCCCCAACCAAGTGCTAAACTTCTGAAGAGCAGGAACTCTGCAATATATGGCTTTGTATTCCATTAAGTTACCTATGGTGCCTACCTATAGATTAAGTGTTCAATAAATATTTGTTTAATTAATAGATGAATGAGTGAATGAAACTATAGCTACACACAAGCTCAAGCTGATAAATCCTTACTCTTCAAAACAAAACAAACATACAACTCACACAACTTAGATTTACAAAAGACTGAAAGACAACAGAAAAGGCTAGCTCAGGGACCTTCCTGGTGGTGCAGTGGTTAAGAATCCGCCTGCCAATGCAGGAGACACAGGTTCGAGCCCTGGTCCGGGAAGATCCCACATGCCGCGGAGCAACTAAGCCCGTGTGCCACAAATACTGAGCCTACGCTCTAGAGCCCGTGTGCCACAACTACTGCAGCCTGCGTGCTTAGAGCCTGTGGTCCGCAACAAAGAGAAGCCACCGCAATGAGAAGCCCGCACACTGCAACAAAGAGTAGCCCCGGCTCGCTGCAACTAGAGAAAGCCCGCGCACAGCAACGAAGACCGAACACAGCCAATAAATAAATAAATAAATTTATTTTTTAAAAAAGGCTAGCTTGGTGGAGTGTTCCTGTTGTCAAAAAAGACAAATATAATCAATTTATAAAAACCCCTATTATTCCTTGAAGGAAGGAGACTTATTCTAAAGCAAATGCTTAAAAGGATCTCATTTTACTCAATTTGTACAAACAGAAAAGTCTGTGCAACTAGCCGCTTAGAATCATATTACATAGAGATCCCTTGTCCAAGCAATGTGAAAGTATATTGCATGCTATCATATGCTACGTCTGTTTGGAGAAATCTTGTCACTTAGATATGTCAGAAATGTCAGAAAAAATGTTCTGTGCTTTCCATACAGAAAAATCCTGAATTTCATATTCGCTCCAGAAATATTCTTGTAACTCATAAAATATTGAACTATGATTCCAGAAGTTATAGGGCAAACCAGCTCACAAAAAGATGTGTCGGGGCTTCCCTGGTGGCGCAGTGGCTGAGAGTCCGCCTGCCGATGCAGGGGACACGGGTTCGAGCCCTGGTCCGGGAAGACCCCACATGCCTCGGAGCCGCTGGGCCCGTGAGCCATGGACGCTGAGCCTGCACGTCCGGAGCCTGTGCTCCGCAACGGGAGAGGCCACAACAGTGAGAGGCCCGCGTACCGCAACAACAACAACAAAAAAGATGTGTCTAAGGTGACGGAGGATGTCATTACAGTTAATCAATAGCCCATTATTGGAAATCAGCAACGATCTTAACAGTTAACATAATAAACGCATTTAGCCTACAAAATGAATGCTTTGATTCATTCTTCAACCTTACTTAATTATTTCCACAGTCAAAGAAATGATGACAAATTTTCTTTCCAAGTTCAATATCCTGTTAAAAACATTTTCAAGCAAGGTCACAACTAGTCATACACAAAAATAAGAAACAAAGTCACAAAGACTAATTCATCTTTTGCCTTTGCATACTCTTGGTGATAAACTGCGAAAGGAGCTTAGATTATTTTTTAAAATGTAAAAGTGTCAAATGCAAAAGTACATCACAATACCTGATTATCACAGATACGAACCTAACAGAATCAGTTTTCCAAAAAGGGAAAATATCAGTTATCTTATTTTACCTGCACAATTAAACCTAACTACACATCAGTCCAGCTCTACTTGCTTGAAAATATTCAAAAGCATAAAAAGGACCAAAGATGAGGATAGTTTAAACTACGATATTCACATTTTAATTTTAACTGAAAGATAGATGCTTCACCATATGAGATCTCAAATTATTAATTTTATTGCCTTAAATTTTTTCTTCTAGGTTTTTAAAAACTTTTAGTTGGTCAAGTTTTTAAATGATAGATAAAATTTAAGTGATCTTTCTCAAATTTTTTTAGTTTATAACTATTTAGTAAAGAGAACTTAAGAGACTAGTTAATTCAATGCTTTTGATTTGATAATTAAAAAAACAAAACAAAACACCATCAACTATGTTTCAGGTTAGTGGGCTTGCAAAAACTTTTTTTTACCTCAACCGACAGTAAGAAATACATTTTACATTATGACCTAATCCACATGACTGCACATAAAGGACTGAAACAGGACAGTAGTTCTATGAAACATTACTGTGATGTACTCTGGTATTTTCTGTTCTATTCTAATTATGTTTTAAAGACTCGCTAAAGTGGTGGGCTATGGCCTGCTGCTTGAAAACCTCAGCTTTAGTCACCCCATATTTTAGAAACAGCATAATGATTAAAGACTCTTGGGGCAGATGACTGATTTCGAATCCCAGCTCCACTACCTTTTAGCTCTGTGATTTTGTGCAAGTTCCCCATCCTCTTTTGACCCAGCCTTCCCATCTGTAAAATGAGGATAACAACAGGATCTACTTCATTGTGAGAAATGGTTTTCAATACACGTGATACTTGTAAGCTTGAATAAAACTGCCTCCCACTTGGTAAACATTTCAATTCTACCCCTTATTATTATTATTAATTACTTATCAGTCACCAGGGGTTTTCTAAAAGTCCATGTATAATCCACGATACCAGGCATTCTCAGGCATTCCAAAGACACACTGTTCTCATGACTCATCTTTGATTGATTAATTGTAATCATGAAAAATTGGCTTTTAAGTATTAGTGAGATACAGTACTTGTCACTTCATCAAAATACCGTGTTTCCCCTGGTTTAAAAACAAAAAATTCGGGCTTCCCTGGTGGTGCCCTTGTTGAGAGTCCGCCTGCCGATGCAGGGGACACGGGCTCGTGCCCCGGTCCGGGAAGATCCCACATGCCGCGGAGCGGCTGGGCCCGTGAGCCACGGCCGCTGAGCCTGCGCGTCTGGAGCCTGTGCTCCGCAGCGGGAGAGGCCACAACAGTGGGAGGCCCGCGTACCACAAAAAAAAAAAAAAAATTCAAGTTCTATATAATTAACAAATAACTACCCCTCAGAACCAAAGAATAATTTTGTCACAGAGGGTGCTTATCAACCTCATCAAGTCTCTCTGAAAGGAGAGTCCAGTGTTTGAAATTCATTTTCAGATGGCGTTTACAGCCTCTCCCTCTGGTGAGGAAATGTGTTGTAATAAGACATTTAAAATCTTTTTTTTATATAGACTTTTAAAAAAAATTATTTATTTATTTATTTTATTTTTGGCTGCATTGGGTCTTCGTTGCTGAGTGCGGGCTTTCTCTAGTTGTGGTGAGCAGGGGCTACTCTTCGTTATGGTGCGTGGGCTTCTCATTGCAGTGGCTGCTCTTGTTGCGGAGCATGGGCTCTAGGCGCGCTGGCTTCAGTATCTGTGGTACACAGGCGCAGTAGTTGTGGCTCGCGGGCTCTAGAGCACAGGCTCAGTAGTTGTGGCACATGGACTTAGTTGCTCCGCGGCATGTGGGATCATCCCAGACCAGGGCTCGAACCCGCATCCCCTGCATGGGCAGGTGGATTCTTAACCACTGAGCCACCAGGGAAGTCCAAGACATTTAAAATCTTGATCGCTGTCCATAGAAATTTCACTCCTTCAGATTAACACAGCTTGAAGCACCACAATTGATATCTACACCATTTATTATATTATAAAAGAATGGCTTTTTCCTTTTTTAGAATGTCACAGGAAGAAAAAAATATGTATTTGCTCCCTAAAGTCATAACCTTCTAAACAGACATTCAGAACTTTATTACTTAGCATCTATATTAGCAATAATATCAAATTCTTTACAAGATGAATAACAGAATAAAAGTAATTCCAGAGTTTAAAATTGTGTATTAGTATTATTTTTTTTATTTTGATAAGACAAACAGGGTCTTTTGTTACATCGTTTTAATTCTATTAACTTTGGCCAAGTGTACTAGATAGCTACTGTTAGACTAGAAACTCCCTAATGATATTGTAATTCCGAATACCACTTCCTGAACTGTTACCCAAATTGATTTCTAGATGCTTAAGGCAGCCTAAGAGTTATTGTAAAAATCACACCAATTAAGAGAGAAACTGGCTTTACTCTGCTATTCCTTAGTTTCCATATTTGCTTTTGCTTCTCTGCCAGAACTATACACTTGCTTATTTTTCTTGTAAAGTTATTTGAGGCTTCTCCTAAGTAGAGTAACTGTGTGATGTGTTAGCAGGTGGAGGTGTTGGGGTAGAGTAGAATGAGGACTGTCTGGCCTACCCACATGTGAGCAGGAGAGGTCTCCTCGGAGTTTCATGATTTGATTATCCTCTACAGCAAACTTATATCAACAGGTAATAGAATCTATCTATAGAAGTAACCACTGTAGAAATGGTTAATAATCTGTAGGTCAAAGAGATCTGTGAATTCCTAGATCTAGAGAGTGTACGGTCTCAGTGAAATATAAAAGAATGTGCAAACCAAGTAAATTTGTATTATAGTCTATTTGAATATAATTGGCAATGAATTATTGTTTGGGGTTCATTTATTCATTCATTTACACACTTAGTCGCCATCATTATCCTCAACAGTTATAAAAGCTGCCTGATCTTTTTAGAGCAGCCAGAAAGATTTGAAGAAATGCATATCTAATCAATTCTTTCTCTTGCCTAAAACCCTCAATGGAAACCCATTGTTCTTAGTATCAAGGACACCAGTGTTAACAAGTCTTATCAAGTCTACCTCCAGAGCCACTGCAGATGCTTCTCTCCTCCTCACTCCCTAAGGGTCAGCTGGCCTTTTGGTTTCCCAGTGGCATAAAACCCTTTTCTTTGAGAAGGCAGTTCCCTCTCCTGCAACATTCTGTAATCTTGGCTAAAGTAATTCCATTTATCTTCAATTCTTACTTTAAAAGCCAGTTTCTAAGGGAGACTCTCCATGATCAGCCCCTCCCTTCAGGGTCTCCTTATACTTTAGGTACTAACCCTTCTTCTCACTCACCCCACTTTAATCCAGTATCTGTTTCATGTCTGTCTCCTCTGCTAGACTGTCAACAGGACCACAGGTCTCTTCAGTGCTCAGCAGCAAGCAGAGCACCTCGCCAAATAGTAGGTGCTCAACAGATTTTGTTGAAAGAAGGAACACATTTATTACACGCTCACTACAGCCTACTATCTGCCAGGCGATGTGTTGGGCACTGCAGGGACAGAGCTGAGTAAAACAGGGTGTCTGCCTTCAATGGATCAGACTTGCAAGCCACTGTTACCACAGAGCACAAGCGTTTTTAAGGGATGTGGGTAACAGGTTCCTTGGGTGGAGGGAGGAGCAAACACCAACACTCAGAAAACATGAAAACAAACATTTCCACTTAGTACATGCTGGGCTCTGAACTAAAACCTGTACAATATTATCTCCCTCAGTCAATTCTCATGACAACCCCGTGTGGTGGTTCAGGAGCTTGCCTAAGGCCACAGCCAGTATTTGAATCCAGCTTATCCAGGTCTTCTAACTTCAAAGCAGAAAGCTACACATAGATATACAACAGCTGACATAGTGAGTCCCTGGGAATATGTCCAGTCACTTCACCATGCCCTGTTAACAATTTAAAAGGGAGCTATAATAGCCAATTTAAAAATTGATTTAAATTTTAAAAACGTTGAATATGCAATACATTCACATGTTTTTTCCACATGTTTTTCTGAATAGACAATGCATTCTCACAGTTCAAACATTTCAAAAAATAAGCAGGTTCAGTTAAAAGTTTCCCACTCCATGTAAGTTGGTACAGCCACTATGAAAAACAGTATGGAGGTTCCTCAAAAAACTAAAAACAGAGGTGCCATATGACCCAGCAGTCCCACTCCTCGGCACATATCCAGATAAAACTATAATTCAAAAAGATACATGCACCCCTATGTTCATAGCAGCACTATTCACAATAGCCAAGACATGGAACAACCTAAATGTCCATCGACAGATGAATGGATAAAGAAGATGTGGTACGTATATACAATGCAATACTAACCAGCCATAAAAAAGAATGAAATAATGTCATTTGCAGCAACATGGATGCAACTAGAGATTATCATACTAAGCAAAGTAAGCCAGAAAGAAAAAGACAAATACCATATGATATCACTTATATGTGGAATCTAAAATATGACACACATGAACCTATCTATGAAACAGACACAGACTCACAGACATAGAGAACAGACCTGTGGTTGCCAATGGGGAGGAGGGTTGGGGGAGGGATGGACTGGAAGTTTGGGATTAGCAGATGAAAATTATTATATATAGAATGGATAAACAACAAGATCCTACTGTATAGCACAGGGAAATATATTCAATATCCTGTGATAAACCATAATGGGAAAAGAATATAAAAAAATGTATATACATGTATAACTGAATCACTTTGCTGTACAGCAGAAATTAACACAACATTGTAAATCAACTATACTTTAATTAAAAAAAAAAGTTTCCTACTCCTGTCTCCCATTAGCTCAAACCCAGTTTACCAAAGCTAATCCCAATTATAAGTACTGTATGCATTATTCCAGAATTTCTTTATGAATAAACAAATAAAAATATATACTCTTATTTTGCCTTTAAAATTTTTAGAACTTTATTTTATTTATTTATTTACTTTAAAAAAAAATTTTTTTGGGCCACATCATGCAGCATGTGGGATCTTAGTTCCCCGACCAGAGATCGAACCCGTGCCCCCTGCAGTGCAAGTGCAGCATCCTAACCACTGGACTGCCAGAAATTCCCTAAATTTTTTTTCTAATTTTTAGAAATTAAAGTATAGTTAATGTATGGTATTATATAAGTTATAGTGTACAATATAGTGATTCACAATTTTTAAAGGTTATATTTAATTTATAGTTATTATAAAATATTTGTCCCTTTTTTTCTCACAAAAGGTAGCATACCATACACACTGTTCCATACCTTGTTTTTTTCAGTTAGTGATATATATTTTGGAGATCTTTCTGTATCATCACCACATCATTCTTTCTTGACAGCATAGTATTCCATTTCAGGGATATATTACAATTTATTTGACTGATTCCTTATTGATAGACATTTGGATTGTTTCCAGTGTTTTCCTATTACAAACAATGCTGCAATGAATAACCTTGTACATAGATCAATTAGCACACGTGCAAGTATACCTGCAGGATAAATTCCTAGGAGTGGTACTGCTGGGTCAAAGGGCATGAGTAATTTTGACAGATATTGCCAAACTGCCCTCTGTAGGGATTAAATCAATTTACATTCCCACCAGCAGTGGGTGAGGGCACCTGTTTTCCCACAGCCTCTCAACACACAGTGTTAACAAAGTTCTGGTTATTTGCCAGTCTAATGGGTAAAAAATGGCACCACTTTTGGGCATTTTTCTCATTACAAGTGAAGTTGAGCTTTTTTTTTTTTTTTAATGTTAAGAGCTTATATTTCCTCCTTTCTGAACTGTCTATTCACATCCTTTATCTGTTTCTCTTTTGTTGGTCTTTTTCTCTGGGTCAGAAGCTTTTTCTGTATAAGGGAGATTAGTTTCTGCCTATGATGTATGTTGTAGCCACAATATCTTGTGTTAAAAGTTCTGACCGACGCAAAAGAACATGTATTAAATATGATGTAAAAATATTCAAAAGGAGAAGGCACTATATCATTATTTGAACATGATTATATAGCTAGATAACTTTAAATATTGATTCAAATTAATACAATTATTTGATTACCTCCTGATACAGGAAATTGAAAATAGTGCTGGATCCAATGGGAAGCTATAAGAGAATATACGCACATTAATACCATTCCTGTATGCTAAGAATAATAAAAATATGATGGAAAAGAGACAATTCACAGTAACTACAAAAAATTAAAAGTACCTAGAAGTAATTTTGGCAAAGAAGGAGTATGACCTATATGAAGAAAAATATAAAATTTTATTTGTCTTCTTTATTAAAAGAAGACTTGAATAAATGAAAACACAGACTAAGTTATTGGATGGGGAAATTACATATTTGAAAGAGGTCACTTAATTATCTTATAGGTTTAATACCATTAAAACAAAACTAAACTAAATAATTTTAAATTTGAGAAAGTGTTTTCATGTAAAAAAATGAAAAATAAATATACACATATACATATGTTTTAATTCTGAAAAGGGGAGTCATGATGTTAACATATATTATAACAGATGTTAACATATATTATACAGCAATAATAATTAAAGCAGTGTGGTATAAGGGCAAGATTAAACAGATGAATCAGTAGTCCAAAAATGTATCCAACTGTAAATAGGAAGATGATACACAGTCATCCTTCAGTATCCTCAGGGGGATTAATGGTTTCAGGACCCATATCAAAACCCACAGATGCTTAAGTCCCTTATATAAAATGGCATATCCACAGATGGAGAACGCACAGATACAGAGGGCCGACAGTATAATAACAAGAGGCACACAACATAATTGGGAAAGAAAAATTATAATTCTGAGAAGAATTAATGCTTAGGTAGTGTATACTTTCTGCCTGGCATTCTTCTAAATTCCTCATGTATATCAATTCAATTAATCCTTGTTTCAGTCCTATGATATAGATGCTACTTAACTGATGAGGAAACTGAGGCACAAGGAGGGTCAGTCACTTTTTCAAGGTCATAGATACAGCTAGAGAGTGGCAGGGCAGGGCTTAAATCCAGACAATTGGCTTCAGAGTCTGTGGTCTTAACCATTTGTAATTAGGATAACTAATTATCAATTCATTAAAAGTGAAAAGTAAGAATACAGGCAAAAATACTTTAATAATGCATATTTGAAAATCTGGGACTTCCCTGGTGGTACAGTGGTTAAGAATCCGCCTGCCAATGCAGGGGACACGGGTTCGAGCCCTGGTCCGGGAAGATCCCATACGCTGTGGAGCAATTAAGCCTGTGCGCCACAATTACTGAGCCTGCGCTCTAGAGCCCGCAAGCCACAACTACTGAGCCTGCATGCCGCAACTACTGAAGCCCACGTGCCTACATCCCGGGCTCCGCAACAAGAGAAGCCACGGCAATGAGAAGCCCACGCACCGCAACAAAGAGTAGCCGCGGCTCGCCACAACTAGAGAATGCCTGCGTAGCAACGAAGACCCAACGCAGCCAAAAATAAGTATAATTAATTAATTAATTTTAAAAATTAAAAGCTCAAATTTAAAAAAAGAAAGAAAATCTGCTATAGAACGTCATACAGCTTCTCTAATGTAATTCTTTTGCTTTGCTTTTACATTTCCGTATTGTTTGAAGTCTTTTGCAATTATAAACCCTTTCATAATTTAAATTTTAAAAAATGGGATATTTTGAATTTTAAAAAATCTTTGACTATGCATGAATTATTTCCCACCTGTTTATCCAGTTGAAATAATATATTATCTATTTTTTCTTCTTTCAGGATTGATGATCTATCTTCCTTAAAAACGTATTTATTAATTTCCTACGGTTTGCCCTGAGTGAAAATGGACAAGATAAATGCTGTAAGTTAGGAGAATTTGGGACAGTGTGGATGTAGATTCTCAGACATATGAAAGTTATTAAAAACAGCAGGCTGTTTGGACAACAGAATTAAATAAAGTTCGTCAAAAAAGGAAAAGTGAAATGAGCAAGTAAACTTTTTTGGTAAACTATATATATGTAAATTATTTTAGTAAACAAAGTCTATGTATCAGCAATTTTCATTTATTTTTTAATTTCTACACATATTCCTCACACACCCCTGCCACTATACCTTTCCCACAAGAATATGCAGCAAGGCATTTACAAAGCTGAAAAGTAACTCCAATCCATCACTAACATACTCAAGGTATGTTAAGGACCTCAGGTGTGGGTTGGGACATTAGTTAAAATATGAAATAAAAAAGATACTCAGTACTTTTATTCAGCTGTGGGATAGAATTTTCAATAAATAAGGAAATATTTAGGAACATCAAAATTTATGTGTTTTTTATATTTTTAAATATTAATTAATTAATTAATTATGGCTGTGCCATGCCATAATTCCTTGGTGATCCCATCAAAGTCCCATGCTGATGAATGCTAGGCTCTATATGATCTCCTCCTACATATTTCTCTAATTTAATCTCCGGCTGTATTTCTCTCCCACTCACTCAGTCAGTTCTGGCCCCACTGCCTACCTCAGGGCCTTTGCACTTGCTGTTGTCCTCCTTCCACAGTTCCTCCCTTACTTCACTCAAGTCTCTGCTCAAATGTTATCTCCTTAGAGAGTCCTTCTCTTCACCATCTTATTTAAAATGGCCCATACCAGACTTCCCTGGTGGCACAGTGGTTAAGAATCTGCCTGCCAATACAGGGGACATGCGTTCAAGCCCTGGTCCGGGAAGATCCCACATGCCATGGAGCAACTAAGCCCACGTGCCACAACTACTGAGCCTGCGCTCTAGAGCCCATAAGCCACAACTATTGAGCCTGCATGCCACAACTACTGAAGCCTGGACACCTAGAGCCTGTGCTCCGCAACAAGAGAAGCCACCGCAATGAGAAGCCCACGCACCGCAACAAAGAGTAGCCCCCACTCACCGCAACTAGAGAAAGCCCGCATGCAGCAATGAAGACCCAACACAGTCAAAATTTAATTAGTTAATTTTAAAAAACAGGCTCATACCACCCTAGACCCTCTCTCATCCTCCATCCTTTTTGTCATTTATACATTTATTAGTGTACTTGTCTATTATCAGTCCCCCCAGGAGGGCACAGAATTGACTCTCTGTTCACTGCTCCATCTCCAGAGCCCACTGACCGGCACACAGTAAGCCCTGTAACTGTTGGAATTAATGAATGCTGCTTCCTCTGACTGGAATGCCATTCATCTGCCTAACTTCTATTCATCTGTAAAGAGCACCCTAAATATTACCTCCCTTGAGTAGCCTTTCCTTATTGACCAAGCTGGTTTACCTTCTCCACCTCTGTGTGTTTATAATGCTTTCCTAGTTTAGGTTAAATCCAGTTGTTTGTTTACTTGTCTGCTCCCCCACCTCCCTGCTGCTTCTTTTGTTGTTCTAATTCAAGGGCAAAACAAATATCTTGCTGGGAATGAAATTGTGCAACTTTTCTATAGATTTGATCATTTTTATCTATTTATTTATTTTAAAAGTGTTTTTTAAAATTAATTTATTATTTATTTATTTATTTTTGGCTGCATGGGGTCTTCATTTCTGCCCACAGGCTTTCTCTAGTTGTGGCGAGCAGGGCTTACTCTTCGTTGCATTGCAGGGGCTTCTCATTGCAGTGGCTTCTCTTGTTGTGGAGCACGGGTTCTAGATGTGCAGGCTTCAGTAGTTGTGGCACACGGGCTCAGTAGTTGTGGCTCACGGGCTTAGTTGCTCCACGGCATGTGGGATCTTCCCGGACTAGGGAGCAAACCCATGTCCCCTGCATTGGCAGGCAGATTCTTAACCACTGCGTCACCAGGGAAGTCCCTTGATCATTTTTAAAATAAAAAAATTAGAAGATAGAATACATATATCTTTGTATTTAATACTATTAATTAAATTTTTTTATAGGTATTGATAGAATATTGTCCAAAAATGCTGTCATATGGGTTGCAAATATTTTTAGCAGGATTTTGATTATGGCTTTTGGACTTTTTCATTATTGCTATTGTTCATCCTTTTCTGTAGTCACATATATCTGTCTTTTTCTTTTCGGGCTTCTGATTTTCCTGAGTTGTTTTCACCTTTCTGGCCATAAGTTTATATAAATTTTTGTTCACATTTTTTTTTTCTAATTATATATTGTAACTTTTCATGTTTAATTCTTTAATCTATGTGAAAAATATTTTAGCATTTGGAGTATAGGAGGTAGAGGACTAGTCTTAGTCTCTAACAAATGTTAAATAAGGAGATAGTTCAGACAGAAAACTTACTTTCGGCCTAATAGTACAGAAAACTAGCTCTAGCTGCTTCTTTCCCACAGCTGGGGAGGAATTTTTCCACACCTGGGGAGGATTTCCCAAATGCTAACTCTTTTTGTGGGTCTTGATGCATTATCAAATCCAGAATCCATTTCTGACTCCAGTTAGGATGAACTCTAAGTGTAATACATGTTCACTGTGGAAAATATAGAAACGTGCTCTGAGATGATATCATGACTTTGACAGTAAATAGGTGACCCAGCATCCTATCAAGAACAAAACCAGAATTGTGTTCATTTTCTTTTTTTTTAATTTATTTATTTTTGGCTGCGTTGGGTCTTTGCTGCTGTGCGTGGGCTTTCTCTAGTTGCGGAGAGCGGGGGCTACTCTTTGTTGCGGTGCGCGGGCTTCTCACTGCTGTAGCTTCTCTTGTTGCAAAGCACGGGCTCTAGGCGTGCGGGCTTCAGTAGTTGTGGCACGCGGGCTCAGTAGCTGTGGTGCACGGGCTTATTTGCTCCGTGGCATATGGTATCTTCCAGACCAGGTCTCGAACCTGTGTCCCGGGCATTGGCAGGCGGATTCTTAACCACTGCGCCACCAGGGAAGCCCCAGAATTGTGTTCATTTGATATAAACTTTTTCAGCCTCAAAACTTGAATAGCAGTGATATTTAAACCATGTTCTGAGGAGTCCGGTGGGACAACGAAAGCGCCCCAGGGGCTGCTGCGGGGCTGCTGGCAGAGGGTAGGTGGGCTCTAGATCACCCACTCTGGATCCAACCAAGTGGGTCTGTATAAAATTTCATTAAAAAAAAAAGGGCTTCCCTGGTGACGCAGTGGTTGAGAGTTTGCCTGCCGATGCAGGGGACACGGGTTTGTGCCCCGGTCCGGGAAGATCCCACATGTCGCGGAGCGGCTGGGCCCGTGAGCCATGGCCGCTGAGCCTGTGCGTCCGGAGCCTGTGCTCCGCAACGGGAGAGGCCACAACAGTGAGAGGCCCGCGTACCGCAAAAAAAAAAAAAAAAAGTTTGAAAACCGCAATCCACAAGTAAGACCAATGTTCAAATGCAGGATTACAAAACTGCAGTGTATTGAATTTTGTTTCAATATGATACTGTTTCTTACACTTAAAGTAATAATGATGATTTGGACCCCACTCTTGGACCAAAGCCTTTCCCCTACCCTGCCCTTTCTTCTGTTTCTCCTCAGACCTGGGTCCTTGACCTCCTCTCCTCTCTCACTCCCTCCCTTTGGGCCCAGTTCTTTCTGCCTTCATTCCTTCCTTTTCCAGTCTGTAGCTCTTGGTCCTTCACTTTGATCCCTAGTTCCTTTGCCTTCTTCTGGTTCCACCTGCAAAGGGACCCTCAGGGCAGCCAGGCTAGGCAGGATTTCCCATTATCCACAGCAGCCTTTTCAAACGTCCACAAATCTTTGACCCTCCCACCTCACCCTCCAAGAATGACCTCACCTCCTACTTAGCGAAAACAGAAAGCTTTAGAAGGAACTCCCCCGACTTCCTGCCTCCAAAATAACATCCCTCCTTTCCACCTATTAAAGTTATTTTTTCCACCTATGTTGTGGATCACACACCCCACCCCCATTCTCTTGGGCTTTGCACTATTAATCATCCTCTCCCTCTGAAGCTTGCATGGCTCCGGCTCACTAGTCTTTCACTTGGTCAGTTATAACTCAACAATTCAATTGAGTAACCATGAAAGCTCTTGTCTCTCTATTTGTGGGCACTTCTGTGATGCTCCTGTGTCCATGGACCCAAGGCTTCTTTTAGTTATGCTGGCTCTTTTGTCAAGAAGCTTAAGTTTACCAAAGAAGCAGTGACAAATAGCTAGAAGAAATCTCTATGCATATAGTCCTTTTTGAACTTTTTTTTAAATCATCATGGAATTGATGGTTCGGGTCATATTTGTGGAATGGAATCAAGAGAAGGTTCTTCTGAGAGTTTTTTAACTGATGTTTTTGGTTACACAGAGAAAGGTGGGGAGGGAAAAGGTGGAAAGACTTAACCAAGTTACTGAAAATAATACTGGAATAATTGTCAAGTATTATACCAGGATAACAGTGAAGAGGATGATCCAACTTCTGGATCTGTTGATGAGTCAGATGTATCTCTCTTGAAGCTAGTAAGACAGTTTGGCAGGACTTAACAATTTTCAGAGACCCAAGGATCTAATAACCTACCAAATGACTGGTCTCAGAAACTGAACTTGCTGTTATCTACATCTCATAGACCAAGAAGAGATGATACATAATCCACAATAAGGGAATAGATGTCCTTAATGTTTTTGAGAAGGCATTAGAACTAGAAGTCATGAAAACAAACTTAGCACAGGGTGCCCAGTAATTTTTTTCTCTCTATTCCCAACTTCTTTGTCTAAAGTTTAAAAAATAAGTGAAAATATTTGAGGCTAGTTTGGCTTTTAAGTTTCCCTAGGTTTCATTCCCTGGATTGTAAGTATCAGCAAATAATTCCCATTTATTTGTTCGGCCCCCTCCATTACAGTGCACTTATGATTTGTCTTTGTAACTATTCCTTGACACCCTTGTATTAAGTAATGTCAAAAAGCAAGATACGTTGTTGATATTGAAATAGTTTCCTGCCAAGGGCCCTTGCTAAATTAAGATTTAATCTTACGCTCTTAGCTTCTATAGAAAGGTGATTATATGGAATGTCCTTTCAAATAAATATTTCCTGTATCTTTTGTAAAGTCAAATCCAAGACATTCATTTATTCATTCATTTAACAAATATTTATTGAATCCTGATTACATGGCAGGCTGGGGATACAAACATGAATGAAACCCAGTGCCTGCCTTGAAGGAGAACACAACCTGGTGAGGTACAGACACATAAATAAATCATAATATAGTGTTGGAGTGTCTGTAATTAGAAGCATGAATAAAGTGCTATGGGAGCAGAAGGAGAAGGAATAATTCAGTTCTCCAGGTAAATGAGGCCAACAGAAGTTGGATATTGAAGGTTGAGAAGGGCTACCCTGACCAAGAGGGGGAAGAGAAAGGCTTTCCAGAGCCAAGAGCTGAATAAAGTTGAACAAGTATTAATTTGCTTCCTAAATTCAGAGAACAGTCATTAGGATAGAAAAAGGACACTAGGAAGTATCCAGAGATGAGGCCAGAAAAGTAGGTTAGGCTCCGATTTTAAAGAGACTTGAAGGATTATAATGGATAACATTTAGGCCCTGGAGTCAGATTGCCCTGTGTAACTAAGTTACCATTTGCTAGCTATGAAATCTTGGATGACTCAACATCCTAAGCTTCAGTCTCATTTCCCCATCTGTAAAAGAAGAATGCATTCATTCAACAGTATTTATTGATCACCCACTATGGGCCAAGCACATAATAATAATACCTGCCTAATAGGGTTGTTTTGAGGACAAGTTAATAAATGTAAAGAATTTTGAATGGTGCTTGACCCATAGTAAGTGCTGACTAAATGTTAGTTATTAGTATTAATGATTGTAATGTTGCAATGCCTTCTTCAATGACAAAGGGTATGCTTTTTATCCTGAAAACAACAGGGAGCTGTTTAAGATTTCTAGGGGAGGAACAAGATTGGATTTCATTTTAGAAAAATTATTGGCCGAAGAGGATAGAGGGGAAGATTGGAGAGAGAGATAAGAGATGGGAAGAAAAAGAGAAGGTGATTCCAGTAGTCTGAGATTGAGCACATAACATATATTAGTGGTGATGAGCTTGGATATGAAGGCAGAGGTCTGAGAAATGTCTAGATGAGAGAAGTTGATCACTGATGTTGTAGGTGAGGTAGGGATGAGGAATTTTAAATGACCTTCACATTTTTGGTGTGGGTGATAGGATTAATGGCATCCTTAACTGAGATGGTAACACAAGAAACTGACACGATGTTGGCAGAGGTTGAATGACCAAGTGTCCAGCTTGGGACAACAGGAAAGGGATATAGATTGGTAAGCGAGGATAATAACTTTAATATTGTACATGTTGCCTTTGACAGTGAAGATAGGAAGAAGTAAAAAAGAAAAACAAGCAAAAACCAAACGGATCTGGATTTCAACAGAAAGGTGCTATAGAGTCAGAGATTTGGGAGTCATTCAACCTAAGAGTTGAATTGTGGAGTGAATGAGATCTTGCCAAGACAACCTTGAGGAAAACTGACATTTCAGCAGTGGGCTGAGAAACAGAAATCAATCATTGTCAATATTTGAAACTCCCCATGGTGCCCAACCTCAGTTTTGTCCTTCTCCTTATCTCAATATAATCATTACCCTGATTTTTGTACTTATCACTCTTATTTTCCTTCAGTTTTATGACACATATATACGTTCTTAAATACTTCATGTTTTCATTGTGTTTTCCATGCTTCATATTCCCCAACATTGTTTGTGCAATTCATCCATACTAACATAAGTGACTACAGTACCTAATTTTCACTGTTATATAATATTCCATCACATCAAGATAAAACTACCTATCCATTCTAGTATAAATGAGCATTTGGTTTGTTTCCATTTTTTGCTCTTATGAGCAACGATACCATGAGCTTCTTAGTGCATGTCTACTGGTATATAGTACAAGAACTCTAGGATTTCCAGCTATGATTTGAATCACTAGATGGTTGGATATCCATATTCTTCAGCTTTTTCAAGTAATGCCCAATTGTTTCCAAAGTAATTGTACCAACTTAAATTCAACGAGTAGTGTATAACAAACATAGCCTCACTAGCATGTGCTATTATATATATATTTTTTCTTTTTACCAACCTGAAGGTTATAAAGTGGTGTTTCATTGTGGTTTGAATTTTCAGTTCTCTGATTACTAATGAGGTTGTTCATCTTTTCAAATATTTATTTGCCTTTCAAGATTTCCCTTCTATGAAACTCTCTTTTGTATCTTTTGTCTTGCTTGGTTATGTATCTTTTGGTTAGGTATCTTGTAAGTACTAGATATGAGGCTAAGGGTGTTCACATAGGTTATCTCATTAATCCTCACAACTTACTGCCTTGAATCTTTTCTGGGATCAAGGGATTTATATATGTTAATAAGTCTTTGCCTCTGTATAAAGTGTCTATCTATAGATTGAAAGAAAAAGGCACACACTTGTAAGTTTCCTAACCTATTAGCAAAATGTTAGGCATCCAGACCCAACACATTTATTTTAGGAATGACTTCAATTCTGGCTTTATTTCACAAATACTATCAGAAAGCAGCATTAGTTTTATCGGTTAAAGCTTTAGCTATTTTTCATCAAAAATAGCTTGCATTTGAAATAGAGGATTATGAAAGACAGTGAGAGACTAGTTGGTTTAGCCCCCTGCTTCTTTAAATTTATTTTTCTAGTATTTATTTATTTATTTGGCTGCATTGGGTCTTCATTGCTGCACGTGGGCTTTCTCTAGTTGCGGAGACCAGGGGTTACTCTATGTTGTGTTGTGCAGGCTTCTCATCGCGGAGGCTTCTCTTGTTGTGGAGCACAGGCTTTAGGTGCGTGGGCTCAGTAGTTGTGGCTCACGGGCTTAGCTGCTCCACGGCATGTGGGATCTTCCTGGACCAGGGATCAAACCCGTGTCCCTGCATTGGCAGGTGGATTCTTAACCAGTGCACCACGAGGGAAGTCCCTAGTCACTTGCTCCTCCAAGTGTGAAACACAGACCAGCAGCATCAGAATCACCTCGGAGCTTGTTAGAAATGCATGAGCCTCTCCCCAGACCTACTGAATCAGAATCTGCATTTTTAAAGGTCCCCAGATGACTCTTTAGGCACTTTATAAAGTAAGAGAGAAGCTGGTTCGCTAAATGGTGGTAGACACTATGTGTGAGGTCTAGTTAGCACTGAGTTTGAAAGAACATCTTTGTTTTTCCAGCACCTATAGAGCAAAACTATGACTGGCATTTTTAGCTATGAGTATTTGAATCTCTGAGGGGCCCACCTAGGTGAAATCGAGCTGAAAAGAAGCCAGTTGTCTTGATCCATCAGGTAGGATTCTGGTCTCACAGCCCCAGAAAAGTAAAACAGAATAAACAATTTGGCCTGAAATATATCTAATTGAGGTCCAATTTACTTTTCATTTTTTTCCAGAATGATCCATACAATTGATCCAGCTCTCCATTTCATTTTGAGTGTATGATTCAGTCTGACAGTCTTACATTAACTAGATGGGTTCAACTAATAGATTTTCAAGCCCATAGGATGATAGAAATCATTTGTACCAACAGTCTCATTTTACAGATGAGACAAATGAAGCATTAAGCAATTAAGTGAGAGATCACAGAGAGGTTAGTGAAGACCTGAGTCCCAGTCTCGGGCTTTTCCCATTAAACCAGAGGCCCAGATTAGGAATTTCCCAACCCTCTAGATATATTTCCTGGCCTGAATGGGGTAAAATTCAGTAACTTCTTTTTTCTTACGATCAGGAGAATAAATTAATATTTTGGAAAAAAAGCCTGATAATACAAGAATGACACAGAAAGCAACTTTCTTAATGAAAGGATTCTATAATGCCCATTTGTTTTTAATCCCTATTACAATTGTAAGCAGCAAAATAACTTAAGTGGCACCATCTTCCGTGTCCCTTTCTAACTCCAGTGCAGTGTTTGGACCTAAAGAAGCATCTGACACTCAGACCTTTCCACTCTTCTCATCATATTCTATCTTAGAATTCAAAGTAATCACTTAATATTTTAACCCTGGTGACTTTCTAATCCCTAAATTATGTTAAATAGGCTGACTCCATACTGACTGCAGTGGCCCCACCTCCAGAAGGGCAGAGGTGGAGTGACCCTATTGTTCTGGATTTCCTTTCTTTGTCCACTCCCAGCCTCTGGCCAGTCACCTTAAGCCATCCCTGTCCAGTTCTCAGAGATCTAAAAAAGGCCTGGGGTTTTCCCTGCTGCTGGACTGGTTTATGACAAATACTGTCGCTCCCCTATTTTAAAACTTCCCTTTCCCCATAATGAGTATTTCTGTGGTCACTGGGGACTTTTACAACTAATAATAAACACAGAGATTCAAGTAGCTCAAAGGGATTTACATATACTTTTTAAAATCATAAAAGAAGGATACAAATAAACTGCCAGCAGAGGTGATCTCCTGGGAAGGGGGTGGGACTGGGTGGAGCGAGGTCAAGAGCACTTCTACTATGTCTGAACTATTAGAATATTTTGCAAAGAAAATATATTCTTTTATGACTTAAATAATTAAAGTCAGTAATCATGGAAAAACCAGAAGAACTACTTGCTTATATTAAAATTTTAATCAATCCTGAGGAAAAAGAACAAAGCTGGAGGCATAACCCTTCCAGACTTCAAACAATACTGCAAAGCTTCAGTAATCAAAACAGCATGGTATTGGCACAAAAACAGACATATGGATCAATGGAACAGAATAGAGAGCTCAGAAATAAAGTGGCGGGGGTGGTGGTGTTGTGATGAATTGGGAGATTGGGATTGACATATATACACTAATATGTATAAAAGGATAACTAATAAGAACCTGCTGTATAAAAAAATAAATAAAATTAAATTTAAAAAAAGTAAACCCACACACCTACGGTCAATTAATCTTTGACAAATAATATACAATGGGAAAGAGTCTCTTCAGCAAGTGGTGTTGGAAAAGTTGGACAGCCATATGTAAATCAATGAAGTTAGAACACACCCTCAAACCATACACAAAAATAAACTCAAAATGGCTTAAAGACTTAAATACATAACATAAGAAGACATAACGCCATAAAACTAGAAGAGAACATAGGCAAAACATTCTCTGACATAAATCGTTCCAATGTTTTCTTAGGTCAGTCTCCCAAAACAATAGAAATGAAAGCAAAAATAAACAAATGGGACCTAATCAAACTTATAAGCTTTTGTACAGCAAAGGAAACCATAAACAAAACAAAAAGACACCCTATGGAATGGGAGAAAATATTTGCAAATGATGCGACCAACAAGGGCTTAATTTCCAAAATATACAAACAGCTCATACAACTCAACAACAAAGAAACAACAGCCCAATCGAAAAATGGGCAGAAGACCTAAATAGACATTTTGCCAAAGAAGACATGCAGATGGCCAACAGGCACATGAAAAGATGCTCGGACTTCCGTGGTGGCACAGTGGTTAAGAATCTGCCTGCCAATGCGGGAGATACAGGTTTGAGCCCTGGTCTGGGAAGATCCCACATGCCATGGAGCAACTAAGCCCGTGAGCCACAACTGCTGAGCCTGCATGCCACAACTACTGAAGACCACCTAGAGCATGTGCTCCACAACAAAGAGAATCAACTGCAATGAGAAGTGCGTGCACTGCAAGGAAGTGTAGCCCCCACTAGCTGCAACTAGAGAAAGCCCATGGGCAGCAACGAAGACTCAACGCAGCCAAAAATAAACAAATAAATTTTAAAAAAAGAAAAAAGATGCTCAACATCACTAGTTATTAGAGAAATGCAAATCAAAACCACAGTGAGGTACCGCCTCACACCGGTCAGAATGTCCATCATTAAAAAGTCTACAAATGACAAATGCTGGACAGGGTGTGGAGAGAAGGGAACCCTTCTACACTGTTGGTGGGAATGTAAGTTGGTTCAGCCACTATGGAAAACAGTATGGAGACTCCTCAAAAAACTAAGAATAGGACTTCCCTGGTGGCGCAGTGGTTAAAAATTCACCTGCCAATGCATGGGACACGAGTTCAAGCCCTGGTCCGGGAAGATCCCACATGCCATGGAGCAACTAAGCCCGTGCGCCACAACTACTGAGCCTGTACTCTAGAGCCCGCAAGCCACAACTACTGAGCCCACATGCCACAACTACTGAAGCCCGTGCTCCACAACAAGAGAAGCCACCACAATGAGAAGCCCGTGCATCGCAACAAAGAGTAGCTCCTGCTCGCCGCAACTAGAGAAAGCCCGCGTGCAGCAACGAAGACCCAACAGAGCCAAAAACATAAATAAATAAAAATAAATAAATTAAACAAACAAAAAACTAAGAATAGAACTACCATATGATTCAGCAATCCCACTCCTGGGCATATATCCAGACAAAACTATAATTCAAAAAGGTACATGCACCCCTATTTCATAGCAGCACTATTCACAATAGCCAAGACATGAAAACAACCTAAATGTCCATAAACAGATGAATGGATGAGGATGTGGTACATATATACAATGGAATACTAACCAGCCATAAAAAAGACTGAAATAATGCCATTTGCAGCAACATGGATGCAACTAGAGATTATCATACTAAGTGAAATAAGTCAGAAAGAGAAAGACAAATATCATATGATGTCACTTACATGTGGAATCTAAAATATGACAAAAATGAACCTATCTACAAAACAGAAACAGACTCACAGACATAGAGAACAGACCTATGGTTGCTGGTGGGGTGGGGGGAGGGTGGACTGGGAGTTTGGGGTTAGTAGATGCAAACTATTACATATAGAATGGATAAACAACAAGGTCCTACTGTATAGCACAAGGAACTATATCCAATATCCTGGGATAAACCATAATGGAAAAGAACATAAAAGAGAATGTATAAAAAAGGATCACTTTGCTGAACAGCAGAAATTAATACAACATTGTAAATCAACTATACTTCAATTAAAAAAAAAAGAAGAGGAAGATGAACCAAGAACTATTTTAAATAGGAATAGATCCTGGTGGGAAAAGATAAAATAGTAGGCTATATTTATGCCACAGGATTGGTCTTTGAGATGTTAATTTATTAATTGTAGCAATGTGTTCTGCTCACTGTATTATTTCTCAGTCTACACACAACCCCACCCCACCCCACTCTACACAGGTCCTTTGTGTCTAGGTCTTTTGTAATTTCATTCCTGGGAATTTTTGCAAAAGGGAAAGACAAAAGCAGTTTAGAGCCAATGGCTCTTCAGGTTTTTTTGTAAAAGTGTAAACCCAGTGAAGATGGAAGAAAGAGAGGGGCACCTGCCTGCAAGAGTAATGAAATAGGGGTGCACAAGAGGGGAGATACTCCCAGACAGAGAAGGGTCCTGGAGTTCCAGGGATTTCATTACTACTTTGGGGGCCCAGGGAGGGGTGAAGACCCCAGAGTGGATTTCGGTATCAGGATAACTAGACCCCGAGGTGTCCTGCTTGGGCAGAAATGCCCACATCCCATGGAGCAGAGTGCCATTGTACATCAGGAGACTGAGACTTTTGTGGCATTATAGGCACCACATAAAGTGCCCTCAACAATGATTGTTAATTTCTCATCACCTTTATCTGATGGGAGCGAAAATTTAGGAATAAAAGTAACATTTCCTTATTTTACATATGTGTTAAGAGTCATACCTAATATATTAATTTCACACAAATATCTTTTTGGAAATTTTATTGTAGTAGGCAGAATAATGGTCTCCCAAATATGTCCATGTCCTAATCCCCAAAATATGTTAATTTATATGGCAAAGAGACATTGCAGATGTGATTAAGAACCTTGAGATGGGGAAATTATCCTGGATTACTTGGGTGAGTCCAGTGTAATCACAAGAGGTTTTCAAAGTGGGAGAGGGAGGTGGAAGAGGAGCTCAGTGACCTGACATTACTGTCTTAGAAGATGGAGGAAGGGAGCCATGAGCCAAGGGATGTGGGCACTTCTAGAAGCCAGGAAACTCAAAGAAACATTCTCCCTTAGGGTCTCCATAAAGAATAGAGCCTTGCTGACATCTTGATTTTAGTCCAGTGAGACCCATGTCAGACTTCAAATCTACAGAACTATATGATAGTAAATTTATGTTGCTGTTAGCCACTAATTTTGTGGTAATTTGTTATAGCAGCAATAGAACACTAATACATGGTTATAGAGCCAATTCCCTTTTTTCCCTTGCCTCTGCTTACTAGGAACTTTCTCATCTGTAACTTGGTTTTCATCAGAAGGAAAAGAGCCTATACAAATGGCTACTGTCATTGCAAAATAAGTTGATATTCTGGCTTATAAATCATCTTTGGGCTCTTTTGCTTAGCATGATTCAGTCTCCTAGAGTTTGAGCATGGCATTACTTCTGGAAATTGTTAAGATGACTCTTGGGTTATGAGGATGTACATAACTGAATTTCTCTACCTGCTTGATGGTGCATCGACCCACCTTGTGAAAATCAGTTTGCTGGTTTGTTCCACCTTCCATGATGACATTGTCTACTTGGGAAGACCAAATGAACACACATAAAGGATATTAAGAAGTATAAGCCAGAAAAATGGTAAGGGCCAATGAAAAATGCAAAGAGTAAATGCTATTCAGAGACATTTGGAGAGATCCAAAACTCTCTTCTGATAGGGGAGAACTGAGGAATTTACATAGAAACTAGGGCTTGAATTAGGCATTTCTATAAGTAAAATACCAGAGGCAAATTGTTATAGCAGAAGAGATTAGTGAAAGATAAGACTGCAAGGGCAGACTGGAATCAGCTGCTGTAGCCACCTTCTGGGCTGAGGAATTTGGGTTAGGCAACCAAGAACCACTGAGAGCTTTAGGGAAGAATCGTGGTGAAGACATAGTCTTGAGAGAGATTTACACGGATTTGTGGAGTTATAGTTCTTGAGCTAGGCTAACACTTAAATACAGTCTGAATTCAAATATAAAATGCAGAGACAACAGGGATTATCTGGCAGAATGAAAATATATGCTTTTGGTCTTTACTGGTCAAACTAACCAGGTCACGGCTAGATGTTCCCTTCAATCTGTGTTGAATAGATATTGCCTCTATCACATTGGAGTATGGGCAGCACGAGAGCAATTAATATCCTCTAAAAAGGAAAATCTTTTAGCTTGAGCCACTTTAATAGGAGCTCAAATTCTGAGACCTGCATATTTATTTATTCCAGTGCTTCAGGGGCTGAGGTCCCTTTGGATTCTCAGCTATAAGAAAATATTTATTTTGAAATTGAGCAAATTTATAGAAAAATCCCCTACTAGTACTAGTTTCTAAACTATTTACAACTCCAAATGTTCTGACACTCTTGATTGTGATCTGTATATAGATTTTAGCATAGTTATAATCAGATTACAAATGATCTAATGTTCTACTTTCTGAATTTAATTGGTTTCACACACACAATTCTATGTATTGACATAGCATATATACTTATTCTTGTAAGTTGATATGTAGTATGCCAGGTGGCTGAGGTGTCACAGTTTGCTTAGTGATTCCTTGTTGTAGGCTATTTTGTTCATTGGTTCACTCATTCATTCATGGTAAGATTTATCCAGGCCTTGTGATCCTTCTCAGCATGGACATAAAAGTTATAGCTCCTACTCTCAAGGAAAGTATACTGTAGATGTGGAAAATAAAGTATATTACTGTTTTCCCTAAGGTACAAGATGGACTCCATTTTTCCAGGAATATCTTCCATGCCCCACTCCTTTCTGAAGGGGTTCTACATTCCCCACCTCACTGACATGGCAACAAGCCCAGAACAAGTTTCCTTTTTCTTGGGGCTATAAAGTCAGAGTTATGGGGGAGAAGTGCTGAGTCAGGCAAAGGCTGCAATTTGACACATCCAGAGGGTAACCAAGGGCAACCTATGACCAGGGGTCTCCTAAGGTATTGACACTGAAACTGCGCAACTCAGATTGGGACTTGAATCCACAGGCCAGGACTCAAACCTGGCCAAAACCCAGACTGGGACTTGAACCCACGGTCTTTTAGTTGAGATCACACACCTGATCTCAGGACTTAACGAAACTCAGGTTCTTGATGTCTCGTTGCAAAAAGAATTCAGTGAGAGACAAAGTGGTAGGTAAGAAGTGGATTTATTTAAAGAGAAACAAACTCCACAGAGTGTGGACCATCTCAGAAGGTGAGAGGCCCTGAAATATGGTGTGGTTAGTTTTAATGGGATGAGTAATTTCATAGGCTAGTGAGTGAGAGGATTTTTCCAGCTATTTTGGGGGAAGGGGCGGATATTTCCAAGAATTGGGCCACTGCCCACTTTTTGGCCTTTAATGGTTAGCCTCAGAACTGTCATGGCACCTGTGGGTGTGTCATTTAACACGCTAATGTATTACAATGAGTGTGTAATGAGGCTCAAGGGGAAGTCGAATCTCCCACCATCTTGGACCTAGTTGGTTCTAGCCAGTTTTTGTCATGTCCTATGGCTATGTCATTCTTTTAAAGGTTGTGCCCTGCTCCCTTCTCTCCTGTTTCAACACTCCCACAACTGGAGGGCAGCTAGAATTTGGTTAGAACAGTGGACAGGCTCTGTGTTCAGAAGTGGAGGTTGAAATAATCCCCAGGGCCAGCCTCTAGTCAGCTACAGAGGCCAGATCCTGACAGCTTCAAACTGGGCTGTCAAGGGCAACAGCAGATGTGGTTTGTTGTCACACAGTTTACCTTGGGAGGAGAGGTGGGTGTGGAAGGTGTGATAGGCATCTCCTGGCTTGGTGACTGGTTGTTGGAGAGGGATGAGCAATTAAGATTGTTTTGATATTTTTCTTAGGATAAAAGATAGCTGAGAACCTTCTCTAAGTAGGGTTGCCCCAAACACTGGCCACTCAGTTAATTTAAATTTCAGATAAATAATGAATACTTTTTTTTTTAGTGTAAGTATTTTCCAAATATTGCAATCATATAGAGTTGCTCCATTTTAAAGAGAATAAATAGAGGAGGATGCAGGAAGCTCCTTTTCTCTGAAATCAGGGCAGCTGCTGAAAGTGAGAAGGGAGGTGGGAAGCAGGGGTTTTGAGGAGAGAGCTAGACTTGCCGCAACTGTTGAGGGCGCTAGACGAGGAGGTTACCAGGGCTGCCTGGATGCAGAGACCGGTAGTGAGGCAGCCAACAGTGGTGAGGACTCAGGCTTGGAACCACACTGCCCGGGTCTGTACCTCTTCCTAACTTTGGTTTTGGGCAACTTACTTATCCTCTCTGCTCTTGTTTCCTCCTCTCTAAAATGGGCTCCCTAATGGGACCTTCTTCATGGGGTGGTTGTGCAGATTAGGTGAGGTGACACAGGCAAAACGCTGACAACACTGCCTATCACAGAATCAGTGCTGCCGTTATTAAATGGCAGTGGCACAAATCTTCATGACTGTATGCTTTTTTTCAAGCCATTCTCTCAAGGAAAGTAGATATCTCGATTGCTTTAGCTGTGTTCCTAGTTGGAAAATGAATTGGACTTTTAGAAATGTTGGGCAGCTGAATTTTAATTAACATGAAACTGAAATAATTTTTCTTATTACAAAAGTAATACATGTTCGTCATAGAAATTTTTGAAAATGTAGATCAGCACAAAGAAGATTAAAACCACCTGTGATTTTATCTTCTGAGAGTAAACACTTAATATGCTAGTCATTTTCATATACATTCTATCCTTAGGTATAAAAATATTTATTCAATGCCGTTGTACAGTCCTCATTGTTTTTTCACTTCACAATATATCCTGAACATTCTCTGGGTCACTCACTGGTCCTCTACAGCATAGCTTAATGGCTGCATATTATACTGATGGACTGAATTAAAAAAAATCAATCTCCTCTATCAAAGAGGTTGTTTGGAGTTTTAAGACACAAATTAATCACACAATACTTAGTAATCCACATTTACTAAAACCCAATATGTATTTTTTTTAATTTCAAAAGTACTATTTTGAAAAACAGGATAAAAAATAATTTTATTGCCCTAATACAACGATTAGTTTATCCTCTGTCAATATAGCTCTGGGTGTGTGTGTGCTTAAGTTGGTTCTAGTTGCTGATGTAGTTGAACTGTGTTATCTGGATACCTCTTAGAGAACCTGAGGTCATCATGGCCTGAGGTATTAATAGTTAACAGACCTGAGATTGATATGGATTGATGATAGCAAAATTAATTCAATTCACCTAGGTTTCTATCTGTTGACAGAACAACAAGGCTATTCTACAGGCCAGAAAGCAAGGGCCTCTGCAAGAAGCAATTGATAGCAGTTGTGGTCTCTAAATCTGGAGTTGGGGACAGGCAACTACATTGGTTTTCTTTCACCTTTGTTCTCAGACAATTGTCTCTTGATTGGCTGCTGAAGCGTCACATTACCTCTATCCCTCTTCTTTAAAATCTTGAGATCTCAGTAAAGAAACAGAAAGGCCTGCAGAGAGAAACCCATTTTGGTTAGGCAATACTGTTGTCTGGAAAGTCTAGTCTTAGATAAGGTGTTCACCCTGCATTGCAGAGAGAATTAATCCATCGGATACACGCACTGACTAAATGTTCTGCTGAATCAATTAAATTGGTTTGTATTCTCCAGTGACCTCAGGCCACTATTCCTCTCTCACCTCTTTACCTTTGGCTTCTCTTAAAGGAGGGTGTCCTGTCAGCCTTTGCTCTGCCACAGGTGGGTGGGTTTGTAATCTGCTGATATCTTTTAGATACAAAAATCATCAACTCTGGGACGTGGGCCAACACTTTAACTGACATAAGCCACGTGGGCTTTTTTTTTGTTTTTGAGAAGATGTTTCAGAACACAGACATCTCTCTTATCACAGGGAGTATATCATTAGAAAAAAAACAATTCCCCAACCTGAGAAACAGCCTCAAAGACTTGCAGACAATTAAACTTACTTGAATCTGCTCAGGTCGTACTCTGGCAGGCACTTTTCATGCACGTTACTTTATTTATTTATTTATTAGTTTTATTTCTGGCTGTGTTGGGTCTTCATTGCTATGCACTGGCTTTCTCTAGTTGCGGCGAGGGGGGCTACTCTTTGTTGCGGTGCGTGGGCTTCTCATTGCGGTGGCTTCTCCTGTTGTGCAGCTCAGGCTCTAGGCGCTCAGGTTTCAGTAGTTCTGGCGTGTGAGCTCAGTAGTTGTGGCTCGTGGGCTCTAGAGCACAGGCTCAGTAGTTGTGGCGCACGGGCTTAGTTGCTCCGCGGCATGTGTGATCTTCCCTGAGCAGGGCTCAAACCTGTGTCCCCTGTATTGGCAGGCAGATTCTTAAAGACTGCGCCACCAGGGAAGCCCCCATGTATGTTACTTTATTTAAACCTCAGAGAATAGATATTGTTATAATTGTCAGAAATTAATTCACTCAGTCACAGGTCACTGCCCAGCCCCTCACAGCCTCCTCTCTGGCCGAACCCCGCTCTCTATTCACTTCCCTTCCTTGCTGTTCTTTGTCAAGCCACTTACCACCTCAGAGCCCTTGCGCTAGCTGTCCCTCTACCTCTAGAAATCCACACGACTCACACCCTCACAGTCGTAGGGTCTTGGCTCAATTATCACCTTCTCAGTGTGGCCTTGCCAAGAAAGATGTTATTGACTCAATTTAAAATTGTACCCCCTGCCCCCCATACTCCCTATCCTGCTTTCCTTTTTAAATTTTTCTCCATAGCACTTATCGAGGGGAAGGGTAAGCTGGGACGAAGTGAGAGAGTGGCATGGACATATATACACTACCAAATGTATAATAGATACCTAGTGGGAAGCAGCTGCATAGCACAGGGAGATCAGCTCGGTGCTTTGTGACCACCTAGAGGGGTGGGATGGGGAGGGTGGGAGGGAGACGCAGGAGGGAGGGGATATGGGGATATATGTATACATATAGCTAATTCACTTTGCTATACAGCAGAAACTAACATGCCACTGTAAAGCAATTATACTCCAATAAAGATGTTAACAAGTAAAATAAAATAAAATGACATATATTTTACTTGTTCATTTTGTTTCTTGGTGGTCTTTCCCCACTAGAATGTGAAGTCCATGAGAGTAGGGAGGTTTTTGTTTGTTTTGCCCACTACTCAGTCCCCAGTATCCAGAACCGTGCCATGCACAGAGTAGGCTCAACAAATATTTGTTAAATGAATGAATGAAAGGCCCCTCAGCCTGTACATGGTGAGGGTACAGATTCAAAAGTCGGATCTTCTGGCTTGAAACCTGGTTCTCTTTTCTCAACTCCATGCTGCCTCCCGGGAAAAAAAGATTTTCTTTCAAAAGATATCACAGGCAAGTGTTAATGGAAGGGAATGTGAAAACCTGGTCAATAAACCTTCCACAGTATTTGAGAGGTCTGATCCTTACTAGAATATCATGAACCAATTGAAAAACTACATTTAGAGAGAGATTTGGAGAGCTCAGAGAAGGCAGAATGACTGAACAGGTGCTAAACTGGTATTTGCTAGAAGGTTAAGAATTGAAGCCACTGAATTGGTAAAAGGGAAGTCCAAGAAGTCACAAATGACTTCAAGCATTTAGAAGATTAAAATGAGATCTCTAACCAATTGTTGGTCATTTCTATCAAGGATGCAACAAGATGAAATAGGTCTTTGTTAAACCTAAGAAGGACGTTATTGACTCTAAAAATGTCTGAACTTATGAATGTAAAGCCTACAACACAGAGAAGTACAAGAATAAATAGTTAACACCAGCTATCTGTTCACTCATTCATTCACTCACCTAACAAGCATCCTTAGAGTACTTTTCTGTGTACCACCAAGGGTTCCAGAACTGCTGTTTTTGGGTATACAGCAGTGAATAAGTGAGACACAGAGTCTCATCACGAGCCTAGAAAATGCTTCAGATGCTGCCTTGGGCACACCTAGTGCTAGATTTCTTGAGATCTCCACCACTTCTCAATTCTCTAAATATATATTTTTTAAATAGAATTTTAAATTTAATTTCTTTTTTCCCCCCTTTCTTTCTTTCTTTCTTTCAGGTAGCACCACACAGCCTGCAGGATCTCAGTTCTCCCACCAGGGACTGAACCCAGGCCACGGCAGTGAAAGCGCCAAATCCTAACCACGAGACCACCAGGGAACTCCCTTATTTAATTTCTTGAGTTCACAAAACTTCAAAATTCAAAAAGTATAAAAGTCTCCATCCCCTGTCCCCAGCCACCAGTTCTCCATCTCAGAAGCAACAAGTGTTAGAAGTTTCTTGTGTTTCTTTACAGAGGTCTATCAGTATATAAGCAAATATGTGTATATTTTCTTCCCATTCCCTCCTAACTCCTAACCTCCCACCACCTGTGTTTTACACAATTGCTTACCTATTTCACTTTACAATATATCATGGCAATCTTTCCCCATCAGTATAAACATCTCCCTGTTCCTTTTTATTTATTAAAAATTTTTTTAAAATATTTATTTATTTATTTTGGCTGTACTGAGTCTTAGTTTTGGCACATGGGATCTTCATCGCAGCATGCGGGCTCTTAGTTGTGGCATGTGAGCTTCTTAGTTGTGGTATTCGGACTCTTAGTTGTGGCATGAATGTGGGATCTAGTTCCCCAACCAGGGATTGAACCCAGACCCCCATGTTGGGACCACAGAGTCTTACCCACTGGACCACCAGGGAAGTCCCTCCCTGTTCTTTTTAAAGGCTGCATGGTACTCAGTTGTATAGTGGACCATAATTTATTTTACTGGTCTCCCTCTAATGGTCACTTGCATCTAATCTTTTGTTAATACAAACAATGTTGTAATAAATATTCTTGAGGACACATCATTTTCCACAAATGTGTATATCCACAGGATAAATTTCTAGTTATATTGTTGGGTTTAAGGGTATGCACATATGTCTTTTTTTTTTTACTGTGGTAAAAAAGCACATATAAAATTTACCATTTCAACTATTTTTCAGTGTACACTTCAGTAGAGTTACGTATATTTACATTGTTGTGAATGTACATATATCATTTTGACAAATATTGCCAAATTGCCCTCCATGGTGATTGCACCCGTTTATTGATATACTTTCACTAGCATTGTATGAGAGAGGGCCCTTCACATAGTACTGAAAAGCAGAGTTTCTGTGATTAACTGGACATGGTGTATCAGAGGAAAAAGGGCACAGGTTCTGGAATTTAATCCTTAATCTGATGCTTGCCAGCTGTGTGCTCATAGGCATTATTTAATCCCTTTGGGTTTTGTTTCCTCATATCTAATACTAATCTCATAGAGGGGCAAGGATTCAAAGGGCATGAAGGCCAGGCATATAAAAGGCACTTAATAAATGACAGCCAGCAGCTATTATTATGAGCTGGGTTCTTCACCAGTCTACAAGCACAAGTTAGTTAACATCTCTGAGAGCTAACTTTCTCATGTATAAAATGGGATTTACTTTTTTTTTTTTTTTCTCCCGTTGCAGAGCACAGGCTCGGGACGCACAGGCTCAACAGCCATGGCTCACGGGCCCAGCCGCTCCACGGCATGTGGGATCTTCCCAGACCGGGGCACGAACTCGCGTCCCCTGCATCGGCAGACAGATTCTCAACCACTGTGCCACTAGGGAAGCCCTAAAATGGGATTTAAATAATAGGCAACTGGTTACCCAAATTGTGGCCTATTAACTCACTGGAATACTATTTAGCTATTAAAATGATCAAGGTATTTTGAGAGGCAGAGTAGGGGTTAAGCATATAGATTCCAAAGCCAGGTTGCCTGGGTTGATTCCTGGTGTTGCTATTTACCTGATGTGTAACCCTGGGCTAGACCCTTAGTCAGTTTGGGCTGCTGTAACAAAGTACTATGGACTGGGTGGCTTACAAACAACAGAAATTTATTTCTTACAGTTCTGGAGGCTGGAAGTTGAGATCAGGGTATCAGCAGGGTACAGTTCCCGTGAAAGCCCTCTTCCAGATTGCAGACTGCCAACTTGTATCCTCACATGGTGGAAAGAAATCTAGCTAGCTCTCTGGCCTCTTCTTAAAAGGCACTAATCCCATTCATGAAAGCTCCACCCTTATGACCTAATTACCTCCTAAAGGCCCCACCTCCAAATACTATCTCACTGGGATGAGGGTTTCAACATTTTGAATTTTGGGGAAGACACAAATATTCAGTCCATAGCAACATCTCTGTGTCTCAGTTTACTCATCTGTAAAACGGGGATGATAATAATACCTATCAGAGAGTAACTGTGAGGGTGAAATGACATCATGAACATAAAGGTTTTAGAATAGTACCCGACACTTAGAAAGCTCCAAAAGAAATGCTGGCTCTATTGTTATTAACAGACATAGCTAAGGTGCTATGGTGCTTCCTTAGCAATGTAAGCTAAGGTGCTCAGAGGTCCTGCAGAACACTGACTGGCTAGTAATCTTTTCTGAAACACAGATCTTGTTGAGAAGCTGAGATGATCCTAGTATTTTTTTTTTTTTTTTTGGTCATGCCAAGTGGCTTGTGGGATCTTAGTTCCCCCACCAGGGATTGAACCCAGGCCACGGCAGTGAAAGTGCCAAGTCCTAACCAGTGGACCACCAGGAAATCTGGATGATCCTACTTCTTGATGGTACCTGCTGGGGGGAAAATGCACCAATGTGCATGATTAGACATACAATTTCATAGGTCTTTGGACCTCAAGTTAAGAATTCCCAGTCTGGTTTAAATTCCTTAGTCCATGAACTAGAAGTTTCCCTGGATGAGCATGATGACTTAGGTGAGAGCAAGTTCAATTGTGGAGGCTGAAGTTGGATTGCTTTTGATGGAGAAGAGATTAGCTGGAAAGGAAGAAGAGATAGTGGGTGGAGACCACTCTTTCAGGTAGACTGGCTGCAAAGTGGGTAGAGAGAGAACTCGCTTTATCTAGATGGATGCCATGGTTTTAAAACATGTACTGGATTCTTTGGCAATTCTCCTGTCAAGAAGATTATACCCCTTTTCCCTGAATCTTAACTATTAGAACATGGTAGAAGTGATGCTATACTAGTTTCTTGACCCAGACCTTAAGAAGGTGGTACCTTCTACTTTCTGTCTCAGACATTCACTCTTGAACCAAGTCACAATGTTGGGAAGAAGTCCAAGCAGCCTGTGGAGAGGCCGATGTGGAGTAGAGCTAAACCTGCCCATAGCCTCAGCTGACAGCCAGAATTAACTTGCTAACTTCCAGTCCCCCAGTGGAGCCAGCCTAGCTTATGCCACATGGAGCAGAGATGACCCTCCCTGCTGATCTTGGTCCAAATTGAAGGGTCTGTTTAGATGTCAATTTTATTTACAGTGCAGTCAGAAGCCACTGATGATTTTAAGCATGGGAGTCAGATGATTCAATGTATATTTTAAGAAGATCTTTGCTTCTAGGGATGCCTGGAGGGATGGTAGTGGAAACATTTTAAAAAAGACAGTTTTCATTGATTTTACTTTTTTTTTTTTTAACCTAGAGCGGTTTTTGTCGTTGTTTTTTAACCTAGGTTTTAAAGCCAGATCCTCAACGTGTCCTTGTGTGCAGATTTTTAAAAAATTAAAATCAATTACAACTTATTTACTATGAAAACTTTGTAATTTGAGAATTCCTGGAGTGTTTTGGCATTGATGTCACATTGCCTCAGAAATATGATATGACATTTGAAATCAGAGAATATTGACCCAGATGTGCAGATGTCCTAAATATTCAGTATTTAAGGAGAAAAGTCATTATTTATAATTGTACCAAGAAAAAAAGATAAAATTGAACAAGGAATGTACAGGACTTATTTGAATAAAACTTTAAAACACTCTTGAGAGAATCAAAGGACTTTACAGATACTCCTGCCATATTCTTGGAACAAAGGGCTCAACATCATAAAGATATCAATTCTAAATTAATCTAAAAATATTTACCACAGTCCCAATAAAAATACCAAGAGAATTATTTTCCTGGGAACTTGACAAGCTGATTCTAAAGTTCATGTGGGAAAATAAACAAGCAAGAATAGCCAGGAAAGCTCTGAACAGGAAGAATATTGAGAGGAGACTGGTCTTAGTAGATGTTATACCATATTTTAAGACTTCAGTAATCAAAACTATAGCACTGATGCCTGTACAGACATACAGATCAAGGGATAAACATAGAAAGTACAGAAATGGGCTCAAATACATATAGAAATTTAGTGTATGTTAAAGTAACACTTTTCAGTTGGGGAAAATATGGATTGCTCAATAATGATTTTACGACTACTGGGGTAGCTATCTCAAGAAAAAGTGAAGTTTAATCTCAATTTAACTTTTTTATATCAGAGTAAGTTCTAGTTGGATCAAAGATTTAAATATAAAAAATAAGACCATAAAAGTACGAGAGGAAAACATATGAGATATTCTGGTATATGCTCCTGGGAAGAAGGCCTTTCTAATGAAGACATAAAACCCAGAATCCCTAAAAAAGTTAATGCATTTGATGATGTGAAAATAAAAATACACTGCATGAAAAAAAATCATAAAAGAGTTAGTGACCAGCAACAAACTGAGAAAAAAGGTGTGCAATGCATGGCATGAAGGCTGATTTCTCTAATATGTAAAAACTCTCACAAAATCATCATCGAAAGACCAAAAACATAGCGTGAAAATGGACAAAAATATAAAAATACAGCCCACAGAAAAGGAAATACAAATCATGCTTGCAGAAAAGATGCTCAACCTCATTCTTAAGAAAAATGGAAATTAAAACTTCAATAAATCACCATATTCGATTTATAAGATAGATAAGGACCAAAGATTTGGTTAAAAAAACCTATATTGGTCAGAGAATGGGGAAACAGGGTCTCATACATTATTGGTAGGAACTTGAATTGGTACAGTCCATATAGAGGACAATCTGACAATGTCAATCAAAATTACAAGCACCCATCCGTTGATACATCAATTTCTCTTGTGGAAATTTAACCTACGAATACTAGCACATGTAGGAAATTACACAAGTACAAGGTTACTTACAGCGTAACTTGTAAGAGCAAATAAATCATGGTTCAGAGTGCAATCGAATACTATTGAACTATTACAAAAGAAGGAAGGAACTGTCCACAACCTGTAAAGTTCTGCAAAGGCATATTATTAAATGAAAAAAAGGAAGGTTCAGAGGAGTACCTGCCTTTGTGTAAAAATATGGGAAATAAAAGAATATGCGTTGGCTTATAAGCATAAACATAAAGAAATTCTGGAAAGTTACATAAGCACAAACAATAAAGGTTAGTTCTTAGGGATGGGTTAGGAACTGGTGATTGGAGACATGGGTAAGAGAGAAACTTTTAATTTATTTTAAAATTAATTTTCAAATATGTGACTAACTTCTTACTAGAAAATTAAAATTTAAAAATGAGGAAGGCCCATATATATTGATACGGAGTCTCCAAGATTATATTCTCCAAATTAACTGAAAAAATCAAGGAGCAGAATCGTAGTCATAATACACTATTTTGGAGAATTCCCTGGCAGTCCAGCGGTTAGGAAGGAGTCTGTGCCTTCACTGCCGTGGCCCAGGTTCAATCCCTGGTCAGGGAAATAAGACCTCATGGTTTGGCCAAAAAAACTCCAAACACTCTTTTGTATATATCTATATCCATATCTCTCTCCACATATACATGCTCCTAGATGCACAGACTGTCTCCACAATTACATGTAAGAAAGTTGTAACATGTGTTGCTTCTGATGTGGGGTACTGGATGGCTGGAGACCAGGAGTGATAGGGAAACATTTTCCTCTATACCTTTCTGTGCCTTTAGAAATTAGTATGCGCATTACCTAAATAATAATATGGAATAACTTATTTTAAAGCTGAATTAAATATTTATTTAGCCTTTTGGGTATAAGCAGACCTTCTATGATTGGCAGGGGGTGGGAGGTGGGCATGCATGGGAATTTAAGATCCTAATACTCTGATCTCCTTATCCCTAAAGTTCTTTCTAGCACCAAAATTCTTTTTTTTTTTAAATTCTTATTGAGATATAATTGACAGCAACACCCAAATTGGTATCTCTAGCTCAACTGTAAACTTTTTTTTTTAATTAATTTAATTAATTAATTTATTTTTTGGCTGTGTTGGGTCTTCATTGCTGAGCACAGGCTTTCTCTAATTGTCACGAGCAGGGGCTACTCTTCGTTGCGGTGCGTGGGCTTCTCATTGCAGTGGCTTCTCTTGTTGCGGGGCACAGGCTCTAGGTGCGCAGGCTTCAGTAGTTGCAGCACGCGGGCTCTAGAGCACATGCTCAGTAGTTGTGGCACACAGGCTTAGTTGCTCCACGGCATGTGGGATCTTCCCGGACCAGGGATCGAACCCGTGTCCCCTGCATTGGCAGGCGGATTCTTAACCACTGTGACACCAGGGAAGTCCCTCAACTGTAAACTCTTAGAGCATCGGAATTATGTTTTTCAGTCCCTTGACTCTCCTGTATGTGTGTAGTACAGGTCTTTCTACAAAGTTTGGTAGCCTGTAAATGTAGGATATCTGCCTAGAACACAAAATTGTAGTGCTCTTAGCTCCACATCCCGAGCGGCTTAATGCCAACTCAACTGGCTCAACTGTCCACGGTGCTTGGCCAGGGTAGGCATTCAGAGGGTAGAAACCTGACTGCTTAATACAATCAGCCTGGGACAGCTGTCATGAAACTTATGGCAGCGATCTTAGAATCTTCTGTCATGACGCATTTGTGGACTCTGATTCTGAGCTTAGCACTGCACCAGGCAATTGGAGGGATCAAAGAAATTCTCTGGGAATCTCCTTACCTGACACTTTAGTAAGATCTTAATACAAATATTTATTGAATTACAAAGATCTAGAGAGCTGGGAGGATTGTGAAAGTAATTTAGGGAGAAATCCCCTGAGGCAGGCTTAAACGGTAATCACATCAATTGTCAAATCAGTTTTGACTGATCCCATTTCACAGGTTGGGATCCTTTGTATTTTGAATGAATTAGCAAAATCAACAGGGTTGACTAACATTCTGCCTCCATTGTCCCCAAAGCTGGATATCTAATACTTTACAGTTTTCTTAAGGCAAAAACAGGCAGTTCAGCCTTTTTTTAAAAGCCAGATGCTATGTAGGGTCTTAGCATTTTTTTCCTTTTGTTTTGAAGTCCTTTGTTCGGGAAAATTGAGGCTTGAAATTTTTATGACTAAACATTTCCCTCTCCCAAGGCATATACACCTAGTACTACTGCCCAGAGAGTTAACAGATTAACTACTATATTATTTACAATTTTAATATTTTATTGTGCAGCTGTGGTTTAAACAACAGATAGGAACTGATAATTACTCTCCAATTGTATGATGTTGCCATGTGGTTCTTTGGTGCACAGTTTCCATATAATTAGAGCTATGTATGCCCTGAAAAACAAAGCAGTGCCCATAATATCCATTTGGAAGCATGAAATTAAATTTCCCAGATTGAGGGTAACGATTTCAGTTTTGAGGAATTGATTTCTTTAAGCATTTCTTTGGGAAATTCGAAATATCTCTTCCAGGATGTAGAAATAACTTAAGTTTCTGACTACAGTTCAGTATGAATGGAGATTTTTCTATCAAACTTAGAATGTGAATTTTTCACTCTGAGCAGAGGTTTGCTCTGGGGCTAAGTTCTGAGGGTCGGATGGGCCCTGCCTTCAGCATCCTGCTTCTGAGTACTCTGGGAAGGAATGGCTTCTGGAGAGGGTCTGGAATTTGAGGGATTAGGGTCTACCAAAGGCCCAGACAGAGAATGAGTGGTCCACAGAAGTGTTTTGAACTCAAATGAATTGTGTTTCTCTCTGTCGTTTAGAAGCCCCCGTAAGTAGGCACTACCTGAAGTCTGATTTTACTCAAATAAATCTTAAAAAAAAAAATCTATATTTTTTCTTATGTATGATATCTTGGTTAAACATGTGAATAGTCTCCTAGGTTCCGAGCATTTAACTTCATTTTCAGACTTTAGCAACATAATTTTGGGAAAATATTTTTAACTAAACTAAAGTTTAGAGGAGAAGATCTGAACACTGATTTTGTATCAGGAATAATCAAGAGTACTTTCTTCTCTGATTTCACTTTTAAAAATCAAGACCCGAATTTCCTTTTCCTAAATCACGGAACACCCCAGGGTTTCTATGATCACTGCATTTCCTGATTCTACCAATTACTAAATCCTCAGAATTTCCCCAGTTGTCCAAACCCTGCATCCCCTACATCCTTTTATTGACTGGGGACCTCAGCTTCCCAAGTGGTCCCTTCCTGTGCTTCCTAAACCTACCTAGGAGCATGCTAGTTCTTTCTATTTGGGAAAAGGCATGAGAGTGAGTAGAGACCTAACGGTTCTGACAGTCTCCAATAACTTTTTCTGTAAGCTTCATGCATAACTAACTAAAAACAAATACTCCAACTACTTAAAAAAATAATTTTTATTGAAGAAAATTTACAAGATATAGATGATCAAGAGAAAGAAAATTAAAATTGCCCACAATCTTACCACCTGTCGATCACCGAAAGTAATACTTTGGTGTCAATTCTTTCAATCTTGTAACTAGGCCCAAGTAAGCTTTTTAAAAAAATGTGACATTACTGTTTTATAACCCACTTTTTCCTACTTAATATAATGAGAATATTTCTCCTTTTCCTAAAACTATTCTTCCTTTATGTCATTTCTAATGGCTGCATAGTACTACGTGTTATGCATCTATACTTTGGTTTAATTAGCCAATTGTAGAAATATGGTTGTTCCTAATTTTTTCCATTTTATAAATATTCCTGTGACAAAATCTTTTGGGATACCTATGATTATTTCCATAAGATAAACTCCTAGAATTAGAATTTCTGTGTCAAAGAGTATATGTATTTTTAAGTTTGTTTAAATGGATTGCTAAATTAAACTCCAGAAATTACCAATTTACTCTCCTTCTTGATATGTATAATAAATACATACATTCCTTTGTCCCACCTTTACTAACACTGGGTATTAAGATTTTTAAAAAAGTAATTTGCCAATTTGATAGATAAAAATAATATTTCATTGCTACATAAATTCATCTTTTTATTATTAGGCAGGTTTAAAAAATACGTATCTTTTTGGCATTTTGCATTTCTTCTTAGTAAATCGCCGTTCATTTTCTTTTTACATCCTCCCCTGGCTGCCAGTCATTTTCTTTTTTTTTTTTTTTTTGCGGTACGCGGGCCTCTCACTGTTGTGGCCTCTCCCATTGCGGAGCACAGGCTCTGGACGCGCAGGCTCAGCGGCCATGGCTCACGGGCCCAGCCGCTCCGCGGCATGTGGGATCTTCCCGGACCGGGGCACGAACCCGTGTTCCCTGCATCGGCAGGCGGACTCTCAACCACTGCGCCACCAGGGAAGTCCCAGTCATTTTCTGATAAATAGTGTTTGATACAATTTTTGAGCCTTGCTCTCAGATACTAAATCTTGATTTTAGAGAAAACTTCCAGATTAGTGTTCTCATAAATCTATATCTCTTTGCCCCTATGTGAAGTTCACATATAGGGTACTCCTTTAATCCCAGATGATCTTTTAGGAAATTTAGTTTATAATATGCTAATGTCCTCTTTGAAATCCAATGAAGACTAGTCCTGAAGTTTTAAGCATCATCCCACATTTTTACACATTTACTAAATCATTTAAAGTTTATTTTTACCCCAACTTGCCAAGTGAATTATATGTTCTTCATCTTGTTACATTTACAAATATTCTTTATTTCTCAAAATTCTTCTCCTCGTCTGGAATCTTTCATTTTGAGACTTGCCACTAGGGAGGGGAGATAAGAGTAGTGGAATCCTCTGTAAATCCTGCCAGGCTGTTGCTTTCCATCTTCACCTTCCAGAGGTTTGTGGGTGGAGAGCTGAAGATGTCAGCACCTGCAGGAATGTCCCCAGCCATCAGCGGCAAGTTACAGACAATGCGTGGCTTGCCAGAGATGGAAAGATATCGTGCGGGCCCACTTCCAGATTCGGCCAAAAGTTTGTCTTTCTTTTATTTTCTTAGTTTATTTATCATTCCCTCTCAAACCTTTCCCAACTCCTTCACATGTAATTTAAACAAAAATATTTTCATTTATATTTAACTTTTTATTTTGAAATAGTTCCAGACTTACATAAACACTGCAAGAATAGTACAAACAATTCCCTTTTCCCAGATTCCCTATATGTTAGTATTTACCACATTTGCTTTATAATTTTCCCTCTCTCTCTTCATATATATATATAGAGAGAGATTTTTTTCCTACTCTGGCTAACCTCTAAGTTACCTCACTCTTTCCTATTTGGCTTCTCAGCTCTTCCATTGCCTATGTAACCAATTCCCAGTATTAGCTTCCCTCTGTTTGAAATACCTAAGGTAGTTTCTGTTTTCTGTTTTTTTTTTCTGACTCAACCCTTACTGAAAACATGGGGTAAGATTTTGTTTGAAAATGTTCTTGCTCAAATAACTTCAGAAACCACTGCCATGGATGATTGCCTCAACCCTTTATTTTACTTTGTGTCTGTTTATTCATTCACTCACATGCTGTATATTGGGCCCATAATAGGTAGCAGGTGTAGCAGGCTCTTAATAGATGCTAAGGACATAAAGGAGAACACAGCAGTTACAACAGTGACTAACGTTTACTGAGTATTTACTATGTGTCTTTTAAGTGCTTTCACATTTTCATCTTCTCTTAGTTCTCCACTGCTGGGTAACAAACTGCCCTAAAAAGTAACATCTTAAGCAACAAGAATTTATTATCTCAGTTCCCATGGGTAAGGAATTCCAGAGTGGTTTAGCAGGTTGGTTCTGGTTCAGGGTCTCTGGGTAGTTTTCTGTCAGGATGTTGGCAGGGACTGCCGTAATCTGAAAGCTTGACTGGGGCTAGAGGATGCACTTCCAAGATGGCTCCCTCACAGGGCTGTTGGCAGGAAGCCTCAGTTCCTCACTACAGGGGCCTCTCTATCAGCTGATTGTCTCCACAAGGCAGCCGACTTCCCCCAGAGCAAATGATCCAAAGCCACAATGCCTTTTATGTCCTAATCTCAAAGGCACTACCACTTCTGTCATATTCTATTGGATAGTAATCAAGTCGCCCATACTCAAGGGAAGAGAACTTCCGCTGCATATCTTGGAGGGAAAAGTGTTGAAGAATTTGCAGACATATTTGAAAACCACCACACATCTCATGTAATCTCACAGCAACCATAATTTTGCAACAAACCCACTTTGCAGCTGAGGAAACTGAGACACAGATGATTAAGGAATTTACCCAAGGTCCCACAGCTGGCAAGTGATAAAATCGGGATTCCAAAGCAGATTGACCCTAGAACTTGTGTTTTTAACCGCAGTGCTATACTGCCTTGATACACAGATGCCTTGCACTCAAGAAGCTTATATTTCAACAGGGAGACTGACATTAGTCAAGCAATTTCTCTCTCTCTCTCTCTCTGTCTCACACACACACACACACACACACACACACACACACACAGTAACAAACTATTTAAATCCCATGAAGGAAAAATACAGGTTGCTATAGGAGTGCGTGGTTGGGGAACCAGATCTAGTCTGTGGAAACAAGTTGTCATATTTTGAGTCTATGGTTTAAGTCCCTGACCCCAAGTGCAATTCTTTAATGGGCTAGCAGACAAGTAGCTCCCAATCCTGGCTGCACATTAGAATAACCTGGAAGGCGGTTTAAAAGATACTGATGCCCAGGACATAGCACAGACCAATTAAATAAGAATCTCTGGGTTCCCCTGGTGGTGCACTGGTTAAGAATCCACCTGCCAATGCAGGGCACACGGGTTCGAGCCCCAGTCCAGGAAGATCCCACATGCCATGGAGCGCCTAAGCCTGTGCGCCACAACTACTGAGCCCAAATCCCACAACTACTGAAGGCCATGCACCTAGAGCCCGTGCTCCGCAACCAGAGAAGCCACCATAATGAGAAGCCCATGCACCGCAACAAAGAGTAGTCCCCACTCACTGCAACTAGAGAAAGCCCATGCGCAGCAACAAAGACCCAAAGCAGCCAAAAATAAATAAATAAATAAATAAATAAATAAACAAACAAATATTAAAAAAAAAAGAATCCACCTGCCAATGCAGGGGACACGTGTTCGAGCCCTGGTTCGGGAAGGTCCCACATGCCGCGGAGCAACTAAGCCCGTGCGCCACAGCTACTGAGCCCGCACTCTAGAGTCCGCGAACCACAACTACTGAGCCCGAATGTCACAACTACTGAAGCCCATGCACCTAGAGTCCGTGCTCCGCAACAAGAGAAGCACCGCAATGAGAAGCCCATGCACCGCAGTGAAGACCCAACACAGCCAAAAATAAATAAATAAAATAAATTTATTTTAAAAACAAGGAATTTCTGCAGCTGGATCCAGGCATCAATACATTTAAAGCTCCTTGGGTGATTCCAATGTGTGGTCAGGGTTGAGAACTGCTGCAGGGCTCAATTTTGCCATACAAACTTGGACATAGAAGTGCTTTGAGCAAAAGTGGATGGCCGAGCTCAGCTTCTAGCTTGCTGTCGGGTTGGGGAGGGGTCTCTCTTTTAAAGGAGCTTTTCCAAACATTTTAAAATTTAAAGTTTTTGTTTGCCACACCACGTGTCTTGCGGGATCTCAGTTCCCCGACCAGGGATTGAACCCAAGCCATGGGCAGTGAAAGTGCCTAGTCCTAACCACTGGACCACCAAGGAACTTCCTAAAATTGAAAGTAATTTTTATTTTTTTTTAAAAAACTGCAGTGTTTCTTATTGAAGTTACAGTATGCAATCTTTTAATTTATTACTTATTTATTTATTTTTGGCTGTGTTGGTTCTTTGTTGCTGTGCACAGGCTTTTCTCTAGCTGCAGCGAGCAGGGGCTACTCTTCGTTGCGGTGCACGGACTTCTCATAAGTTTTACTGAGAGAGGCCTTTCTGACCACTCTACCCAGAGTGACCTCTCTTAGTTGTTCCTTACCCCTGCTTGTTTTCTTCAAAGCATTCTTCTCAATGTGAAATTGCCTGTTTACTGTCTCCCTGAACCTGAATATAGGTGCCATGAAAGTGAGAACCTCATTTTGTCTGTCTTGATTGCTCTTGTGGCCCCAATATCTGGCTCTCAGTGGGCACTCAGTCACTATTTATTAAATGATTGAATAAATACATAGAAAAAGGAGTACTGTTATTCATTAAGGAGGTGCAAGATATTATAGGCAGAATAGTGGTCACAGATTATAGAATGTTCTTTAAAAGACTTTGTAACTTAAAAAAGCCTCATATATTAATAACATTCCTCCAGAAGCTTGGAACATTATTCTTCCATACTCATATCTTTTCTTCTTAAAATAGTTCTATGGGGTGAAGATGGGGGGCAAACCCAATGATATTTACTTTGGAAACACAGACATGAAAATTACTTTTACTTTACATGCTGAGAGTAGAAATATGACCCCTATGCAATGCAAGATTTGCAATAAAGCTGAAAATGGACAAAAGATATTAGCATTCTCATCTATTATAACTGGACCAGAACTTCAATTGCCAGCTGAAAAAATAAACATGGGGTCAGCAGGCATTTGTCCTGCACCCTGAGTGCATTCCAAAGTGAAAACCATGCACAAATGACCTAAAGATCGAATGCCTTCTGATTTAGAATTCATGCAAAGTTACACAATTCATATAGGATAGAGCAAGCCATGGCAGGGTGTCCTTGAAACTGATGCGCATTGTAGGAGAATGGTCCAAGGGACAGGAGAATCATATCTGAGCCAAAAGAAACTGTGTAGAATTTCTTGCTTTTTTTCCCCCAGGCCACAAATAGAAAGATGATTTTGCTGAAGGTGGGATGGGCCACTCTCAACCCCAGGGTTTGCAGCTGTTGCCTGGCTTCAGCAAGGAACAGAGCAGGGACATGTGGGGGGCCAGCTTAGTCATCTACTGGGTTGCTGCTTGGGGTGGGGTGAGAGCCACCCTGGTTCAGCCCTGCTCTGCGAGGAAGCCTGATGTAATGCAAACCTGGCTAGGGCCAGAGGCCTCTGTATTTATCTCTACAATAAATGGGAAAGGCTGAAAATGAGTAATGTGCTCTGTTTGGTTTAGGGGTTATACAGAGGTATAAGCCACATTTCCATAATTTTCCCAACCACACCCGTTCCCAAACACACACAGTTAATCTTGCCTTTTTCTTCTTTACCTGACTTTTGATTTCTTATGGTAGAAACCACAGAGATGATTGTTACTTCAAGTACTTAGGGGTAGCCCACAGTTATCTGCCCAACCACCTTCTTTTGGTTCTTTGAATGGGTCATGCTTCCTATCCTGGTTTCTATTACTGTATACCAAACTACCCCAAATTTAGTTGTCTAAAACCATAACCATTATTTTGCTCTCAGACACTGTGGGTTAAATGTGGGTAGGGCCTCAAAGAGATGTCTTGTCTCTGCTCCATGGTAACTGGCCCTCAGCTGGGAAGAGTGCAATGCTGGGTGGGGGTGGGGATGACTTGAATACCCTGAGGCTATGATAATCAAGGCACACATTTGAGATCTCTACAAGGCCTTTGTCCAGCTGAAAGGTTCTATCAAAGGTTCATTTCCCAGCCCTAGACAACCATTAACCTACTTTCTGTCTCTCTATATTTGTCCATTCTGGACATGTAATATAAATGGAATCATACAATATTTGGTCCTTTTTGAGTAGCTTCTTTCACTTAGCATAATGTTTTCAAGGTTCATCTATGTTCATGGTCATTCCTCTTACTCCATTTCCCTCACCGAAGCGGTGTGCTCCAGCTTGGCTGGATGTGCCAAGCTCTCTTTCTCACGTCGTCATCCTTGCAAATATTCCCCCCATCTTTACGGTAGGTACTGTGGGTTGGCTCAGTCAATACCCACTGCAACTTGCTTCTAGTGTGGTATGATCTATTGCAAAAGCTGGAACACGAAAAACTGCACTTCCCGGAGCTCCTTTCAGCTAGATGCCACTTTATGTTCTGCCAATCAGCTGCCTGCATGTGAGACTATGAATTTGGAATTCAGTAAAATCAGGAGAGAATCGTGTATTTCTGGCATGGATGTGGCCAAGGAGACAGTGTGCTCAATGGTCATCAGTTTCCTGTGGTGGCAGCAGCACTCTCCCCGCCACCACAGAAGAAGCAGTGTGATTCTGGGGGTTGAGGGTGGTTCTGAGAAGCTCCACCTAGAACCTGCTCCTCCAGCCCTTCCAACGATTTTGTTCGCCTACTAACACTTGATAATAAGTGGATTCTGTTGTCCTTGGAAGGCACTGTAAGAGCCTCTGTGGTTTCTTCTCTTCCCTGCTTCCAAAAAAACCCACGAAAGTCCTAAGTCATTCAAGCCATTCAATTCAAGTCATTGGCTAGCTGCCCTGTTTTTAAAGATCTCCTGGGACTGAAATCTTTAATCTCCCTTCCTAAATTACCCAATCTCCCTTATAGTCAAGTAGTTTTTCTTCATATCTAAGTTAACACTTTAGAGCAGTGCTGTCCAACAGGAATATAATGCAGGCCGTATATGTAATATCAAATTTTCTAGTAGCCATATTAAAAAAGCAAAAAAGAAACAAGTGAAATTAATTTTAGTGAACTATTTAACTCAATATATCAAAAATACTGTTTCAATATGTAATCAATATAAAAATTATTGATACCAAGTCTTCGAAATCCAGTGTGTGTTTTATACTTACAGCCCATCTCAATTTGGATCAGCCAGATGTTCTATAGCCATAAGTGGCTGCCTATATGGATAGTGTAGGGTTAGAGCCATTTAACACACTCCTGCTTTGTCCCCATGGAAAGCAACAGATTAGATTCCTTACAATAAACTTTCAAATAAAAGACAAGAATTGAGTAACTGCCTCATCCTGAGCCACTCTTGCTCTTGCTCAGTACACAACACATGGTCTTCATTCAATTCCTTGACTATGTCTAGCCCTTTGCTGTCCCAGGGCTTTGGCACCTGCTGTCCTCTCCACCCGGAATGCTCTCCCCTCTTGTTCTTCCCCTAGCTAACTCCAGCTTCTCCTTCAGTTTCAGTTGAGAAGTTGCTTCCTCAGAACCCTTCCTGACCACAGTCCCCTCCCCATCTGAATTTGATTCTCCTGTAATTCTTGCCCACTACAGTATGTGCTTCATCGCCTAGCTCTCAGTGTAATTTAAGTAATTATTTGTGATTATTTGTTTGATGTTCATCTCCCCCCTTCCTCCACCCCCGCACAGGTTGCAAGCTCCCTGACAGCAGAAACCCTTTCTAATTTACCCATTGCCATATCCCCCAGAGCCTGGCATGGTGCCTGGCAATAGCAGCCATTCCAAGACTTTTAATGAATGGATGAATGAAAGTGCTATGTGATTTTTTAAGCTCATCTTATACATAGGATGTGGCTGTTCCCCTTCTGACGACCTACTCCTTCAGTGGTGGCAGCTTCAGGCAATATTAGGGACTCAATGAGGACAGCTGGGACCAGGGCAAGAGCTTTACTCCCTCTTCAGAATGCAACCATCCCCTGTGAAAATTACAGCTAAAGAAGTCAAAATTATGAGCGTTAATACTGCTGAACAAGTTAAGGCATATTCATTCAATGTATATAAAGTTTTTTATGTTAATGATAATAGTCTAAAGGCTCACAGGAAAGGCAAGGATAGTTGAATGGAGGGGGCAGGGAGGCCAGTCCTTCTGGGAATTGTTGATGATGTGGTATGACATCAGTTGCAAAGAAGGCCTGACACACTTTCTCTCTAGCTGCTGCCTCCCTCCCTGTGCCCAAACCGGTTATTTTACACTGCTTTACATACTTAGAATGCTACTTTGTCACATTGCCTGAAACTTCATTATAGCCATCAATTTTTAAGGTCATGATGACATAATTTGTATCCTGAGCATTTTGACACAGAGGCAGACCTGAGTGGGACTTTAGTGTCAGGGTCTTGGGCAACATTAATGTACCAGGCATCATATTTTCCTGAGTGTATATTTGTGCATATGTGTGTTATGGCCTAAGGAGAAATTTCTCCTCATTTAGATAGTATTCAGGGTCAGTCCTGAGTCCACAGTAGCCTGAAATGCACCCAGGTTTCTTAAACCAGATACCCAAATATACTAAACATATTTAAGGGGCCCTCACAGTCCTCATGGCTAGACAGCTATGATCTGTTCCCACTGATTCTGTATCTTGTCCTTCTGGGCCACAGCTCATTCACCAGGGTGGTTTGTCAGTCTTCAGGCTAACCAATGACCTTACCCTACTGCCCAATACAGTAAGCCTGCCAGTTTGCAGGGAGGCTAGAACAGTGCAGATGCATATTCATAGTATATGAATGAGCTCTGCATGACTCCTTTGGGACTAATGCTAGAGACTTGTTATCATGCCTTATAATAAATCCCCTTTAACTTTAGTGAATCTCAGTTCCTTACGACTAAATGAATCTAAGCTAAAACACCAAACACAATAGACACCTCTTCTGTTTCCAGCCCACAACCTTCCTTCTCTGAAAACTGCCACACCAGGTGTGAGCCCCAGCAGGCTGGAGCCCTTACAGTAAGGCCCCTCAAGTGACTTTCAGCCAGAAGATCTTTGTCTAAGACACCAATACAGCATCTCCCAAGTTATAATACCAACAGCCAACTTGTAAGCTGCCAGGTGACTGAAGCAGAGAAGGTGCCTCCTTGGGCAGTGCAGAGTAAGATTGGGTCTCAGTCTATAAATTCCTCTTGCTAAGAAGCACTATCAGTATTCATTCATTCTACAAACACATATTACATCTGTACTATATCTATACACCAAAATTTGGATGGTTTCAATTATATTATGTGTGAATCCAACTTTTGTGGGGTAGACTTGAACACCAGCCATTATTTGTCACATGGTTTTAAAGAAAATTTTGTTCTACATCCCTCCACCCCAATTGCCTTCCAGTTAATATTTGGCCTAGCTGGGATGCAAGCCAAGAATTGCCTGCAAAGCACAGAGCAACCCAGTGGGTGTCTCACTTGGGAAAAAGCTGCTGACTTTCGTTATTGCTTCCTGGGGAAGGGACCAGGACCATGAGAGGTGATGCTTCAAAATGCAGCTGCGTGTAAGGCGTCCACAGGAAAGCAAACAGTAAGGTAATAGTGGAGTGTGTGTTTATTGAAATAGGTAGCAGAGACACCTGGAAAGTCTCTGAAATGAGTCACTGGTGATCTGTATAATTGGTTAGCTGATTTACACACTCTTTAAGTTAGGTGGGTTTTGTCAAGCTTGTATGTATTTGCACTCAAAAATTAAATTCATTCAAATAAAGACTGTGGAAGAAAAAATAACTAGGTTTTCACTTAGGGAAAAATTCTCTAGAAGAATGATCCTCTTTGGAGTATGAGAATGCCAGCAAACCTTTTATTTTCCTTATGATGGCAAAAGTAACAGGCTCATTTCAAAAAATTTAAACATTAAAGTATTCATTCAACAAGTATTTATTTACCACCTACTACTATGTATAAGACCCAAGACTAGGCACTAAAGATATACTAGTGAGCATAAAATAGACAATCTCCTATAAACTCACCTTCCAGAGAAATTATTACTAATAGTTTGGTGCAGTTTGTTCTAGTCGGTACACATATCCGGATTCTAACCCGTGATGAGAAGTCTGTGGTCCCTGGCTCTCCCACTGAGGGTTGCAGGTCAGGAAGCTGCTCTAGATATCTTAGGGGTGACATGTCTGGTCTCACAGACTTCTGCCTCTGCACTACACACTGCTGAAAGTCAAGACCTGCAGGACTACATCTATTGATGGGAGCTATTTCCACGGGCACAGGTACAAAGCAAGTGAAGACACACACTTCCTGTCGGCTGTTTCATCAGATGTTGATAAATGGGGAAAATATTTCAGATCCAAGGCAACCAACAGGTATCTGGTGGGTTAGTGTCTTGGAGCCTTACCAGGACCCAGTAAAGACTGAACGTTGAGACCAATCTTCCAGTTGCATTTGAAGGAAAAGGCTTCCTGTTGCTGTTGCAGAATCTACTGTGACAGGTACACACCCACATAGCTTTTGAAAACATGATTTTCCTAAATCTCTGATATCAGCACACTCCTCCCACCTCAGAGATGCTGAAGCATGCTGGGTGGAGCATCGAGATTAGATGCTCTCATTACATATTGTCTTTTGTGTTTCAGCTTAATGATAGGCCTGTGCATACAGTTTATAACCTAGTTTTGAATTGATATCTATGAGATCCATCTCTCCTGCAATTCCAATTTTTGTATTTATAACTAAGTAAAGTCTTCTTTAGTGATGATTTAATTGGGAATTTTGGTCTCAATATTCAAGAATTTTTTTCATGGGCAAAAGGTCAGGGAAGATATCTTTTACAATACATATCTTGCCAGTTTTGATTAAATAAATTATTTATGCCACCTGCTGGTCTTCTTAGGACTCACTTTTTCATTATTAAAAAAAAATTATAAATAATTTGTATTTACATTATGCACAAACGTGTCTAAAATAACCCTTCAACCAAATCCATAAATCTTTTATGAGGACTGTACTGAGTTATAGAACTTGATTCTGACCCATATTTTCTATTTTTAAAATTTCCCCTCGCCAAGGCCAATTTAAAAAGGTACTTCTGTATTATTTACGGGAGAGCTATTATTCTCTAGTCTAGACTAACATTCCTAAACAGCATATATTTTAGACTTCAAAGCCTTTATGAATATCAAAAAAGCATATGGTCCTGGTGAATAGTGAAGTTTGTCATCTCTACAAATGTAAAATAGCTCATTTAGCTAGAAAACCATTAAATGACTCTTCCTGGAAGGAAAACGTGTAACAAAGGTAACAAAGCTATTTAAGCTGTTTTATCCTCCCCTTACCATCTGCCACCCTTCTCCTCTTACCTCCTCCTTGTAGAAATTGGAGGAATTCTCTACATAACCCAGATTGATGTTTCTCATTTAAAATTCATATGCATGCCTCAGAGTACTATCAGGGACTAATGAGGAGCAAACTGAAGTGCTCATAGAACCCCCCAAATTGACTTTGGGTGGGGGTAACACTTTTTTAATCATAAGAGAAAACAGGTTAATTGTAGTAACTTTGGAAAATACAGGCAAACACAAAAAAGGAAATTAAAATAATCTATAATAAGCCCAACTCCCAAAGAAAAGCGGTATTAACATATTGGTGAATATCTTTTCCAGATACAGATATTCAATTTTCTTTAAAAACCAAATTGGGAAAGTCTAAGGATAATGCCTAACCTGCTGTTTTGTAACTTGCTTTTTTCATTTATCAATATAATGTAATCATTTCCCCATTTCGTTACTCTTCCAAGATTTGGAATTCCATTCCCTAAATGAACTGTACTAGGTTTCACTAGTTCCGTATTCATGGCTCTTTAGTTTGTGACCATGTTTTTGGATAAGAGAAATAAGCCACAGTGAGCGTTCTGGTACAATACATCTTGGTGTGTAGCTCTGATGCTTTCCTTAGGATAACGTGGGAAATTCAAGAAGCAGAATTTGCAAGATCAAACATTAAGGACCTTTTTCAGGTTCTCAGTCCATATTAAATGATAATTGACAGATCCTAGGAGAAGGACAAAGATGGGGGTTAAATCCTTAGGCATGTTTCCATGTTGAGGTTTCCCCACTCTTACTGAGGAATTCTTAGGAGCAAAAGCTGCCTGGTCATTTCAGCACTGAAGGAAGTTCCCAAGGAAGAGTGGATCATCTTTTAAAATGATAATAAAAGCTCTGATGGTTGGTAACAGAGATGCAAATAACAGTCTAGACAGAGATCTATGAAATCCTAGGATATTTTAACTGAGATGGTTTCAGAGAATAGCTGTTCTGTCCAAGCTACAGAACAAAAGTATATTTTCTTAAACTTTTTTTTTTTTTTTTTTAGTACATAAAACACGCACAGCAGGATGGATGTGTACAGCTGCCCAGGCCACACACAGCACAGCTCCAGGGGTGCAATTTATCCAGATTAGAATATGAATAGTGAACCACTGGCCCTTTGCATACAGTACACAATTCAAAGGTTCAAACAGGTATACAGTAAGAAATTAGTTTCTTTGCCACCTTGTCTCCTGGCTGTCCTATCTAGGGCAGCGACTCAGTCTTTGGTTATCCTTCCCAAGATATTCTATGCACATACAAAAATTTACATATGTATATATACTTTGTTTTTCTAATATAAGTAGTGTTATATTATAGACACTGTAATTCTGGCTTTCTTCACTCAGTAGATCTTGCTGATTGCTCCATATCAGTATATCTTAGGTTTCCTCCTCCTTTTTTAACGGCTGAATGATATTCCACTGTGTGAATGTTTAGGGCTCTTTCTTCATAGGTAGGAGAATTGTGGTATTATCAAAAATAAGGAACAAGATTTAGAAAGCATTAGGATATATTATGGTGTGGGCTTGCCAAATCTCAAAGCTGGAAATGTGAAATATGAATTGTTTGTGAAAGTTGTTAGGGTTAGAGAAATTGATCTTGGAGTCATCCAAAGTGTGAGGATACACACTGAGCTGGTATAACAAAGATACCTTAAATTCAGTGGCTTAAACAATACAGGAATTTATTTCTATCTCAAATAACAGCCAGAGATAGTCTAGGGTTGGTAGGGTGGCTCTGTCATCCTCTACCTATGGCTTCCTCTCTGGCTCCAGCTCCTGCCATCACATCTGCATCCCAGCCAGCAAGAAGGAAGCAGAGATGAGTGGAGGGCATGCCTACTACTTTAAGAGAATTAACAGGAAGTGACACATATCACTTCTCACATCCAATTGGCCAAACTTAGTCACATGTCTCACATCCCATGGCCAGCTGCAAGACAGCTTGCTGTCTCAGGCTGAGTTCCAATAATAAAGGAGAAAAAGAATGAATATTGGTGGAAGCTAGCAATCTTTGCCATACTCACAGAGGCTGTTAGTTTAAATTCCCTAGGAAAAAAAGACTGGGAGATTCACTTGCAGGATTATTTTTCTTATTGTGGTAAAATATATAAATGTTACCATTTTAACCGCTTTTAATTGTACAGTCAGTTCAGTGGAATTAAATGCATTCACATTATTGTGAGACCATCCCCACCATCTACCTTCAGAACTTTTTCATCTTCTTGAACAGTAACTCTGTACCCATTTAACACTAACACCCGGTTCCTGCTGTGTGCCGGATTTTATTGGGGAAGTACCCTTGGGATCAATACCTGTGTGGGAGTGAATGCAAGAGGAGTGGGCAGCCAGGGAGCTGAACTGCAGTGCAGTTGCAGTTGAGGCCTCAGCTAACCCAGTGGGAGCTCTGGAGCAGGATGGGCCCCTGGAGATGTCCCATCTTAAGGCAAGGGGCCTGGACTTTATACCAAGGCAGGGAAAATGATGTTGGGTGAGACAGTGCTCATCAGCTGAAGGCAGTTCCTAGAGAAGAACTCATCTGAGAGTTTTTGGCAACCAACATGCCCAGCCTCTGAGAGAATGAGTGCCTGGGTCTAGACCAGATGACAGGGCAGCATACCACAGCATCCATGACAGTCTACCCCTTATCCACTCAGAGCCACTTGCTTCGTATAATAAATTTAGTTACTCCAGAATTTGGGTTGGTCTCTTTTCCTGGGGGAAACTTACGAGAGGAAGATTAGTGGGATGAACTCAGCCCTTGCCATGGCAGCTGGTCTCCAGGTGCAAGTGAAACTCACAGTTGCCCTCCTCCACTACCTGTTCCAGAGTCCCCTTACCCTCAGCCAGTGCCTCTGCTGGTCTAGGCAGCTTCCTTCGTGGTCTGGGTGAACTAGTCCTTCATTGCTATCTTTCTGACCCCTGACCAACCTGTAGGGGAGGAAAAATTTTCCTCTACTTGTCTAGGTCCTTTTGGCTAATCTATTAATTAAATTGACATAATACAGAATAACAGGAAAAAAACAAAGGTAATTTTGTACATATGGGAGGCCCACAAATACTATGTGAGGCTCTCTGACAGGCAAATGAGGCTTCTACACTATTCTGAGCTAAGGAGAAGGGGATAGTAGTCTGGTGTTTCAAAGGGAAGGAAGGTAATTCACGAGAAGATGGGAAGAGCAAATGTTTGGTAAACTACAATGGGACGCAGAGATAACTTTGAACAAACAAAGGGTTCCCCCAGCTTACCACACCCGCCCATACTCTTTGTAATTACCTCTGGTGATAGCTCTCTTCCTGGACCAGGCCCTCTATCTAAATTCTTTTAGGTGGTTGACGGGGGAGATAAAAAGCTCTTCCTGAGTCTTTTGGGCCTCCATTGTCTTCAGCTCAAAGTAATCCACACTCCAAAGTGGCACATTTTGGGAGGCTTGTTCTGAACCACTTTACTAACAAGCTATTCAGGGCTGCCCATATCTTCTTGTGTCAGGCCACTTCTCTTTCCACACAAAGTAAGTGATCACAGCCTGAGGGGCGAGCCTCTGGTGACCAGAACCTTCTTAGACTGTGGCTGCTGCACTTGTCCATTTACCTTCAGAATTGAGCAAGGGACTCCCAAGAATGACCCCAATGGATCACTGAATATGCCACTGAAGCCATAGGTGTAAACTGAGGGAAAGACATCAGTGTAACAGTGGGGGAAAACACGGGGGTCTGGATCACCTACCTATGCAGCTTACGTGTGCCCTTTGACCTTGTTATTACCTGATCTGAGGTACCACTTCCATTGTGTAATGGATTGGTGTTGGGTTGCACCCCGAAGGCCTGTAAGCCTTGTAGCTGCCCAGCCTTGAGACTGGGCTGGAGAAAGAAAGAGCTGGAGACAGCAATGGTTTATTGGACCAGGGAACCTTCCACAAAAGGTCCTGGAGCAACACCCCTACCGTTAATGGCAGATGGTGGACAGGGTATGGCAGCAATCTTCGCTGCTTGGAGAAAGAAGCTACCATTTATATGGTGAATTGACATCAGGTGGGCTCACCAGTTCCCAGGAACTAATAAAGCCCTATAATTAAGAGGATTTGATGTCATGTGACTGAAGCAGGGACTTGTCAAACAGGGGATATACAGAGAGCAAGAGAACAACCATCTTGAATGACCATTCAGATGGGCTTGAGAGAAACCAACTCATAATAGGTAACCTTGGCCACATGTTCATTTGATGTCCCATAATCAGTTCTTCTGTCTCTATCATAGTGCAGTGGCACATCTGGAGCTATTTTTCAAATGGTGGATAATTCTTCACTGAAGTTGACATAGACTTGTTCTAATACCCTAGGGGTCTACACTATGATTCTTCTATTGGAAGTCACAAGTTCCACATGGCATCCTTTCCTACTACTGATACTTCCAATACCATAAAGTTTGCTGGGTTGTATTGACCAATTGGCAGGGCTGCTCTTGAAAATTCTTCTCTGATTTCTTGTCTAGATTGAGAGGCCTCAGCATTATTTTCAAGCAAGTGGGAACACTAGCCCTTAACAGGAGCACTGGGCCATTTCTGCTGGCCCAGAGGGTTTAGAGGGATCTGCAGTTCCAAGGTTTTTGAGTGCATCAATCCAAATGTTCCCATCCCAAGTCTCAAGATTTCACTTCTTCCTAGTCAGGGCCCTAACTTGGCACAGCTGACTGAAGAATTCAAACTTCTTTGGAGTTGTGCAACTCCTATAACTAAGTCCAGGGTCAAATTTAAGCTTTCTCTGCCCTCTGGCTGCAGGAGATGAGTCTCTGTCTATGGTTCCATGGAGGCCCTCTGGTCTTCTAGTGGTGAACTTGGGTGGAATATTAATATTCACCACTAGTTAAAGTTTTAACAGTTACACTGAATGCCAGGAGCTTGCAGTGCTCCTCCTACCACCAGTGGTGGCAATGGGGACCTCATTGCCACCTGGTAGATGGGTGGGCCAGTTCCGAAATCTCATTTTAGAGTCTACTTCCTTGAACCACTCCTGGTACCAACTGTCTTAGGTTGGTTCTACAGGAAACAGACTCTGAGATGAAGATTTTGTGCAGGTAGTTTATTGAGGAATGCTCTCAGGGATCAACACCTGTAGAACTGGGCAGAAGGAGGCATTGAAATGCAGTACAGTCACAACAAAAACCAGGGGAGTTCTAGAGCAGGTATGGTTGGCCCTTCAAAGTTATCCCACTTTGAGGCAAGGTGGCTGGCCCTTCTCATTCCCACACTGAAGAAACACTGGATGTGGGCTTTCCCCAGGGAGGGGATGTGAGCTTGGGTGAGGTTGATCTCTTTGCAAGGAGGCAATTCCCAGAGAAGAACTCAGCTGAGAGCTGTTATCTTCCAACCTTCCCAGCAGCTGGGGAAAGTAAAGCTTCAGTACAGAAGTGGGAATTTGGGCAATAAACCAGTATCTACCAGAGGGATTATAACTAAAATTGCAAGAGAGGATTAGAGCGTAAAGGGAGCCAAGGACAATTCACTGGAGAGACTCCTGCATTTATGAAACAACAAGACCAAGAACTGTCAGAGTAGGGGACACCAGAGATAGAGGAGAACACGGAGAGCGGAGAGCCATAGAAAACATGGAAGCAGATGGGAGGAGTCTATAGGAAGCTGGAGTTTATTAATCCAGTCTCCCAACTTTAAACCTGAGCAACTCCAGAGCAGAAAGAACAAGGGTTTAATTCCAACTCAACCAACAAGTTAGTGAGTGACAAAGCCAGGACCAGCATTCGGGTTTTCTGATTCCCTCTTCAATGTTCTTAACTCTGTGTTACCTCCTTGCAGCATGAGTAGGTGATCTTTCTTACTCAGCCTTGGGTGAGGGCTGGGAAAAGTTAGTGACGCTCTGGAGTGTTCCATTTGTGGGGGCTTGGTTCCTAACTTCGTTACCTCTCACAAAACTCAAGTTTCTTGAATTATGTATATATGGTTCTTCTTGAATTATATAATATATATAGTTCTTCTTTTCACATTGAATAATGTCCACAAAGTGACATTACTGAATGTGAAGGGAGTCACTAACAAGGGTATATATTATTTTTTTAAAAAGCTATTGAGGAACTTCAGAAAAATTTCCTCTGCAGAGTGGATTGGCTGCCTTCCTTGTCATAGGTTTGTGGCAGAAATGAAGGAAATTTCTTTCATTTCTCTGCCTTAAATATAAGACTGAACTTAGTAATACTTTCTTTTTCTCTTTTTTATAAAACTTACCAAGGTGTGCCAAGAATGTTTAGTTGAAAAACACTTACCAGATGAGAGGGGTTGAATTATCATTGAGATGTTATAAGTTAGAAGTTAATTTAGTCTTGTGCATCCAGACGTGTGTTTATTTTAGAACAAAAGTTACCTGCGGGGTGTAGGGGGGAACCTGATGATTGTTTCCTGACACCTGGTGCTATGACACTCAGTTTTCCATATAGCTTTAGAGTTTGCAAGTGAAAGGCTCCATGCCTAGTATGGGGCATTTGGGCCCTACATACATACATTGAGAAGATATTGAAAATTAGAGCTTGAAATTCCCAGATAGCCCCGTGGGAGAAAACAGTTGTCACAAGGGCCTAATGACTTAAGCAAATCCTATTGTCACTCTACCCTCTTCACCACATGGTATGTCCAGTCACTGAAGGACAGAGGGCACACTAAATTAGAGATTAAATATTGGCTGTGGGGATAGAAAGGAAGGATAGAGTTTTGCTTCATCCACCTAGTATTCCCCTCTGCTTTGTAGGAGGAGCAGAAGGTCACTTTTTTCATTTGTCTTGTTTTGTTTTGCTTTGCTTTTTGACACTGGTGACAACTTTTAATAGGCCAGTAATTTTATTCAGATATTGCAGTTAGGATCCCTAGTAGCATATTAAAAATATTCCAAGTCAACAATGTATGTGCACCCCATCTAATGGCTCTAAAGATATTTAATTTCAATATATTCATGAACAGAACTTTGGGGCTGATTCCAAGAAGGCTCAAATTCTACACATTTACTGACAACTTAAACTGTTATATTCAGTGATATTGAGCAACATGAACCACAGTTCCTCTCAGAATACATCTGTGTATCAATATAGTAAATTAAATTTATTCAAGTTAATTTTTAATTTTCAGATGGGAAACAAAGTAATCCAAGAAAAGGCAATTTGTTCAGAGACCTAAGATCTTCATTCATGTTCTAAAGCTAGAACAAATACCTGAATACAATATGGATACTGAAAATACCTGGAAGATTGAAATGTTCAGTTTTCAATTAAGACCTTGGCCATTGTGTGTAGAGAGCATTAAGAGGCAGCTTGTTCTCTCAGGAGGAAACACACATTTACTGAACTCATCAAACTGATGTATAAAATCCAAACTTTAATATACGATGAGGAACATATTGTTGCTCAGAACTTAGTCCTTGTATACGCATAATAATGATTGTATTTCTCTTAGTAGGTGGACCATATTTCTAACCATCTTCTGGGCCACAGACAAGTCTTAATAAATTTAAAAGGAATCAAGTCATACAAAATACTTTCTCTGACCAAAACAAAATTAAATTAGAAATAAATAACAGAAAGATCTCTGGAATATTCCCAAATACTTAGAAACTACATAACATACCCTATATAACTTGTGGGTCAAAAAAAAAAAAAGAAAGCGAAAGGGAAATTAGAAAGTATTTTGAACTAAATAAAAATGAAAACAACAACATATCAACATTTTGAATGCAACTAAGGCAGGATTTCAAGGGAAATTTATAGCACTAGACAGCTGTATTAGAAAAGAAGAAAGGTCTCAAATCAATGACCTTAACTTGCACCTTCAGAAACTAGAAACGGAAAAACATATTAAAACCAAAGTATGCAAAAGAAAGGAAATAATAAAGATAAGAGCAGAGCTCAATGAAATAAAAAACAGGAAAATATTAGAGAAAAACATGAAACCAAAACCTGGTTCTTTGAGAGGGTCAATGAAATTGACAAACCTCGAGCCAAATTCATTGGGGAAAAAAAAGAGTGAAGACACAAAAAATTTATTCAAAAGGAAATATGTAACCTAAATAGCCTTATCTCTACAAAAGAAATTTTTTTGGGGAGGAAAACCTTCCCACAATAAAATGCTAGGCCCAGACAGCTTCACTGAGAAATCCACCAAATATTTAAAGAAGAAATAATACCAATTCTACACAAAGTTTTCCAGAAAATGAAGGAAGAGTAATTTTTTTTATACCTTTATTGGAGTATAATTGCTTTACAATGTTGTGTTAGTTTCTGCTGTTAGAGTAATATTTTTAAACACATTCTATGAAGTCAGCGTTCCCCTGATACCAAAACTATCCAGGACATTACAAGAAAACTACAGACCAACAGCTCTCATAAACATAGATGTAAAATCGTTAATGAAATATTAATGAATTGAATCCAATAATATATAGAATGGATAATGTATTATGACTAAGTGGCACTTCTACCAGGAATGTAAGGTTTAATAGTCAAAAATCAAATACGTAATTCAGCACACTGATAGACTAAAGGAGAAAAACCACATGGTCATCTTAATAGATAAAAATAAAAGCATTTCACAGATTCAACATCTATTTGGCTAAATACTCTCAGCAAACTAGGAATAGAAGGAAACTTCCCCAATCTGATAAAGGGCATCTATGATTAACCTATAGCTAACACCATGCTTAATGGTGTAAGATTGAATGCTTTCCCCCTAAGATTAAGAACAAGGCAAGGATGCCCACTATAGCCATTTCTATTGAACATTGTGCTAGAGGTCGTAGATAGTGCAGCATGGTTAAAAAAAAATTTTTTTTAATTTTCTCTTCCACTAAGTAAAACTCTTTTTATTCATGTAAGACATCATAATCTATGTAAAATCTTAAAGAATCTACAAAAAGCTAAATGAATTTAGCAAGTTCACAGGATACAAGTCAATGTACAAAAAGCTATATATTTCTATTTACTAGAAACAATCAAAAAATTAAAATTAAAAAATATAATTTACAATAGCATCAAAAATGAACTGTTTGGTGATAAATTTAATATAAAATGTGCAAGACTAGTACGCTGAAAAGTACAAAATTTTGCTGAGAGAAATTAAAGAAAATATACATGAATAGAAAGACATCCTGTGTTCATGGATTAGAAGACTTAATATTGTTAAGATGGCAATATTACCCAAAGAAATCTACAGATTCAATATAATTCCTATCAAAATCCCAATGGCCTTTTCTGCAGAAATGGAAAAGTTAATTCTTAAATTCATATAGAATTGCAAGAGATTCTGAATAGCCAAAACAATCTTGAAAAAGAACAAAGCAGGAGGACTCACACGTCCCAATTTCAAAACTTATTACAAAGCTACAGTAATCAAAACAGTGTGGTACTGGCATAAGGATAGACATTTAGGTCAATAGAATAGAATTGAGAGTTCAGAAATAAACCCATACACTTATGGTCAATTGATTTTCAACATAAGTGTTAATACCACTCAATGAGGAAAGAACAGTCTCAACAAATGGTGCTGGGACAACTAGATACCCACATGCAAAAGAATGAAGTTGGACCCTTACTTGACATCATAGACAAAAACTAACTCAAAATAAATCAAAGACCTAAATATAAGAGATAAACTATAAAATTCTTATAAGAAAACATAGGGTTAAATCTTCATGACCATGGATTCAACAATGGTTTCTTAGATACAACATTGAAAGAACAAGTAACAAAAAGAAAAATAGATAAATGGGACTTAAAATTAAAAATTTTCATGCATCAAAGGACACTGTCAAGAGAGTGAAAATGCAATTCATAGAATGGAAGCAATTATTTATAAATCATATATCTGATAAGGGTCTGGAATATATTGTACAAAGAACACATACAACTCAACAACAAAAAGACAAATAGGGCTTCCCTGGTGGCGCAGTGGCTGAGAATCTGCCTGCCAGTGCAGGGGACACGGGTTTGAGCCCTGGTCTGAGAGGATCCCACATGCCGCGGAGCAACTGGGCCCGTGAGCCACAATTACTGAGCCTGCGCGTCTGGAGCCTGTGCTCCACAACAAGAGAAGCCGCGATAGTGAGAGGCCTGTGCGCCGCGATGAACAGTGGCCCCTGCTTGCCACAACTAGAGAAAGCCCTCGCACAGAAACGAAGACCCAACACAGCCATAAATAAATAAATAGGGCTTCCCTGGTGGCGCAGTGGTTGGGAGTCTGCCTGCTAATGCAGGGGAAACGGGTTCGAGCCCTGGTCTGAGAGGATCCCACATGCTGCGGAGCGACTGGGCCCGTGAGCCACAACTGCTGAGCCTGCGCGTCTGGAGCCTGTGCTCCACAACGGGATAGGTCACAATAGTGAGAGGCCCGCGCACCGTGATGAGGAGTGGCCCTGCTTGCCATAACTGGAGAAAGCCCTCGCACAGAAACAAAGACCCAGAACAGCAAAAATTAATTAATTAATTAATAAACTCCTACCCCCAACACCTTCTTTAAAATAAATAAATAAATAAATTTAAAAATTCACGACATATGTCAATATTTAGAAAAAAAAGACAAACAACCCAATTTAATAATGGGAAAAGGACTTAACTAGATAGTTCTCCAAAAAAGATATAAAAATGTCCAAAAAGCAAATTAAAATATGTTCAACATCATTAATCATTAGGCAAATGTAAATCAAAATCCCAGTGAGATACTACTTCAGACCCACCAGGATGACAATTAAAAAAAAAAAAAAAAGGAAATTAACAAGAGTTGGCAAGGATGTGGAGAAAATGGAATCTCGTACATTGCTTGTGGGAATGTAAAATGGTGCTGCCACTGTGGAAAACGGTTTGGCAGTTCCTCAAGAAGTGAAACATAGGGCTTCCCTGGTGGTGCAGTAGTTAAGAATCCGCCTGCCAACGCAGGGGACACGGGTTCGAGCCCTGGTCCGGGAAGATCCCACATGCCATGGAGCAACTAAGTCCATGTGCCACAACTACTGAGCCTGTGCTTTAGCGCCCGCGAGCCACAACTACTGAGCCCATGCACCACAACTACTGAAGCCCACAAAACGAGAGCCTGTGCTCCGCAACGAGAAGCCACCGCAATGAGAAGCCGGTGCACCCCAACGAAGAGTAGCCCCCGCTCACTGCAACTAGAGAAAGCCCGCACGCAGCAACAAAGACCCAACACAGCCAAAAATAATAATAAATTTAAAAAAATCTTATCTATTAAAAAAAAAAAGTGAAACATAAAATTACCATGTGACCCAGCAATTCCCCTCCTGGGTATATACTCAAAAGAATTGAAAACATGTGTTCAGGAACTCCCTGGGGGTCCAGTGGTTAGGACTCCTCGCTCTCACTGCCAAGAGTTCCCGTTCAGTTCCTGGTCTGGCAATTAAAATCTCACGAGCTGTGTGACGTGGCCAAAAAAAAAAAAAAGGAAAACGTGTTCAAACAAAAACATATATGAATGTTCATAGAGCACTATTCACAATAACCAAAAGGTGGAAACAACCCAAATGTCCATCATCTGATGAATGGATAAACAAAATGTGGTATATATATAATTCAGCCTTAAAGGAATAAAGTAATGATACATACTACAACATGGATGAATTTTAAAAACATTATGCTGAGTGAAAGAGGTCAGACACAAAAGGTCACATATTGTATGATTCCATTATATAAAATATTCAGAAGAGGCAAATTCATAGAGACAGAAAGCAGATTAGTGGTTACTAGAGGCAGGAGGAAGGGAGATGGGGAGTGATTGTTTAATAGGTATAGCTTTTGGGATAATGAAAATGTTCTGTAATTAGATAGTGGTGATGGTTGATTGTGATAACTTAACATAAAATGTGCATGACTTGTACACCAAAAACTACAAAATATTGTTAAGAGAAATTAAAGACTTAAGTAAGTAGAGAGAAATACTGTCTTCTGGGTCAAAAGATTCCATTTAAGATGTCATTTGTCCTAAAAATGACCTATATATTCAATGCAAGATTTCTTAGCAGCAGAACAATTGACATTTGGGCCAGATAATTCTTTGTTGTAAGAGGCTGTCCTGTGTACTGTAGGATGTTTAGTAGCACCTCTGGCCTCTGTCTACTAGATTCCAGTAGCACCTCCTAGTTGAGACAACCAAAAATGTCTCCAGATATTGCCTAACATCCCCTTGGGCATAAAATCGCTTCAGTTAAGGCCCAACGGGGACTTCCCTGGTGGTGCAGTGGATAGGACTCTGCGCTCCCAATGTAGGGTTTGCAGGTTCGATCCCTGGTCAGGGAACTAGATCCCACATGCATGCTGCAACTAAGAGTTCGCATGCTACAACTAAGGAGCCGGCGTGCTGCAACTAAGGAGATTGTGAGCTGCAACTAAGGAGCCTGCCTGCTGCAACTAAGACCCAGCACAACCAAATAAATAAATAAATAATAACTAAAAAAAAAAGAAACTCAATGATTCAATGCAATTCCAGTCAAAACCCCAATTGTAGAAATTAGCAAAGGTGATTCTAAAATCTTGACAAAAATGCAAAAGACCTAGAAAAGCTAAAACAATTTTGAAAAAGAACACAGTTGGAAGACTTACAGTATCTATTATCAAGACTTTTTCTAAAGTTGTGAAATCAAGACATTGTGATATCAGTAGAATGATGATCAATGGTACAGAATAAAGAGTACAGAAATAGGCCCACAGAATCATGGCTAATTAATTTTTGACCAAGATTCCTAGGTAATTCAATGGCGAATGGATAAATTTTTTCAACAAATGGTGCTGAAATAATTGGATATCCACACGAAAAAAATTAACCCCAATTCTTACTTCATAGCATAAAAAATATCAATGTGAAACTGATCATAGACAGCATAAGAGCTAAAACTATAAAACTTTTGGAGGAAAAAGAACAAAGAGAGAGAATCTTAGTGACTTCGTACAAGGCCAATATTTCTTAAATAGAACCAAAAAGGCAGAACTATAAAAGAAAAAAAATAATAAATTGGATTGTATTAGATTTCTAAGGTGCCAAACAGGGTGGCTTAAAACAACAGAAATGTGTTTTCTCACACTTCCGGTGGCCAGAAGTCCAAAATGAAGGTGTGGCAAGGGCCACACTCCCTTTGAAGTCTCCAAAGGAGAATCCTTCCTTGCTTCTTCTAGTTTCTAGCTTCATATATATATATACATTATATATGTAATGGTATCTCACTGTGGTTGTTTTTTTTTTTTTTTTGCGGTACGCGGGCCTCTCACTGTTGTGGCCTTTCCTGCTGCGGAGCACAAACTCGGAACGCGCAGGCTCAGCGGCCATGGCTCACGGGCCCAGCCGCTCCGCGGCATGTGGGATCTTCCCGGACCGGGGCACGAACCCATGTCCCCTGCATCGGCAGGCAGACTCTCAACCACTGCGCCACCAGGGAAGCCCACAAGTGGGGACATTTTTGGAGTGCTGGAAATATTTTATATCATGATGTGGCAGAGATTATATGACTATATACATGTATCAAAACTCATCTCACTATATACTTAAAATTGGGTATATTTTATAATATATAAATTATACCCCAATAAAGCAAGACCCATCATTCTGAAACTTCAGAACCCTGGGGCTTCCATAGAGAAAAACAGGTAACATCTAAAGGCTTGAGAATCAGAACAGCATCTGACTTTTCAAGAGTCTTTCTGGAACCTGGAAGGCAATTGAGAAAGGCCATCAAAATTCTGAAGAATTTTATAGTCAGCTAAACTATTAACCAAGCTTGAAGGTAAAATACAGCTTTTTTCAGATGTAGAAAGGTTCAAATAAATTATCTCCCACTCATCATTTCTCAGGAAGTTATTAAAGAATGTGTTCCACCAAACTGAGGGATTAAACCAAGAAAGAGAAGGAATCGAAGAAGCAAGGGGTTGAACACAGAAGACAAATAAAAGAATACATAGGAAAGTAGTGATGAGAAGTTCTAGGAGGATAGATGAGTCTCAGGCATACAGAGAACCTGTCCAGACTGAAGCAGAAGAATGAAAAGCTCCAGAAGGATGACTTCAAGAAAAAATGTACCTGGGCTTCCCTGGTGGCGCAGTGGTTAAGAATCCATCTGCCAATGCAGGGAACACGGGTTTGAGCCCTGCTCAGGGAAGATCCCACATGCCGCGAAGCAACTAAGCCCGTGCGCCACAACTACTGAGCCTGTGCTCTAGAGCCCACGAGCCACAACTACTGAGCCCACGCGCCACATCTACTGAAGCCCAAGTGCTCTAAAGCCTGTGCTCCGCAGCAAGAGAAGACCGCACACCGCAATGAAGAGTAGCCCCTGCTTGCCACAACTAGAGAAAGCCTGCGCGCAGCAACAAAGACCCAACACAGCCAAAACTAATAAATAAAAAGAAATTTTAAAAAAAAGAAAAAGAAAAAATGTACCTGAAGAATTTGAGTACATTAGCAGACATTTTTCTGTAATGTCAGAGTTTGAGAATTGATCAATAATAGGTATCTGGAAAGCTAAGTAATAGAGAAAATGAAGCAATTACTACTTCCAGGGAAAACAATAAGTTGCCCAACTTAAATAACTGTACACTAAGTGACTCAGTAAAAATATTTACACAGTCATAATGTAGACATTACATATTAATTTAATTAGAAATAGCAATATAGGGTAGGATTTTTAGCACCTTCACTAAAATAGTTCCAGTTTTCATCTTGAGGATTGCTTTCCAAGTGACTGTTGACTGTCACTTCTCACTAGTGTCAAAATGTTTGTCCCTCCAAGATTCTGCTCCCCACTCTAGTTTTCTTCTTTTCTGCTGTGAGGCTGGAAATCAGATGATCAAGCTTATTTTATTGTGTTAAGTTGGACTATATAAAGTATAACTTGCATAAGGTTTACTACATGGTTATGGTGACATTCATATTGGCTTACTCGGAGCCTTTTTTTGTCTTTGTGACTGTGGATAAATTCCTAACCTCTCTGTGGGGGAAATAATAGGACCTATTTCAAGGGTTGTTGTAAGGATTAAAAGTGGTCAAGATTAATTTAAGGTAGATTTAATATAATTCATTTATTTTTTTTCATTAATCAATTTTTAAAGTTAGTAAAACAAAGTAATAAATCAATATGCTATTCTTCATTACCTAATTTGTAATAATGCAATGTCATGAATAGCCAAATCATAAGCTATTTGTAAAGCAGGGAATATGATACCAGTCCTGATATTTCTTTGGTCAAATGTATCTACATGCCTGTTTCAAACTCTGAGGTTTGGCTTCTGACAATAAATAAGTCTCAAATATAAAAATGAGAAATAGTGCCATTATTTCATTAGACATTATGATAAAACTTTTCCCATGATTTAATGAAATGGAAAGATATAGACTGTAAAAATTAATTGATCTGGCATGTAACATACAATTGTATTTTTGTTAATGAGAAATAGGCAATATTAAATAAGATGAAATAAAGATGAGAACTGATTAAAATTAGAATAAATATTTTATTATATGATTTCATAAAAATAGTTTTTAACTATCTTACTGAATAACACATCAAATTTGAAATTTAATCATGTAAAAACTTGGTTTAGCTAGTGTGTCATGAAAAATTTGGTGACCCTGGAAAATATTATAGTTACACCTAAAATGATCAACTACTTTGGTGATTCCAACATATTTCTTTCCTGCTAATGACCTGACTTTGGGATGAGTATTGAGAATAGGTAAAAATAATTATATTTAAGTATTTGAGAAACTATTGATTAGTATTTTTGAAAAGATGCTCTCTGTGCTTCTTTTCCTTAAAGTAAATGCTTTCTTTGATAATTCTTAGGGGACAGAAGAAGGCTTAATTACACCACCCCATTATACCACATATTATTCAGACCATAACAGCATGAGCCAAAATACTCCATTTCTAAAGCCAAGTTTCACGCTTCACAGAAGTATGTAAAAGATAAGGAAAGACTGGTTCCTTGTTAATCGTTGAAGGAGACTTCCTCTTTGTTCGATGCCCTAGACGATATTATTCACCTGGTGATGCCAAAAAAGTCAGATTTGGGAGGAATAATGGGTATATCTTTCTTTTTGAAAAGTTGGAGAAGAGTTATCATGAACACAAGTACTTTCCTAAGCAGGTTAGTTTTAGGAAAGCGGACACATAGAAGTTGAGGATGGGAAGGTTGATTTCCTCAAAGCTATACATAATTAAGCACGTCTCGGAAAGCATTTTGCACTCCCAGTGGTATGAGAACCCTCAGTTTGAAGGCCGTTAGGGTAAACTGAAAAATGGTTCACCGTGCCTTAAGAAAACATTGCCATCTAGTGGCAACTATTTCAAGTCGTAGACACAAGGACCTAAAGGTTCCCTTGACCCTTTGAAGGACACCTCTGATTCAGCCCCAAGTTGCAAAATACCTTTCATGTATATTGTGTGTTACACCGTACATCGTGCTTTCTACATATATTGTTATTTAACATTCCAAGTAAGCCCTTGAGGTGGTGATGCTATTTCCTTCTACAGATGAGGCAACTGAGGAGCAGAGAGGGTAATTTATCCAAGGTCATACTGTTGTTTATTCATTCAAGATCCATTTATCAAGCACCATTACATGATGAGCATTACTCCTGGCTTGGAGTAGGGGCATGGATTATGAGTGAACTCAGAGATGACCAAGACATGATGTCCTTAAGTCATTCCCCATCTAGTGGTAACATGGAATTATGAAAGCTGGGGTCAGGGCGTGCATCGAGGACTGATGTTTGTCAGTGTTCTTGCCACTACATCATGATACGATAAATGCGTTCCGAGGGGTCCTGGAGTCCTTACAGTACAGGATGGAGTCCGTCACACGGAAAGGTAGTTTCCAAGCAAAATGACTCACTGAATTAAAATGTCAGCTGAACAGAGTGCCTGACCTCCCCCCCCCCCCCGCTTCTAATCTGCTATGGGCTTGGAAACCCGATGAGGAAATTTATTTAAAGGGTATTTAACATGAAAGTAAATGACCTGAGAGAAAATCCCAGAAGCTCCCTGAAGGGTGTTCTGTGTGAGCTTTAGAGTATAGCCTTTATTACATCTGTTTTGACCACTCCTGGGACTTTCTTAAGATGTCCTCTCTGAGTCGAAGCCAGGCAGCAGAATTAGCCGGTGAGTTCTGAGTGGGCAGAGTTATGGTCAAATAGATAATTGTGCTGTAATGAGCACAGTGAGTTAGGAGAAACCCACATCCCTTATCAAGGCATGCCTGCCTCCCCAGCCTTGTGTTTAGGATCTCTCCCCTAGCTTAGCACACTGAAGAAATGGACGTTAGTTCTGTTTTTTGAACATTCCAAGTTCTTGCCTAACTCAGGCCTTTGTAACATTTCTCTCTCTCCCTCACTCTTCACAAGGCTGGCTCCTCATCTTTTAGGATTCAGCTTAAATGTCACCTTCTCAGAAAACTCTTCCCTAACCATTCTATCTAATACCTAATATGATAACTAATATCCACCTTATCTATGCTCTCTACCAGCACCCACTTGTGTTCTAAAAATGTCCTGTAGACATTTTTCTACATGAATTGAAGCTGTAGCACGTACCACCTTCTAATATAAACATATTTGCTCTGTTATCTTTATTGTCTATCTCTTCCCATTAGAACGTAAGCTTTTCGAGGACGAGTGTTTCATCTAGTTGGCTCTTTTCTGTATGCCCACCACCTAGAACAGGACTTGGCAGATGGTAGGCGCTCAGTAAATATCTGTGAATGAATGGAATGAAAACTCTTTTCCCCTTTGTCTCATGTAGCTATTCTCAATAAACACAGCCAGACTGGCCTGGTTTTCTTAAATAGATTCTGACAGTTTTACTTGGCAGCTCATGAAGCAGGACTGCTATGGGCCTTTGTTCCAGGAGATGGACTTCAAGTTACCTTCCCAGGGCCCAAGCTTCTCTGGGACATTAGTTCTCTGGGAAATCAGCATTAGGCAGGTGTGTTAAATAGTGTTTCCTAGGTCTGTACTGCCACATCATTCGTTAACTCTCTTGGGCAGGACACTGGATAATGAGGGCAGGGTCTTGTTCAAATATCAGGTTAGCTCTCCCCCATTCCTCACCACAAGCTGCACCCCCATGATCAGCTGGTTCTCCGGCCAATGTGCAGCAGATCTCACCACGGTAGAGTGGGCCTGGAGAGAGTGGAGGTTCTAGCCCTGTCCCATTCCTGGACTGCCAAGTTCCTCCCCTGCTGGTATTAAGTCAAGCATGGGGATGTCTTGTGAAGAGAACAGTATATATAGTGAAGGGCTGAAAAATACACTGCTAAGTCACCGACTTCCATTGAGAGCCTGGGAGTGAGGAAGGAGCAAGTCTCTCAGCCCAGTGATCTCAGAAGGCATTCATGAAGGTCTGATTTATGTACAGCACTACCCTGAAGGTAGCAGTGAAGAATCCCTATGCTGCCCTCTTACTTAGAGGGAACCAGGTTGGGGCTGAATACTTCCCTCAAGAAGGAAACCCCAGCCAGCACCCTTGAGCAGCTAGTCTTCCTGACAGAGTTGCTTGCCTCCCTGGTCTCCACTGCCTCACTCTCTATTCATCCTTCTGGACTCACTCTCTTTCTAGCTTCTTCCCAAACCCTCTCATCCTCCCTTACCACAGTCCACCTCATGCAGGTCTTTCTGTTCTTGAATGTTACAGGTATTTTGAGCCCCCAGACCTTTGCATGTGCTGTTCCATCTCTACTCCCATAAAAAAGACACTAAGCTAACATCATCTACTTATCTTTTGCATTTCAGCCCCTTACTACCTCCTGGCTTCTGTTTTCACATATAGAGTGACCCAAATTACATTTGCCATTGTGATCAAAGATGTATCTGTTTCTAGTGCCTTCCCTGGTGGCGCAGTGGTTAAGAATCCACCTGCCAATGCAAGGGACACGGGATCGATCCCTGGCCTGGGAAGATCCCACATGCCGCAGAGCAACTAAGCCTGTGAGCCACAACTACTAAGCTTGCACTCTAGAGCCTGTAAGTCACAACTACTGGGGCCCACGCGCCTAGAGCCCGTGCTCCACAACAAGAGAAGTCACCTCAATGAGAAGCCCACGCACCGCAACAAGGAGTAGCCCCTGTTTACTGCAACTAGAGAAAGCCCGCGCGCAGCAGCGAAGACCCAGCACAGCCAAAAAAAAAATAATAACAACAACAACAAAGATGTATCTGTTTCTAAATGTAGAGATTAACGTAGAGAGAATTGATACCTTGTGATTGAATCTTCTGACTTCCTATCCAAGAACACTACTGGCCTTTCCATCTGTTCAAATCTTTTGTGTTCCTGAGGAACATTTTTTTTTTTTTTTTCGGTACACGGGCCTCTCACTGTTGTGGCCTATCCCGTTGTGGAGCACAGGCTCCGGACGCGCAGGCTCAGCGGTCATGGCTCACGGGCCCAGCCGCTCCGCGGCATGTGGGATTTTCCTGGACCGGGGCACGAAGCCATGTCCCCTGCATCGGCAGGCGGACTCTCAACCACTGCGCCACCAGGGAAGCCCCTGAGGAACATTTTAAAGTTTTCATCATATAGGTCTTGTGCATGTCTTGGTAAGTTTATTCCTGGGAATTTTTCTGTTTTTGTTGCCACTATAAATAGTGTTTTTTCCACTATACCTAACTGATTGCTATTCGTTTACATAAAAGCTATTAGTTTGTATACATTAATTGCAATCTTGTTTTGTTTATCATGGATTTTCCATTTGGGGCTCTTGGGGTTTCCAGATATATAATCATATCTATCAATAGTGATACTTTATAACTCCTCCTTTCCAGTTTTGACACCACTAATTCCCTCTTCTTGGCCAAATGCATTGACTAACACATCTAGAACAATATTAGATAACTGTGGTGACAGTGGACATCTTGTCTTGCTCCTGTATCTAGTGAGAATGCTTCCATTGTTTCCCCACTGAGCATGAAGCTGGCTTTTTGTTGTCCATAAATCTCTGGAATCTGTCTACTTCCCTCTATTTCCACTGTCATCTTAGTCCAAGACACTGTGATTTTTCACCTGTAATAACCCCCAATTTTCATTTTCATTCTTGCCCTGACCAGTTTCACTCTCCACACAACAGCTAGAGTTGAAACATAAAAATCTGATTGTGTTGTATCTCTCTTAAAACTCTCCAGTGGCTTCCCATCCCTTTTAGAAGAAAGCCTAAAATCCTGAATGTGACCCACAGGGCCCTGTGTGATTTGACCTCCGCTCATGCGTTTCCAGCTTCATCATGTACCTTCTCTTCCTTACCACCCTCCTGCTCACAGAGACCTTTCAGTTCCTTGAATGTGATAAGTATCTTCTCCCTTCAGACTTTGCACATGCTGCTCTGTCTCTACCCCTTTGCTAGGCTACTATCATACTACTTACTCTTTGAATTTGCACTTCTCACTGACTTTCTCAGGAAAGCCTTCCCTAACACGTTAGACCAGGTGTTATATATCCTCATCGCACCCTCTCCTTTTCTTTTACAATCGTTTTCACCATAGCACACTTACATATAACTATTAATAGAATTTTATTGTCAGTCTTTCCTGCTGGATTGAGAATTATCCTAGTGCCTAATACATTGCCAGTTCTCAATAACTACTTGTTAGATAAATAAATGAATATAAATTATTCAAAATGTATTAAAGATATAACGATTGCCTCTCTTTGTTCTTATATAAGAAATATCTCAGGTTCTGAGACTGCACAATCAGTGACTGGTGTATTTGCAGGAGAATATGGGATAATATAACAGCAAACAGATTAGAAAGTGGGGAGAAGTTGTTATACTAGATAATAAAGAAATTATCAAAGACTATTGAGGTCATGTCAAAAGGGCTCCAGAGCCAACTTGAAGATGCTCCCAATGGCCAAAGATGGAACAATTTGTGTAAGAAAAATAACTACAATAGATTAAAACACATCAGATATGTTTACCTCTTCTGATACTAAGAAAATAAAAATAAAAACTCACAGTTAGGGCTTCCCTGGTGGCGCAGTGGTTGAGAGTCCACCTGCCGATGCAGGCGACACGGGTTCGTGCCCCGGTCCAGAAAGATCCCACATGCCGTGGAGCGCCTGGGCCCGTGAGCCATGGCCGCTGAGCCTGCGCGTCCGGAGCCTGTGCTCCGCAACGGGAGAGGCCACAACAATGAGAGGCCCGCGTACCGCTAAAAAAAACAAAACAAAACTCACAGTTAATCTCCTAGAGGATGGTAAGGAATCAGCTCATTCTTTTGAAAATTGTTAATAAAGAGAAAAAAAGCAAGCATTTATTCTGCCTTTCCTGTGTTATGTTTACGTATGGATAACTGAATAGTTAATGAGAGGTAGTGTCTTTTTTTAATGGATATATTCCAGCTAGTAAATGAAGAAAAATGATAGAATATCACGGGTTTATTGCCTAAAATGAATTAATGGTTCTAGGCAATTATTAGCAATGACTGATCACATCATTATCCGATACTTCAACCAAATAGAAGGATACAATACAATGTATAGACATGCCTTACAAGCCTCTGGGTCCAACTACCCATATACAGGAAATAAAGGGGAAAGAGGAACATGTTAAATTATACCATGGGTATGCAATGAGCAAAGTCCAGGCTCTGGAAGACTTTACAGGATAGAAGACTTGATTTCCTCTACATAAAGTTGTGAGACAGAAAAAGAGAGATAGAAGAGCACTTACAGATTTAAAGACGTAAAAGGATACATCAACCATTGCACTGTATAGACCTTGTTTGGATGACTGGCTACTTGAAGATCTTAAGGAATTATTAGGGTTTTTTAGGCATTATAATGATATTGTGGTTAATATAATTTTTTAAAAGCATCCTTATCTTTTAGAGATACATAGGAAAATATTTACAGATGAAATGATATGGTATCTGGAGTTTGCTTCAAGTTAATGCTGATGGAGAGAGGGAGTAGGGATATAAATGAAACAAGATATGCTCTGATTTGATCATTATTAAGACTGCTTGGTGGGTACTTGGGAATTCATTACATGAATCTGCTACTTTTGTATATGTTCAAAATTTTCAATAATATAAGAGGTCAAAAAATTAATAAAGAAAGGGACAGGGCTTCCCTGGTGGCACGGTGGTTGGGAGTCCGCCTGCCGATGCAGGGGACGCGGGTTTGTGCCCAGGTCCGGGAGGATCCCACATGCCGCGGAGCGGCTGGGCCGGTGAGCCATGGCTGCTGAGTCTGCACGTCCGGAGCCTGTGGTCCGCAGTGGGAGAGGCAAAAAAAAAAAAAAAGAAAGGGACAACATTACATCTGGGCTAATGCCTAGATTCTAGGAGGCATTTTAAAAAGAACACAACTCTGATTGTTGAATGTCTAAATCTTGACAATTTGAGGCTTCAAAGAGCAGTCGTGTCTCACTGGCTGTGGGAAGCCAGGAGCAGAGCTCACTTCAGAAGCCCAGGGCCTTCTGTCCTGCTTACACCCAGATGATCCAGCTGGCAGGAACAGCATGAAATGACAACTAATATTTATTCCATTTGGGGATTGTCTTGTACTACTTGGATTTCCAAGAAGAAACTTGGATATGGGGCAATCCTTTTTCACTCAAGCCTTTAAAAATTTTGCTCCCTTTCCAGCACTGTCACAATAATGAGCAGCAAAATTCATGAGAGTAAATTAGATTTTTCTGAATGGAGGAAAAGAACACAACTATTCAGTGTAGATCAGTGCTGTTCAATAGAACTTCCTACGATGATGAAAATGCTTTGTACCTCCACTGTTTAATGTGGTAGCCAGAAGCCACAGATGGCTACTGATCACTTGAAATGTGGCTAGTGTGACTGAGGAAACAAATTTTAAATTTCATTGAATTTTAATTTGTTTAAATTATCCTCCAGTGACTAGCAGCTACTGTATTGGAGGGCACAGTTTGACTCTATGTAATGTCTATAGTAATTGCTTCCTTAATGCTTTCTACTATTAACTCAATCACAAAAAATGCTTTATCTTTTCTAGCTAAACAGGTCAGTCAACATTAATTTTAATAGGTATTCTTTTCCTATTCCTATCTCCATTCCTTTATTTAAAAACAATAATAAATGGAGAGATATACCATGTTCTTGGACTGGAAGAATCAACATTGTGAAAATGACTCTACTACCCAAAGCAATCTACAGATTCAATGCAATCCCTATCAAACTACCAGCAGCATTTTTCACAGAAGTAGAACAAAAAATTTCACAATTTGTATGGAAACACAAAAGACCCCGAATAGCCAAAGCAATCTTGAGAATGAAAAACGGAGCTGGAGGAATCAGGCTCCCTGACTTCAGACTATACTACAAGGCTACAGTAATCAAGACAGTATGGTACTGGCACAAAAACAGAAAGATAGATCAATGGAACAGGACAGAAAGCCCAGAGATAAACCCACGCACATATGGTCACCTTATCTTTGATAAAGGAGGCAGGAATGTACAGTGGAGAAAGGACAGCCTCTTCAATAAGTGGTGCTGGGAAAACTGGACAGGTACATGTAAAAGTATGAGATTAGATCACTCCCTAACACCATACACAAAAATAAGCTCAAAATGGATTAAAGACCTAAATGTAAGGCCAGAAACTATCAAACTCTTAGAGGAAAACATAGGCAGAACACTCTATGACATAAATCACAGCAAGATCTTTTTTGACCCACCTCCTAGAGAAATGGAAATAAAAACAAAAATAAACAAATGGGACCTAATGAAACTTCAAAGCTTTTGCACAGCAAAGGAAACCATAAACAAGACCAAAAGACAACCCTCAGAATGGGAGAAAATATTTGCAAATGAAGCAACTGACAAAGGATTAATTTCCAAAATTTACAAGCAGCTCATGCAGCTCAATAACAAAAAAACAAACAACCCAATCCAAAAATGGGCAGAAGACCTAAATAGACATTTCTCCAAAGAAGATATACAGACTGCCAACAAACACATGAAAGAATGCTCAACATCATTAATCATTAGGGAATTGCAAATCAAAACTACAATGAGATATCATCTCACACCAGTCAGAATGGCCATCATCAAAAAATCTAGAAACAATAAATGCTGGAGAGGGTGTGGAGAAAAGGGAACACTCCTGCACTGCTGGTGGGAATGTGAATTGGTACAGTCAGTATGGAGAACAGTATGGAGGTTCCTTAAAAAACTACAAATAGAACTACCATATGACCCAGCAATCCCACTACTGGGCATATACCCTGAGAAAACCATAATTCAAAAAGAGTCATGTACCAAAATGTTCATTGCAGCTCTATTTACAATAGCCCAGAGATGGAAGCAACCTAAGTGCCCATCATCGGATGAATGGATAAAGAAGATGTGGCACATATATACAATGGAATATTACTCAGCCATAAAAAGAAATGAAATTGAGCTATTTGTAATGAGGTGGATAGACCTAGAGTCTGGCATACAGAGTGAAGTAAGTCAGAAAGAGAAAGACAAATACCGTATGCTAACACATATATATGGAATTTAAGAAAAAAAAAATGTCATGAAGAACCTAGGGGTAAGACAGGAATAAAGACACAGACCTACTGGAGAACGGACTTGAGGATATGGGGAGGGGGAAGGGTGAGCTGTGACAAAGCGAGAGAGAGGCATGGACATATATTCACTACAAAACGTAAGGTAGATAGCTAGTGGGAAGCAGCCGCATAGCACAGGGATATCGGCTCGGTGCTTTGTGACCGCCTGGAGGGGTGGGATAGGGAGGGTGGGAGGGAGGAAGATGCAAGAGGGAAGAGATATGGGAACATATGTATACATATAACTGATTCACTTTGTTATAAAGCAGAAACTAACACACCATTGTAAAGCAATTATACCCCAATAAAGATGCTAAAAAACAATAATAACAAAAACTGTGAGGATTTTGATTTACCACCTTTTCCTCCAGGAGACAAATAGATGTACACAATATCGCTAAAACGGATTATCTAAGCCACACCTTCTATGTTATATAATTTATTCATTTTACAAATATTTAATGAGCACCTACCCTGTGCCAGGCACTGTACCTATTGGTGCTGTGAATATGTTGATTGTAATGGATGCTGTAGTGTGCTGCCATCCTTCAGGACCAAGGCACTCATTCTCCCAGGAGCTGGGGGTGTTGGCTGCCAACAGCTCTTAGCTGAATCCATCTCCAGGAATTACCTGAGACTCAAGCAACTGCCTTGCCCAAGTTTACTGTCCATCCGTAGGGATAGCACACATCCAGTCTATATGGACGTATGAAGTAGACCCACTCACTGGAAGCTGTGACTACTCTGAAAGGCCATCCTAAGCCCAGAGTTGCCTGTGGGACCAACTGAGGCCTTTTGGCAACCATATCATAGTTCAACTTCTTCCTCTGCCTAACCCAAGCCCCCACAGTTTTTCCCAAGTGCAAATCTCCATTTCAGATAGACTTGGTTTCTGCCCTCATGGAGTTGACAGTATTCTGGCAGGGATGAAGAAACTGATATCAGAGAGATTTAAGGACTAGCTTAAGGACACACAGCTGATTCATGGTAGAGCTAGAAGAATCCATTTTCGTGGCATTCAATGTAGTGCTCTTTTTACTGTACTATGTGGCATTATAATAAAGCATGTTGCATTAGGAAATCACAACATTATTGGGAGTGGTACTAAGAGAATAAGACATCTTAGAATGTTATATTGAACAATGGACCAATTAATTTTCACTCGGAGCAGCACCTCTCTCCTTTCAGGGAAATGCTTTCCTCTTCCTCCAGACACAGTATCCTAATGGAAGTTACCAGCTTCTTAAGTGATCCATATTCCTTGACTGCATGGCTGGTTGAGAGGTTGGTACTAATCATGGTAGCTTAGCCGTTGTTGGTCCAGGGATGGGCACATGACTGAAGCCAGTCCAATCCCAACTGTTCTCCAGAATTCTTCTTCTTAAACTGGAGCTGAGCAAGCACTTTCATCCTAGTCGGAATATATTAAGAATGTGTGTAGAGGGATCTAAACTCATCTTAGGGAGATGAAGATCTCCTTATTTTGGGAAGAGGTTTGAGAGAAAAGAGGCTTTGCTGCAGAGGGAAATGAGGAGAGAGGCAGGCAAAATCCTGATGGCAATTTTCGTCCCTCTTTCAAGACTGGCAAGGCCAGTGCCAGCCCTGCTCTACCCCTGACTTGGTTATTTGAGCCAATGATTTTTTTCCTTTTTGCTTAAGTCAGTTCATGATGGGTTTCTATCCTGTTTTCCTACCACCTTAGCAAATTGATTCCTCTTTTCCATTTAATCTTGTCATTTGTGTTTTGCATACCCATTTTTATACAGCTTGTATTCTTTAATGTACAACTTTGTAGTCTGCCTTTTACTTGCTGTTACTTCATATTTCTCTACAGTTGACATAATGGCCATAAGTTAATAATTCTAAGTTAATATACCACAGTCTAACAGTTTCCCAACTGTAGAATATTTAGATTGCTTGCTTTTATCCCCTTGTTACTGTATTTAACATTACAATGACCAACTTGGTGTATGTAGCTTTATTCTTCTATTGAATTAATTCTTTTTTTAAAAAATAAATTTATCCATTTTATTTATTTATTTTTGGCTGAGTTGGGTCTTTGTTGCTGTGCGCAGGCTTTCTCTAGTTGCGGTGAGTGGGGGCTACTCTTCGTTGCGGTGCGCGGACTTCTCACTGCAGTTGCTTCTCTTATTGTGGAGCATGGGCTCTAGGCATGTGGGCTTCAGTAGATGCAGCATGTGGGCTCAGTAGTTGTGGCACACGGGCTTAGTTGCTCCGTGGCATGTGGGATCTTCCCGGACCAGGGATTGAACCCGTGTACCCTGTGTTGGCAGGCGGGTTCTCAACCACTGCGCCACCAGGAAAGTCCTGAATTAATTCTTAAGTTAAATTCCCAGGAGGGGGATTGCTGAATCAAAGATCACGAACACTGTCATGGTTTTTGTCACAAAAATAAGTATTTTTACATTTCAGAAAAAGTTTAGTTAGTTGTCAAGTTTAAAGGAAATGTCAGTCTTTAATGGTGAGAGCCTTGAGTCACTTCCTTCTGACTAAATTTCCATCACTTGGCTCTGCTTTCAGGGCCCATTGCTGCTTGTTGCTCATCTAGAACTCCTAGGGAGGGAGGAAGAGCCTGAGGCCACAGCAGCTGGCTGTGCTGGGTGTTTGCTCTGCCCAGGAATGGAGCTCTGAGGTGTGGTTTAGGGTTCTCATGAAGGAAAGGGAGGGCAATGGAAGGGACTGGAAGCATGTCAGGAGGGGCTTTCAACATACCAAGTTCTCCCTACCCACAGCCAGATTCAGAATCTCATCAAGGCGAACAACCCTCCACAAGAGATTCTGGTACCAAGTTCCTAATAAATCCTCTTATTTTATTTTATTTATTTATTTATTTATTTTTGTTTTGTTTTGTTTTGCGGTATGCGGGCCTCTCACCACTGCGGCCTCTCCCGCTGCGGAGCACAGGCTCCGGACGCGCAGGCTCAGCGGCCATGGCTCACGAGCCCAGCCGCTCCGCGGCATGCGGGATCCTCCCAGACCGGGGCACGAACCCGTGTCCCCTGCATCGGCAGGCGGACTCTCAACCACTGCACCACCAGCGAAGCCCCTAAATCCTGTTATTTTTATCTTCCCATAGCACTTTGGGTTTTTCCTTCATTGAGCTTATTATTATTGCAAATTATTAATTATGTAATTCATTGTTCCATTCCTGGTAATTTAACTTAAGTATTAATTCTTAAGAGGGCATTAACCTAAGAATTAATTCAACAGAAGGAGAAAGCTACATTCACTGAATTGTCTTTAAGTTCCGTGAGAGCAGAGATGTGTGTCCTTTTCGTTCACCCCTGTATCCTAAGCCCCCCAAACGGTGCCTGAACATAGTTGACACTGAAAAACAAACTCGCTGAATGAATAAATAATCAAATTAGCATAATAAAAGAAACCAAGTGAACTATGTTTCTTAAATTTACTTGATCATGGAACCATTTTTTCAAATCCAAGTTAACATTCTAAGGGACTCACTTGGGAAATGCCAGTTCCATGTATTAGGGAGAAATATCAAGAAAAGGTGAGCATAAGTAGTCCTGTGTGTTCCACAGGAATTTTGTGTCCCTCTGAACTCTCCTGTTGAGGTGCTGCACCCACTTGGAGTGCAACAGAGACAAACCCTAGTGATTTGACTGACTTGAAGGGAATTTTGTTGAAGCAAGTTGAGTGCCACAGCACTTTGATAATCAGGTGGAAATTTAATAGTTCTAGTTAATGTTCTTTTGAAAATTCGTAGCTTGTGGATCATTGAACAGTTTTACAGGCCAGTTCCATCACATTGTTTTAGAAGACATCTCCAACATGCTTCTTTGTAAGCATTTTCCCAGTACTGACATATACAGTATTGAAGTTAAATGAGTCTTCTGCATATTTTAAAAGATTAACAAATCCAAATAAAAAGATTAATTAATTCACAGAGTCTTTCTCTGACTATAAAAGTGAGAAATTATTCTGGTGTTGAGTCACTGTGAGTATAAAGAGCTCTAGATTAGGAACCTAGATTAGTTGAGACACATGGTTCTAATTCCAGCTCTGCTCCCAAAGAACCTGCTTGATCTTTCTGAGCTGAGCCTCAGGGACTCCCTCCTATAAAGTAGGAGATTGAATTTAAAAGATTGTAATATACCTTCCTGCTCAGATATCCCATGGTGCTTATCTGAAAGCACATTTAGTCTCTAGGAATGGCATAAGTAGCTGTGAACAGGAAGAACTGGTTAATAGTCATTGCCGTGGCTACTACAGCCTCCAGGACCATTACAGGGAAGTAGATGCTAACATGCAAAGTTCAAACTTCAGGACTTAAACCACAATTGTTCTTTGGCTGAGTGATTCAAATGGTTCTCACAGGACAGGTTGAGTAAGGTCCACTTACAGTTAATGCTGGCTGAGAAGAAAAGTGAAGTGTGATGAAAGATACACTGAAATTAACCTGAAGCAGATCCTTTGCTATTTGCAGGTCTCTAGTAGGACCACTTCACTTACCAGCTTTGTTCTGTGACCTTGTAAGTGTCTCTTGAGCTTCCAGCACTGAGTTTTCCCCTCAGATACATTTCCCCTGTACTGCTTATCTTGTAAAATTAACTACTGTGTTACAGATGCATGAGCCAAAGCTAATTTTATAAGAAACTTGAGTGAGAGGAAATCAATCTTTCAAGGTCCCTGAAGTCCTGAGATCATAAAGAAAGAGCTAAAGAAGTAGTTTTAGGCATTTTGCTTTTGATTTCCTTCTTAGTTTCAGTTTTCTTTTTCTGAAACTCTGTCCCCAGAACTTCCATGGCATATATAGATGCTCATAAACAAAACAATGACTAATACTATGCTGTTAGAAAGGTCACAGCCCTTGCAGCCAGCAGCCGCTGCCAGCCTGGCTTGTTAGTGGAAATTTACAAATGATAATGGGGCTGCCACTTCAGCTTTAAGAGCTACTCCCACTTGGGGACCTGAAACTGTGTAGTCACCAAAACAGCAAAAAGTGGTTAATTCTTTGATTTACTGCAAGGAGCCCTATTGATCAAGTTCATTTAAGGTTATTTATTTTACACGTTATCACAATTTGGCAACCATACACACTTCAGCACTTACAAATGGTCACATTTAATTATTGTTGAGTTACAAAATAATGTGCTATGCCCATCAGTGTAAAGCCAATCTTAAAGCATGTGCAAGCTTAAAATTCTAAGAATTGTTTTCAGTATCTCTCCTGGTTATGAGATTTTGTGTGTGTGTTTTTGTTATGTAAAACTCAAGTCTAATGACTGTTTTGAAAAGATCTAGGCAAAGGGTCATGACAACAATTCAGCTATTTAGCACAACTCTCTGTAAACAAATCACCAGAGAAAGGCTTAAAGTGAGGTAATAATTCCGGCTCATTGTCAGTGAATAAACACCAGGCATCTATAGACATGTTTAATTAATTCCTGCACTCTCTTCAAATACAAATTAATACAAAATAGCATTTTGTGACTTGAAGGTAATTGTTCACAAATGTATAGTTTAAGAGTGGATTTAGGTATGGAACATACAAGACTCTAAATAAGTATTTTTAAATAAACATTTATTTCACAGAAAAGGCTGATGAAATGGAGAATAAATGATGGTAAGGGAGACACCAGACACAAGTAACAACAATGCAAGCCAACCGTGTCCTGCTAGAGGTATAAACAAACTCCCCTCTTAGCACCCCCTTAGGAGGGGCAATGTAAATCAGATGGGAGGACAAGCTTCACAAAGAAAGGCAAATGATTCTGAGTTCTTTTAGGAAGATGAGTACTGTTTTGATTAATAGAGGAAGGGGAGGCAGGGGAGGCATTCCAGTTAGAGGAACATCAGAGGCAGGGACTTCCCTGGTGGCACAGTGGTTAAAGACTCCACGCTCCCGGGCTTCCCTGGTGGCACAGTGGTTTAGAGTCCGCCTGCCGATGCAGGGGACACCGGTTCCTACCCCGGTCCGGGAGGATCCCACATGTCGCGGAGCGGCTAGGCCCGTGAGCCATGGCCGCTGAGCCTGCGCGCCGCAACGGGAGAGGCCACAACAGTGAGAGGCCCGTGTACCGCAAAAAAAAAAAAAAAAAAAAAAAAAAA
>NW_021703775.1:36761706-36898446 GCF_005190385.1 Monodon monoceros | reverse complement strand
ATTCCACGCTTCCAATGCAGGGAGCCTGGATTTGATCCCTGGTCAGGGAACTAGATCCCACATGCATGCCACAACTAAGAGTTTGCATGCCACAACTAAGGAGCCGGAATGCAGCAACTAAGACCCGGCACAACCAAATAAATAAAATATGAAAAAATAAATAAATTTAAAAAAAAAGAGGAACATCAGAGGCAGACAGGAGTGAAAAGGGCTACCTGGGGTAGTCCTGGGTGAATGGGAGTGACAGAATGTGGGGCTGGAATTGGGCTAGGGACTCATTTTGAGCATTGTTGAAGGTTAACCTAGAAGTGTGAATCTGTCAAAGAAAGATAATTTTTTCCATTTTGTGTCTTCATTTTTTCAAATTGAAACATAAAAATATATACATTATAAACATTAAATATTGTGAAAAGTAGTGAAAAACACTGTGAAAAGTAGAGAGTTAGTATCTCATAATTCCACAACCCCAGAGAGAACCATCGTTAGGGCAAATGGGTATTATTAAAATTTTAACAGGTATTGCTAAATTGCCCTCCAAAAAGTCTGTATCTATTAATACTTGCACCAATAATGGATGAGGTTGCTTATTTTCCCACATATTTGCCAACATTGGGCATTTTCATTCTTTTTAATCTTTTCCAATCTCATAGGAGAAAAATAACATTTCATTCTTGAGCATCTTTTTTGTTTTGGCCATTTGATTTTTTTCGCCCCTAATTTTATTTTTTAAATTATTTTTTAAAATATTTATTTATTTTGGCTGCGCCGGGTCTTAGTTGTGGCACGCGGGATCTTCATTGTGGCATGTTTTAATTGTGGCATGCAGGATCCTTAGTTGTGGCACATGGACTTCTTAGTTGCAGCATACGGACTCTTAGTTGTGGCATGCATATGGGATCTACTTCCCTGACCAGGCATCGAACCCGGGCCCCCTGCGTTGGCAGCGTGGAGTCTTACTTACTGGACCACGAGGGAAGTCCCTCACCCCTAATTTTAAATGCTCCCTTTATCATAACTCACCAGTGCATCTCCTGCACCTAGCCATACGAGGCACCCAATAAATGACATGAAATAAATAGGAATGATGTATTGCTGCTCTTTTGAAGAGAAAAATGGTATGATCATATCTGGGCTTTAAGACCATAGTTCTGGTGGCATTATGGAGAAAGGACTGAGAGCAGAAAGCTACTGAATTCAGAGTATAGTTAGAAAATCATTAAAACGTTCCAGGCAAGAAAATGATGAACGCCTTACCTAGGGTAGTGCCAATGGGGATGAAAAATGGAAAAGGATACATGGAGCATTACAGGAGTGGAACTGAAGTAACTTGGTATCCATTTAAGCAGGCAAGAAGATGGAAGACAAGGAGGTAATAAAGAAGACTGGGGTTTCTAGCTTTGGTACTTGAGTGGATTTTCATACAGTTAATGGGAATATGGTACCCATAATGAGGAACAACTTTTTTGAAGAGAGTTGTGAATGAGTTCATTTTACATGCTAAGTGGGACCTGCTTCCTTCTATTCTATTTATGACTCTGTTCTCATTCTCATAATTGCTTCAATTATGATAGTGTTCTATCAGTCTCTTCTATTTCAAACTTTTTTTTTTTTTCTTTTTGCGGTACGCGGTCCTCTCACTGTTGTGGCTTCTCCCGTTGCGGAGCACAGGCTCCGGACGCGCAGGCTCAGCGGCCATGGCTCACGGGCCTAGCCGTTCCGCGGCATGTGGGATCTTCCCGGATGGGGGTACGAACCCGTGTCCCCTGCATTGGCAGGCAGACTCTCAACCACTGCGCCACCAGGGAAGCCCTATTTTGAACTTTTGATTTCCACTTTTCCACTGGAGTTCTCATGCCTAAAAGCATGTTCAAGTTGCCCCTTTCCTCAACGACACCATTATTATAGTCTCTCCTTTATTACCCACACTGATCCAAACTTTTTTTTTTTGGCCCTACTGCCCGGCATGTGGGATCCTAGTTCCACAACCTGGGATTGAACCTGTGCCCCATGCAGTGGAAGTGCGGAGTCCAACTGGACTGCCAGGGAAGTCCCATTGACCTTTTTTTTCAACCACCACTTATGCATACATTAATTCATTCACTTATTTAACTAATATATATGGAAAACTTTCAATATGCCAAGATGCTTCTACATGACGGGGAACATCAGTAAATAAAAGAAACAAAAACCCCTGCTTCCTTGGAGGTCACATGCTTACTCTACTTACCCATTATTTCCTTTTCATCTGCTTCCACCATTGTCCTGGAATTGTTCTTCTGAAAGTTGACACTGATTTCAAGACTGTGAAATCCAAGTGCCATTTCTTGGTCTCTTTGACCTCTCTGCAGCACTTGACATTGTTGACAGATCTCTATTTCTTTAGCTTAACTCTTGTTATCTTCACTTCTTCTGCTTTTCTATTTTCTGGGATGTTTCATTTATGTTTCCTTCTCTGCCTTTCTTCCATTCTTTTCTCCAGTCCTTCCTATTCATGTTTTAAGGACTCACTCTCAAATATGACATTCTAACTTGTACTGTACCATATACCCAAGTTTACACATAAACTTGAGTGTATGTTTTATCTAGACCACTGTTTCCTAAATGTGTTCCATGGAACAGAAGTTCTTTGGGTTGTTAATAGATGTTATATAAGAAAGAGTTCTGTGGTCAAATACTTTCGGGAAAACACTGGGGTAATTGCTGGGCTTCTCCGTGGCAGTACTTCTTAGAGCAATTAACGTGCCAATGAGAATTATGAATCACCTACAGAATGAATGTGTCTCCTTCATGTCTTTGAGCATAGAACTTAAAAATAATTTTTTTTAATTAATTAATTTTTATTTTTGGCTGTGTTGGGTATTTGTTGCTGTGCATGGGCTTTCTCTACTTGCGGCAAGCGGGGGCTACTCTTTGCTGTGGTGCGCAGGCTTCTCATTGCAGTGGCTTCTCTTGTTGCAGAGCATGGGCTCAGTAGTTGTGGCACACGAGCTTAGTTGCTCCGTGGCATGTGGGATCTTTCCAGACTAGGGCTCGAACCCGTGTCTCCTGCATTGGCAGGTGGATTCTTAACCACTGCGCCACCAGAGAAGTCCCAGGACCTTATTTTTGAGTTGAAATTTGTAGGAGTTCTGTAGAACACACTTTAGGAAATATTATATTAGACAGTAAGCTCTTTGATGCCATGACCTTATCATATATATTTGTTCACGTATTCCCTAGAGAACTCTGAAGAATGCTTTGGTGTCAGTAGGTATTCAATACAATTCAACAGGCAGAGATTAAGTTGAGGGCATTCCAAGTGCAAAAGTGAAAGGGCAAGAAAGCATGGGTCATGTTTGGGAATACTTAGTTCGGCTAAGCCACAAATGATGAGAATTCTATGAACAATCGTATGCCAACAAATTAGATAAATTTGATGAATCAGATAAATTCCTACAAAGACACAAACTACTACTACTAACTCAAGAAGAAACAGACAATTTGAATAGATCTATAACAAGTGAATAGGTTGAATTAGTAATTAAAAAGAAACACTACCCACAAAGAAAAGCCCAGGCCCAGATGGCTTCACTACTGAATTCTACCAAACATAGATACAATAGGTACAATCAAGCATGATGTTGGAGGAATTCAGACTCTACCCTATCAGTAATGAACTGCTGAAGGTTAGGAGAGTTGGATAATCTAATATGGGCAGGGTTAAATTCCTCTTTCCAAACAGAGATGCTGCTGAACCACCTGTGTCATCCACACTCCTGAGCTGGTCCAGAACCAGGTTGGCTCTGAATCTACCATGCACAAGGTTCTATGACATTTACTGCTTGACTGAACATTGAATATTAAGGCTGTGAGGTAGTCCAGCAGTTCTGAGCTGGAATAAACATTCTAAACCAAGAATCACCAGCACCAGACAACCACCTGTCTAGAAATTAGTGAAAATAGGTTATGAAGTGGGCAGCTTACTGCTGTCTCAGGAAATTGGTGTCACTTTGGCCAAATCAGGCCAAACTTGCTTTCACAATCTTTAGTAAGGAATCAAAGCTACTCAGAAAAACATGACCAAAGTTCATGTCACACCATGGCCATAACCATCACCCCAAATTGTCTTACATATTATAAGACCCCAAAATGCACTTCTTCCCCATCCCTCTCTATTTTTAATTCCATAGAAATACTTATTAAAAACATGAACACAGAAAATTTTCTTATCTCACAAAATTATCTTACTTTTGTACATTGTCTTACTTCTATTAAAGGTATTACTAGGCTGTTATCTTGTTGATTCCAGATCTTCAGCAGGGCAAGAACAAGACTCTCATAGTCAGCAGTCATCTCCCTTTGAACACATTCAGTGCCTGTTGGTATGACTTTTCTTTCATGTTATTTTCACTGTATCTCTTTTTTTTTTTTTTTGCGGTACGCGGGCCTCTCACTGTTGTGGCTTCTCCCGTTGCGGAGCACAGGCTCCGGACGCGCAGGCTCAGCGGCCATGGCTCACAGGCCTAGCCGCTTCGCGGCATGTGGGATCTTCTCAGACTGGGGCACCAACCCGTGTCCCCTGCATTAGCAGGCGGACTCTCAACCACTGCACCACCAGGGAAGCCCTTCACTATATCTTTCTGCTTGGCAATCCCTACGGAAAATCTAGTGTTCCATTTCCCCTATTATCTTAATTCATTCATTTACCAAATATTTATTGAGCATTTTCTGTGTTCCAAATACTGACCTAGGTTCTAGGGATTCAGAAATGTACAAAGTCCCTGTCCTCATGGAGCTTGTGTTCTAGAGAAGGAGGTAGATGCTAAGCAAACAGATATGTAATGGTGGTGGTAAGTGCTATATAGAAAGGGTCAGGGGCTAGAGGATGACTAGGTTGGCAGGGTAGTTGGTAACCAGGTCCCTCAGAAGTCATCACATTTTATCAGAGACCTTAAAGCAAGAGGAAACTGTAGATATTTAGAGGAAGGGTATTCTGGACAGAGGGAACAATAAGTACAAAGGCTCTGAGATGAAAATGTGCTTGGTGTTTAAACAATAGCAAGGAAGCCAGTATGCAACACAGTGTACAGGGGAGCTTCTTGGGAAAAGAGGTTAGAGAAAAGGTTGGGGGGAAGCAGGAGAGCAGATCGTGAAGGCCTTGTAGGCTACAATAACAGCACTAGGAACCCGTTGCAGGGTTGAGAGTAGGGGAGCTACATGACTGATTTAAATTTAAAAAGGAGCATTCAACCATATGATCCAGCAATTCCACTCCAGGGTATATATCCGAAGAAAACAAAAACACTAATTTGAAAAGATACATGCCCTCCAATATTCATAGCAGCATTATTTACGATAGCCAAGATATGGAAGCAACCTAAGTGTCCAGCAACAGATGAATGGCTAAAGAAGATGTGGTGTGTGTGTGTGTACACACACACACACGCACACACAAAATGGAATTTTACTCGCCATAAAAATGAATGCAATTCTGCCATTTGCCACAATGTGGATGGACTTAGAGGGTATTCTGCTTAGTGAAATAAGTCATACAGAGAAAGACAATATTCTGTGTTGTCACTGATATGTGGAATCTAAAAAATAAAACAAATGTATATAACAAAATATATATTTATATAAAGGAGCATTCAGCCTGCTGTTTGGAGAATAATCTGTGGGGAGCAAAACCAAAAATGAAAGTAGGGAGACCATTGGACAGTGCAGTAATTGGAAAGAGATGGTAGTGGCTCACACAAGGAAGATGAGATGAGGAAGTGAAGACAGATTCATGATAGATTATGAAGGTACAAACAACAGGACCTGCTGATGACCTGGATGTGGGCTGTGAGTAAAAGCCAGGAAACAAGGATGAGTTTAAGTTTTTGGCCTAAAGCCACTTACTGAAATGGAGACTACCGATAATGGAACACATTTTAGTGGGGGAGGGGGCGTGGGAATTGAGTATTCTTCACAGGACATGTTAGAGTTGAGATTCTTATTAGATATTCAAGTGGAGATGTTTGTGTAGGAGTTGGATATAAGAGCGTATATATAAATCAGAGGAATGGTCTGGGTTGAAGATCTAGTTTTGAAGTCAACAGCATTTCAGAGGTATAGAAAACCACAAGGTAGGATGAGGTTACCTAGAGAAGGAGTGTGGCTATGGAAGAGACAAGAAGGGAGCTGAGAGCTGAACCCTGGGACACTCCAACAGTTAGAGTCTGGAGCTGGAGGAGAATCAAATGAGGGTGGTCCTGGAACCCAAGTAAAGAAAGTAGCTCTTCAAGGAGAGAATGATTAACAACAGTGTATTTAACACTGTTGCTATGTACATTAATTTGATATGATGCCATATATTAAAGTCGCTGGATTTTAATATAAAAAATTCTAGATTTATAAGAATTAAGCATGATCAAAAGCAAGGATAAGCATATGTACCAGGTGTTTTGGGAGAGTATTAGTTTTCACCCATTTTTTCAAGAATAATTAATAACATTCCTCTTTACTTTCAAAAGTATTCTAATTTAAATAATAAATTATATGATCCTCCTAACTATAGCGAAAACAGAATTTGTGGCAAATAGTGTTTTTAGGAATCTGTGCTTCAGAACTATCATAAGTAATGGCTCAATAGAATTTTGTTAAATCAAAAAGGTTTTGCTTTATTCTAAGAACCCTAGTTCAGGACAGTTTCTGATCTATACTCTATCTCCTTTTTCAAATTCTCCAGGTAACAGTGTGTTTCATAGGACACAGAATTTTTTTGATTCTTCCTTCTTTTTTCCTAATTTCAAACATAAAGCATGCTCAATGAATAAAACATCATAAATACAGAAGAGTATAAAGGAAGAAAACTCAACCATAATTTCACCAACCAGAAAAGTGCAGTTATTACTTTTTTAAACAACAGCAATATTATAATGTCAGCTTTTCTTACTTATCTGCATGGCAGATCATAGACTTTTTTAAATTAAACATTTTTTTTAGGTCACTTTAGATCCATATGCCGCCATAATAAATAACACAGATTGATCCTATGAACCCTTCGCCCACTTTCCTCCAATGTTAACATCTTGCAAAATTAGAGAACCAGGATATCGATACTGATAGTCAAGATATAGAACACTTCCATCACCATAAGAATCCCTCAAGGCGCCACATGTGCTTTCTTCCTGCCCCTACCCCCTCCTTAATCCCTGTAATCACTAATACGCTCTGCATTTCTATAATTTTGTCATTTTGAGAATATTATATAAGTAGAATCATACAGTATATAATTTGGGGGGATTAGCTTTTTTCACTTAGCACACTCCTCTGGAGATTCATCCAGGGGTTGTTGCATGTATTAATAGTCTGTTCCTTTTTATTGCTGAGTAGTATTCCATGGGATGGATGTACCACAGTTTGTTTAATCATTATCCATTGATGGACATCTGGGTTGTTTCCAGTTTGGGGCTATTATAAATAAAGTTGCTATAAACATTTGTGTACAGGTTTTCGGGTGAACCCATTTTCATTTTTCTGATACAAATGCCCAGGAGTGCTATTGCTGTGTCCTATGGTGGTTACATGTTTAGTTTTTTTAAGAAACTGACAAACTATTTTCCATAGTGACTGTACCATTTTACATTTGCACTATCATGTAATGAGTGACCCAGTTTCTCTGCACCCTTGCCAGCACGTGATTATTTGCCATCTTTATATCCTCTTAGGTAGAAGGTCTCTTGATATCTTCTACCCATATTCTAATTGGAGTGTTTATATTTTGTTGTTGAGTTTGAGAGTTCTTTAAATATTTTAGAAACTAATCCTGAATATGTGGTTTTCAAATATTTTCTCCCAGTCTGTAACTTGTCTTTCCATCTTCACAGGGTTTTTTGCAGAGAAAAAGTTTTTAACATACAAAATCCAATTTATCAATTTTTCCTTTTGTGGAATGGCTTTAGAACTCTATGCCTCACCTTAGACCCCAAACATTTTCTCCTATTTTTTTCTAAAAGCTTTATTGTTTTATGTATTACACTTAAGTCAAAGATCCAGTCTGAGTTAATTTTTCATAATATGTGAGACTTAGGGAAAGATTTATTATTTTTCCTATGGATGTACAATTATTCCAGCCTTTGTTGGAAAGCCTGTTTTAAGTTGAATTGCTTTTGCACCTTTGTCAAAATTCAGTTGAGCATATTTGTGTGTCTATTTCTGGGCTCTCTGTTCTGTTCTATTGATCTATGTATAAATAGACACATGATATTGACTGTTATAGCTATATAATGAAGTCTTGAAATAGACCGATTCCTCCCATTTTATTTTTCTTTTTCAAAATTGTTTTAGCAATTCTAGATCCTTTGCATTTGCATATAAATTTTGGAATAATCTTTTCTATTTACAAAAAACTTTGCTGGGATTTTGATAGGACTTGGACTATACTTGTATATCCATCTGGGAAAGAACTGACATTTTTACTTTGTTGAGTATTCCAGTCTATAAACACAGTATATTTCTCCATTTATTTAGATCCTCCTGATTTCTTTTATCAGTGTTTTATACTTTTCAGCATACAAATCCTCTACATGTTTTGTTAGACTTACACCTTATTTTATTTTTAGGGAAGCGAATATGAGTAGTATTGAATTTAAAATTTTGGCGTTTACATATTCATTGCCAGCATATAGAAATGCAACTGATTCTTGTGTTTATCTTATATCCTGTGAACTTGCTGAACTCACTTATTAGTTCTAGGACGGTTTTTGTTTTTGTAGATTCCTTGGGATTTTCTATGTAGACAATCATGTTATCTGCAAATAGGGAGAATTTTATTTCTTCCTTTCTGATCTGTATGTTTTTTATTTTCTTTTTTTGCTTTATTGCATTGGCTAGGACTTCTAGCACTGTGTTGAATGAGTGATAGTATTGAACAACCTTGCTTTGTTTGGGATTCTAGGGGGAAAACATTCAATTTTTCATTATTAGGTATAATTTTTTTTTTTTTTTGTCCATGCCACGTGGCATGTGGCCCCCAACCAGGGACTGAACCCATGCCCCCTGCATTGGAAGCATGGAACCTTAACCACTGGACCGCCAGGGAAGTCCTAGGTATAATGTTAATGGTGTTTTTCTGGTAGATGCTCTTTCTCAAGTTGAGAAATTTCCCCTCTGTTGCTAGTTTTCTGACAGCTTTTATAATAAGTGTTGAATTTTATCAAATGCTCTCCTTCATTAATTGATATGATCATGTAATTTTTCTTCTTTAGCCTGTTTATATAGTGGATAACACTGATTTATTTTTGAGTGCGATGTTGGTTCAACATCTGAAAACAAGTTAATGTAATACATCATTTCAATAGAATAAAAAACAAAAATTACATGATGATCTCTTCTATGGACTGGATTGAGTACCACCCAAATTCATATGTTGAAGGCCTAATACCAAATGTGTGGTATCTGGAGATGGGTCATTTTGGAGGTAATTTTGTTTAGATGAGGTCATAAGGGAAGGGCCCTCATGATGGGATTAGTGCCCATATAAGATGAGATACCAGAGAATTTGGTCCTCTTTCTCCCCCATGTAAGGATACAATGAGAAAGTGGCTGTCTGCAAGCCAGGAAGAGAGCTCTCACCAGAACTTACCCATGCTGGGCCCCTGATCTCAGATTTCCAGCTTCTAAAACTATGATAAAATAAATTTCTGTTGTTAACACCACTGAATCTACAGTATTTTGTTATGGCAGCCCAAGCAGAGTAAGGCAATCTCAAAAGACACAGAAAAAGCATTTGACAGAATCCAACACCCTTTCGTGATAAAAATACTCTACAAACTAGGAATAGAAGAGAACTTCCTCAATAAAAGATACCTACAACATACCCACAGCTAACATCATACTTAATGGTGAAAGACTGGATGCTTTTCCCTTGTGATCAAGAATAAGACAAGGATGTCCACTCTTACCATTTCTATTCAACATTGTATTAGAGATTCTGGCCAAGGTAATAAGACATAAAAAAGAAAAGGCATCCATTGGAAAGGAAGAAGTAAAACTATCTCTGTTCACCAATGACATGATCTTTTATGTAGAAAGTCCTAAGGAATCCACTAAAAAACTTTTAGATCTAGAAATGTTTTCACAAGGTTACAGGACAAGATTAATTTACAAAAATTAATTGTAGTTTTATACAATTGCAATGAACAATCCAAAAATGAAGTTAAGAAAACAATTTCATTAATGATAGCATCAAAAAGAATAAAATGGGGGCTTCCCTGGTGGCGCAGTGGTTGGGAGTGCGCCTGCCGGTGCAGGGGACACGGGTTCGTGCCCCGGTTCAGGGGGATCCTGCGTGCTGCGGAGCGGCTGGACCCGTGAGCCATAGCCGCTGTGCCTGCGCGTCCAGAGCCTGTGCTCCGCAACAGGAGAGGCCACAGCAGTGAGAGGCCCGCGTACCGAAAAAAAAAAAAGAATAAATTGCTTAGGAATAAATTTAACAAAGAAGGGTAAAATTTCCCAAAAAATCATAAAACATTGTTGAAAGAACTTAAAGATCTAAGGAAATGGAAAAATCCATGTTCTTGGATCAGAAGACTTAACATTGTTAAGATGCAATATCCTTGAAACAAACCTACAGATTCAACTTAATCCCTATCAGAATCCCCACTGACTTCTTCGTAGAAATTTACAATCTGATTCTAAAATTCATATGGAATTTCAAGGGATCCAGAATAACAAAATTGATCTTGAAAAAGTAGAACAATAAGTAGGAGGGCTCACATTTCCTGATTTCAAAACTTACTACAAAGCAACCTTAATCAAGACAGTGTGGTAATGGCACCAGGACAAATACATAGATCAATAGAGTAGAACTGACAGCCCAGAAATAAACTCATATATCTATGGTCAAATGATTTTTGACAAGACTGCCAAGACCATTCAATCTTTTTTTTTTCCAACAAATGCTGGGACAAGTAGATAGCCAAAGGCAAAAGAATGAAGTTTGACCCTTATGTTACGCCATATAAAAAATTAGCTCAAAATGGATCAAAGACCTAAATGTAAGAGCTAAAACTATAAAACTATTATAGGAAAACATAGGGTCAAATCTTCATGACCTTGAATTTGACAAAAGATTCTTAGATATGACACCAAAAGCATGAGCAACAAAAGAAAAGATAGATAAACTGGACTTCATCAAAATTAAAAACTTTTGTGCTTCAAAGGAGACCATATGTGTCTCATTTAAACCTTCTGTTTTAGCTGCTTTCCTCTGACACTGCTCCAGCAGCAGAAGGAAGCGGGGGTTGGGAGTGGCTACCTCATTATTGCCAGTTGGGGGTAAAATCCAGATGGGTAGTGGACTCTCTCAGCTTCTTCTCAGCCTCTGTTGGTACCTGAGCTGTGGCTGATTTTCATTACTTATAGGTGGAGATGGGAGTTCCAGCTTCTCACTATACCTCCACTGATACCTCCCTACTAGGGAGGGGTAAGAGGGATTTAATACTGCTCCCCATGTGGACTCCACTGACACCACAGGCATAGGGTGAATGGTGTCTGGCCTCATTACTACTAGGTTGCCATCAAAGTCCTGACTCTCCACTAGGCTTCCTCTGACACCATACTTGCGGTAGGGAGAGCTGGGGAGAGGGTTGGGGCACTTCATTACAGCCTGGCAAAAGTGGAAGTCTGAGATCTCCACTTGGCTTCCACTGGTCTGGGTGGGGTTGGGGCCACAGTTTTCTTTCGTCATGCTTCGCTAGAGTATAGCACTTATTGCCTGAAGTTCTTCTGCCCTGCTAGGCTGCTCTTTTCCAGGTCTTTTGGCTAAAGCGAGTAGACTTTTATTGGGGCTTTCCTTTATTTGTGCTGGTTGCCAGCTTCTTCAGCTCTGAGTCTAGGATATATGAGGCAGAAAGATGACCCAGAGGACTCATCCCTGTGTTGTGCCTTAGATCCCGAGGTCCACAGTTGGTCGACCTTCTCTCTACCTTTTAGAATCTTCCTATGTTTGTTTTCAGATCTTAGACTTTTAAAACCAGAAGAAATCTTGGCGAGAGATGATCCTGTTTACTTTATTTAACAGAAGACAATGAACCCCAAGGTTACAAGCTAGTTACCTGCAATGTTGGGAGTACATTCCAGAGTTCGAAGTGCTTTTTAGTGTATCAGAGTGCCTCAGTCAGATGGTTCTGTTTCTTTCGGTTAGACGTGTACTCAAATTAATTGAAGTTTTTCCTCCAGATGCTCAAATTTAGGGAAAAAACTTAGCACCATGTATTTTGTATAGTAAATAATAAAAATTAATTTGTAAAATAAACTTGGAATCATTTTCTATTGCACAGGTTTTAGTCAAAATAAATTTTTATAAGAAGATTCTGAACATCTACTTTATGTAAAAAACTGTGCTAATATACTTTGTAAATGGGCCATGTTACCAAACCACTGATAACTGTCCATCTCAAAAACCTCTGACATGCAAAAATGTCCTAGGTGTTTTATTTAATGACCAATTATTAACTTGTTGCAGTTCTTTTAGGAAACGTGTCTGTTTTCACATGATGCTTTGTTTGTTTAATTTTCTACCTGTTTTGTTTTAAATTTTTATCAATGTACAACTCCATTGATACAACTGCCAATGAAAGATGTGTAATCTATTTAAATAGCTGTTGCATAACTGAACTTTCCAAGAGAATTTCCTAAATTGCTTCATAGATAAGTTCAAAGGACTTATTTTTTTTTCTCCCAAGTATTAGGAAGATACCAAATATAAAGCTATATTATTTAGCCTGTGAAAACTCCATACTGTGAAGCAACCTAAATGTCCAATGACAGATGAATGGATAAAGAAGATGTGGTGCATATATACAGTGGAATATTACTCAGCCATTAAAAAGAATGAAATAATGCCATTTGCAGCAACATGGAGATTATCATACTAAGTGAAATAAGTCACACAGTGAAAGACAAATATCGCTTATATGTAGAATCTAAAAAAAAAAAGATGCAAATGAATTTATTTACAAAGCAAACAAACTCACAGACTTAGAGAATGAACTTATGGTTACCAGGGGGAAAAGGGGAGGGGAAGGGATAGATTGGGAGTTTGGGATTGACATGTACACACTGCTATATTTAAAATAGATAACCAAAAAGGTCCTATTGTAAAAAAAATAATAATAATAATAAAAACAAAAAGCAAACAAAAAACCTTCCATACTGTGAGTAATTGGTAATTTGTTCCTAATTTTAAGTTAGGGAGGTCTCAGAGAGACTAATTCTGACAGCTCCCAGTGGCATCTTTTTTTTTTTTTTTCCAAAATGACATTAAAACACCTTTTTCTTTTTACAAAAGGCTATGTTTGTACATTCTAGAACAATCTGAAGATACTGACGTGCAAAAATGTCTGAAAACGTTTATAATTCTACCAACCCAGAGACTTGATATCTTGATATCAAGGTGTAGCCTTCCAGACCTTTTCCTAGATATGTTTAAACATATATATATATAACTGTTCTAGTAGAAAAAACCTCCAGTTATGGTACTTCTGAAATATTTGGCACAGGGCCTAGGGCTCTTTGGTTTTTTTGGAAAGAAGGAAATATGTCATATACAATATTTGTTTTGGGGCTTGTGTTATTAACCTCTTTTTATTATGTTAACACTTTAGGTTTATGTAGCTGTAAGCTTTTAGACTTAATTCATTTTATACTACTCTGCTTTGGTAGAAATAGGCTTGCAACTATAGGAAACATTTTTTTTTTTTTTTTTTTTTTTGCGGTACGCGGGCCTCTCACTGTTGCGGCCTCTCCCATTGCGGAGCGCAGGCTCAGTGGCCATGGCTCACGGGTCCAGCCGCTCCGCGGCATGTGGGATCTTCCCGGACCGGGGCACGAACCCTTGTCCCCTGCATCGGCAGGCGAACTCTCAACCACTGCGCCACCAGGGAAGCCCCATAGGAAACATTTTAAACAACTAGTTCATGATAAGAACGAAAGAAAGGAGGAGGCAGAGTGAAACTGGTTGATTTCTAAAGTAGTCATTGTTTGGGGTTATTTCTGGGCTATTTCCCATGCATAAGCACTAATATTTCATTCTACTAGTTATGAATTGAGAAGTCAAGCGCTTACTAAACCCTCTAAGAATTTTTTTAAATAGCATTTATTTTCCTGACAATAAAAAAATAATGTTCATTATAGAGAATATGAAAAAAATTAAAGGTGTAAAGAAAATTTAAATGGCCCATAATCCTACTATTCAGCTATAACCACAGTTATAACTATAACCACAGTTAACATTTTTCTGTAATTGCTTCTAGTCTTTTTTGTATGCATATACGTGTATTTTTACTAAGATGGGATGATCGTCTATATGATCAAATGAAAATGAAGCATATTTTAAAATTTCCATAAATTTTATTTTATTTTTTTACATATTTATTTATTTATTTTTGGCTGCATTGGGTCTTCGTTGCTGTGTGCAGGCTTTCTCTAGTTGCAGCAAACGGGGGCTACTCTTCATTGCGGTGTGCGGGTTTCTCTTTGCAGTGGCTTCTCTTGTTGCAGAGCACAGGCTCTAGGCCTGTGGGCTTCAGTAGTTGTGGCACATGGGCTCAGTAGTTGTGGCTCGTGGGCTCTACAGCACAGGCTCAGTAGTTGTGGGACAAGAGCTTAGTTGCTGTGCAGCATGTGGGATCTTTCCAGACCAGGGCTCAAACCCATGTCCCTTGCCTTAGCAGGCAGATTCTTAACCACTGTGCCACCAGGGAAGTCCCTAAAATTTCCATAAATTTTATTTTTTATTCTGTGTTTTAAATTTTATTTTTATACAGCAGGTTCTTATTAGTTATCTATTTTATACATATTACTGTACATATGTCAATCCCAATCTCCCAGTTCATCCCACCACCACCCCACCCCACCCACACTTTCCCCCCTTGGTATCCATATGTTTGTTCTCTACATCTATGTCTCTATTTCTGCCTTGCAAACCGGTTCATCTGTACCATTTTTCTAGATTCCACATATATGCATTAATATATGATATTTGTTTTTCTCTTTCTGACTTACTTTACTCTGTATGACAGTCTCTAGGTCCATCCACGTCTCAACAAATGACTCAATTTCGTTCCTTTTTATGGCTGAGTAATATTCCATTGTATATACGTACCACATCTTCTTTATCCATTCGTCTGTCAATGGGCATTTTAGGTTGCTTCCATGACCTGGTTATTGTAAATAGTGCTGCAATAAACGTTGGGGTACATGTGTCTTTTTGAATTACGGTTTTCTCTGGGTATACGCCCAGTAGTGGGATTCCATGATCGTATGGTAATTCTTAGTTTTTTAAGGAACCTCCATACTGTTCTCCAAAGTGGCTGTATCAATTTACATTCCCACCAACAGTGCAAGAGGGTTCTCTTTTCTCCACACCCTCTCCAGCATTTGTTGATTGTAGATTTTCTGATGATGCCCATTCTAACTGGTGTAAGGTGATACCTCATTGTAGTTTTGATTTGCATTTCTCTAATAATTAGTAATGTTGAGCAGCTTTGCATGTGCCTCTTGGCCATCTGTATGTCTTCTTTGGAAAAATGTCTATTTAGGTCTTCTGCCCATTTTTGGATTGGGTTGTTTGTTTTTTTAATATTGAGCTTCATGAGCTGTTTATATACTTTGGAGATTAATCCTTTGTCCATTGATTCATTTGCAAATATTTTCTCCCATTCTGAGGGTTGTCTTTTCATCTTGTTTATAGTTTCCTTTGCTGTGCAAAAGTTTTTAAGTTTCATTAGGTCCCATTTGTTTATTTTTGTTTTTACTTCCATTACTCTAGGAGGTGGGTCAAAAAAGATCTTGCTGTGATTTATGTCAAAGAGTGTGCTTCCTATGTTTTCCTTTAAGAGTTTTACAGTGTCCAGTCTTACATTTAGGTCTTTAATCCATTTTGAGTTTATTTTGGTGTATGGTGTTAGGGAGTGTTCTAATTTCATTCTTTTACCCGTAGCTGTCCAGTTTTCCCAGCACCACTTATTGAAGAGACTGTCTTTTCTCCATTGTATATCCTTGCCTCCTTTGTCATAGATTAGTTGACCATAGGCACGTGGGTTTATCTCTGGGCTTTCTATCCTGTTCCATTATTCTATATTTCTGTTTTTGTGCCAGTACCATATTGTCTTCATTACTGTAGCTTTGTAGTATAGTCTGAAGTCAGGGAGTCTGATGCCTCCAGCTCTGTTTTTCTCCCTCAAGACTGCTTTGGCTATTTGGGGTCTTTTGTGTCTCCATACAAATTTTAAGATTTTTGTTCTAGTTCTGTAAAAAATGCCACTGGTAATTTGATAGGGATTGTGTTGAATCTGTAGATTGCTTTGGGTAGTGGAGTCATTTTCACAATATTGATTCTTCCAATCCAAGAACATGGTATATCTCTCCATCTATTTGTATCATCTTTAATTTCTTTCATAAGTGTCTTATAGTTTTCTGCATACAGGTCTTTTGTCACCCTAGGTAGGTTTATTCCTAGGTATTTTATTCTTTTTGTTGCAATGGTAAATGGAAGTGTTTCCTTAATTTCTCTTTCAGATTTTTCACCATTAGTGTATAGGAATGCAAGAGATTTCCGTGCATTAATTTTGTATCCTGCAACTTTACCAAATTCACTGATTAGCTCTAGTAGTTTTCTGGTGGCATCTTTAGGATTCTCTATGTATAGTATCATGTCATCTGCAAACAGTGAGTTTTACTTCTTCTTTTCCAATTTGGATTCCTTTTATTTCTTTTTCTTCTCTGATTGCCATGGCTAGGACTTCCAAAACTATGTTGAATAAGAGTGGCGAGAGTGGATATCCTTGTCTTGTTCCTTATCTTAGAGGAAATGCTTTCAGTTTTTCACTGTTGAGAATGATGTTTGCTACAGATTTGTCATATATGGCCTTTATTATGTTGAGGTAGGTTCCCTCTATGCCCACTTTCTGGAGAGTTTTTATCATAAATTGGTGTTGAATTTTGTCAAAAGCTTTTTCTGCATCTATTGAGATGATCATATGGTTTTTATTCTTCAGTTTGTTAATATGGTGTATCACACTGATTGATTTGTGTATATTGAAGAATACTTGCAACCCTGGGATAAATCTCACTTGATCATGGTGTATGATCTTTTTAATGTGCTGTTGGATTCTGCTTGCTAGTATTTTGTTGAGGATTTTTGCATCTATATTCATCAATGATATTGGTCCGTAATTTTCTTTTTTTGTAGTATCTCTGTCTGGTTTTGGTATCAGGGTGATGGTGGCCTCGTAGAATGAGTCTGGGAGTGTTCCTTCCTCTGCAATTTTTTGGAAGAGTTTGAGAAGGATAGGTGTTAGCTCTTCTCTAAATGTTTGATAGAATTCACCTGTGAAGCCATCTGGTCCTGGACTTTTGTTTGTTGGAATATTTTTAATCACAGTTTCAACTTCATTACTTGTGATTGGTCTGTTCATATTTTCTATTTCTTCCTGGTTCAGTCTTGGAAGGCTACACCTGGAAGGATTTGTCCATTTCTTCCAGGTTGTCCATTTTATTGGCATAGAGTTGCTTGTAGTAGTCTTCAAGCAGAAGACTTGTTTGTTCTTCTTTCTCTAGTCCCTTTAAGTCTAAGGTTAGATAGTTTATTTGAGATTTTTCTTGTTTCTTGAGGTAGGATTGTATTGCTATAAACTTCCCTCTTAGAACTGATTTTGCTGCATCCGATGGGTTTTGGGTCATTGTGTTTTCATTGTCTTTTGTCTCTAGGTATTTTTTGATTTCTTGGTTATTTAATAATGTATTGCGTAGCTTCCATGTGTTTGTGTTTTTTACGTGTTTTTTTTCCCTGTAATGTATTTCTAATCTCATAGCGTTGTGGTCGGAAAAGATGCTTGTTATGGTTTCAATTTTCTTAAATTTACCAAGTCTTGATTTGTGACCCAAGATGTGATCTAGTCTGGAGAATCTTCCATGTACACTTGAGAAGAAAGTGTAATCTGCTGTTTTTGGATGGAAACGTCCTGTAAATATCAATTAAATCTATCTGGTCTATTGTGTCATTTAAAGCTTGTGTTTCCTTAGTAATTTTCTGTCTGGATGATCTGTCCATTGGTGTAAGTGAGGTGTTAAAGTCTCCCACTGTTATTGTGTTACTGTTAATTTCCTCTTTTATAGCTGTTAGCATTTGCCTTATGTATTGAGATGCTCGTATGTTGGGTGCATATATATTTATAATTGTTATATCTTCTTCTAGGATTGATCCCTTGATCATTATGTAGTGTCCTTCCTTGTCTCTTGCAACATTCTTTATTTTAAAGTCCGTTTTATCTGATATGAGTATTGCTTCTCCAGCTTTCTTTTGATTTCCATTTGCATGGAATATCTTTTTCCATCCCCTCACTTTCAGTCTGTATGTGTCCCTAGGTCTGAAGTGGGTCTTTTGTAGACAGCATATATATGGGTCTTGTTTTTGTATCCATTCATTGAGCCTGTGTCTTTTGGTTGGAGCATTTAATCCATTCACGTTTAAAGTAATTATCAATATGTATGTTCCTATTACCATTTTCTCAATTGTTTTCAGTTTATTTTTGTAGGTCCTTTTCTTCTCTTGTGTTTCCCACTTAGAGAAGTTCCTTTAGCATTTGCTGTACAGCTGGTTTGGTGGTGCTGAATTCCTTAGCTTTTGCTTGTCTGTAAAGCTTTTGATTTCTCTGTCGAATCTGAATGAGATCCTTGCTGGGTAGAGTAATCTTGGTTGTAGGTTCTTCCCTTTCATCACTTTAAATATATCATGCCATTCCCTGCTGGCTTGTAGAGTTTCTGCTGAGAAATCAGCTGTTAACCTTATGGCAGTTCCCTTGTATGTTATTTGTCATTTTTCCCTTATTGTTTTTAATAATTTTTCTTTGTCTTTTATTTTTGTCAATTTGATTACTGTGAGTCTCAGTGTGTTTCTCCTTGGGTTTATCCTGCCTGGGACTCTCTGTGTTTCTTGGACTTGGGTGGCCATTTCCGTTCCCAATTTAGGGAAGTTTTCAACTATAATCCCTTCAAATATTTTCTCAGGTGTTTTCTCTCTCTCTTCTCCTTCTGGAACCCCTATAATGCGAATGTTGTTGCGTTTAATGTTGTCTCAGAGGTCTCTTAGGCTGTCTTCATTTCTCTTCATTCTTTTTTTCTTTATTCTGTTCCATGGCAGTGAATTCCACTATTCTGTCTTCCAGGTCACTTATCCATTCTTCTGCCTCAGTTATTCTGCTATTGATTCCTTCTAGTGTATTTTCCATTTCAGTTATTGTATTGTTCATCTCTGTTTGTTTGTTCTTTAATTCTTCTAGGTGTTTTTTCTTTAATTCTTTTAGGTCTTTGTTAAACATTTCTTGCATCTTCTCGATCTTTGCCTCCATTCTTTTTCTGAGGTCCTGGATCATCTTCACTATCATTCTGAATTCGTGTTCTGGAAAGTTGCCTATGTCCACTTCATTTAGTTGTTTTTCTGGGGTTTTATCTTGTTACTTCATCTGGTACAAAGTCCTACGCCTTTTCATTTTGTCTATCTTTCTGTGAATGTGGTTTTTGTTCCACAGGCTGCAGTATTGTAAGTCTTCTTGCTTCTGCTGTCTGCCCTCTGGTGGATGAGGCTATCTAAGAGGCTTGTGCAAGCTTCCTGATGGGAGGGACTGGTGGTGGGTAGAGCTGGGTGTTCCTTCGGTGGGCACAGCTCAGTAAAACTTTAATCTGCTTGTATGCTGATGGGTGGGGCTGAGTTCCCTCCATGTTGGTTGTTTGGCCTGAGGCGACCCAGCACCAGAGCCCACAGGCTCCTTGGTGGGGCTAATGGTGGACTCAGGGAGGGCTCACGCCAAGTAGTATGTCCCAGAACTTCTGCTCCCAGTGTCCTTGTCCCCGTGGTGAGCCACAGCCACCCCTGCCTCTGAAGGAGACCATCCAACACTAGCAGGTAGGTCTGGTTCAGTCTCCTATGCAGGTCACTGCTCCTTCCCCCCGGGTCCTGATGCGCACACTACTTTGTGTGTGCCCTCCAAGAGTGGAGTCTCTGTTTCCCCCAGTCCTGTCGAAGTCCTGCAATCAAATCCCACTAGCCTTCAAAGTCTGATTCTCTGGGAATTCCTCCTTCCATTGCTGGACCCCCAGGTTGGGAAGCCTGACTTGGGGCTCAGAACCTTCACTCCAGTGGGTGGACCTATGTGGTATAATTGTTCTCCAGTTTGTCAGTCACTCACCCAGCGGTTATGGGATTTGATTTTATTGTAATTACACCCCTCCTACTGTCTCATTGCAGCTTCTCCTCTGTCTTTGGATGTGAGGTATGTTTTTTGGTGAGTTCCTGTCTTCCTGTCGATGATTGTTCAGCAGTTAGTTGTGATTCCAGTGCTCTTGCAAGAGGGAGTGAGCACACATCCTTCTACTCCACCATCTTGAACCAATCTCCCATAAATTTTAAATGACTATATTTTAAAATAACCATAAATTGATACATCAATTCATTAAAGGATTTTACTAAGGTTGATTTAGATTAGATTTTCCAATGTTTGTTATAAATGACACGGCAGTGAACATCTTTTGTATAAAAATCTTTGCTTGAATTTCTGTTTCCTTTGGATAGATTTCTAGAGGGCAATTATTGGATCAAAGGTCATATACTTTTAAAAGGTTCTTTATATATCTCACCAAAATGTATCTTAAGAATTTGAAGTATAGTTTTGAAATTGTACCTCAATTTTTATTATGCAGATAGAAGGACTAGAGGTGATATGCTATGAACAGGAAAAAAATGTGCATTTATTATGGATTTATTATGGATAACACATCCATGGTATGCAAAATAAAACTGCTTCCACCTGTTCAGAATGGTTTCTAGTAAACTGTACATTTCTGGAATGAATCATAAATTTGGTGAATAAATTATGAAAAACCACACTAGAAGTTAGTTGGAGTGGAAACATTTTTAGTAGTCCATCAATTATAGGCTTATGCATGTCTGAGAAGACATAGCTTTCATTGCCAAGCAAGCTGCACTAATACTAAACAAATGTTAAAGCAGTAAAATAGTAAAGAGAGGAAGGATAGGTGTTCAGAGATCTCATCTCAGGCTCTGTGCTATTCCCCACCACCCTGGTTATATTGAATTACCAAGAGTAGTGATTTTCTGTTGTTACGCTCAGACTTGCAAAGGACTCTCCTGATGGGGAGCGCGGGGTTAGAGTTTCCTCTTGGACTTCAAGAGGGGTGCTAAGTATGCATCCTGATCAAATTGCCTCATTTGTGACAAAAAAGACTCATGCTTTCTGTCACAGTTGTTCTCTTTTTCACTCAAGATATGTCACTGCCTTCATGATTGCCACTGAAGAATATATTCTCTGGGAGAATTTAAGGTTGTGCAGAATTCCTAAGAGTGAAATCTCATTGATCAAATCTTATTCCGAGGTCTTGTGGAGTTTGTCATTATTGGGGCTGTTAAACTGACCAATACAGATATATCTGTTTCAGGTGGGGATGGCAACTATCAGTTTAAGCATCCTAAGAAAGCCAGTTTGGGTGCTTGTAAAAAGTACTGAGGTATTTTGTGTCCTGTTTCTACATATGTATGGGCAACTGTGATTATTCAGAATACCCAGTTCACAAAATATTTGAGGGACTTCCCTGGTAGCACAGTGGCTAAGAATCTGCCTGCCAATGCAGGGGACATGGGTTCGATCCCTGGTCCAGGTAGATCCCACATGCCGCAGAGCAACTAAGCCTATGCACCACAACTACTGAGCCTGCGCTCTAGAGCCCGCAAGCCACAACTGCTGAGCCTGCATGCCACAACTACTGAAGCCTGCACACCTAGAGCCCGTGCTCCACAACAAGAGAAGCCACCGCAATGAGAAGCCCGCGCACCACAACGAAGACCCAACACAGCCAAAAATAAATAAATTTATTTTAAAATTTTGATACATTTTAATTAAAGCTTTAAGTTTAAAATGTTTCTGAAACTGGTGAAACTTCAAAATGGAGCATCATAAAATGAAAAAGGAGTCAATATATTCTCTTTAAACAGCCAAACACAGCCTTCAAACACAAAAGCACTAACAACTGGTGCCTTGGCATGTTTTGACATACTGTTCAAACAAATTTTAATTGAAAATAATGTGTAAATTCTGCTATACAGCTTACAATCGCAATGCTTAATATAGCACATACTATCTTACACACAGAAAATGTTACTTTAATGCATACCACAGCAAAAGTATCTAACTTTTTAATGCCCAGTACTTGGGACGTATTTTTGTTAGACAATTTTGATATCACATACTTCAAATGTCTTTTCCAATTTTGCATTTGCTTGGTTGATTTCCACAAGAGACTTGCATGCCTCTTACACATGGTAGCATCCTGGTTGATATTTCTATATGTCTGTATCTTAAGTTTGGGAAGGTCACCTGAATGAACAATTCTAGTCTGTGGTGTCACCAGTCTTTCAGTGTGTATGCTAATAACATACATGTGACATCTCCATCTCTTTTTCCTCAGAAACTGTCAGGTGTGAAATCATCATAGTGCTCTTTCTTGGATGAGTTTTATCATAAAAACATCACATTCATCCTGCATGATTTTTAAAAATTTACTGGGGTATGATTTAGATAAAATTCACCCATTTAAACTGTACATCTTGATGCACTTAGATAAATGTATACACATGCATTCTGCATGGTTTTTAATTTGGAGAGATGGGTGACCTGAGTTCAATCTTAAACTCGTCACTTACTAGCCATGTGACCGTGGGCAGGTTACCTTAACTTCTCAAAGCCTAGATACTTCTCTCTGAAATGTGGATAGTGGTGATCTCAGAGTTGTGAATGTTCTGTGAAATAAAGAACAGCAAGTGTCCAGCATACAGCCTGTTCTCAATTCACCTTTTACTACTAGGTAGGATTTTAAAAAACCTTCATATTTCTAAATTTCTATCTGGGGTCTTTCAAATAGAAATCTATAAACTCATTTCTTCCTCACTTCTGACTGTTAACCATATTCACTTATTCTTTGTCAGAGGCAGAAAGAACACTGGAGAAACAGCCTGAACTTATATCTCGTTTGACAACTCTTAGAATTTTCAGTATGTCTTTGTCAGCATTGACAGGCATATACAATTGTGTGTACCTTTCACTCTGCAACCAACCACTGCTAAGTAATTTCTAAAGGACAAAGTTTCACTAGGAACAGGTAGTCATGAAGTAAGTCTCACAACTACACATTTCCTTAGGCAAAAATTCACAGAAGCTAAATGGCGTCTATAACTGTTTGAGTACAATGCTCAGCACTTGAAGCAGGTAACTGTTTTGTTTTTTTCCTTTAAACTCCTTACAAGTGTGAAAGCAACGTTCTTCAGTGTCTGAGAACATAGGCAAACAACTGTATGTGTTAAACCATCTGACTTCATTTGAATCACAAGGGTTCACACCAGCCAATGAATAACTTGCCCTGACTACAATCTGCTATCAGAGAACTACAGAAGGCAGTGACTAAGTCATTCTTGATTATGTCGTTGATATATATTCGTTGGATCTGTCTTTCAGATAGATACCCCACTATCTTTCAGATACCTGATGGGAACTCTGAAAACACCAACACCCCATTTTCCTGCTTCATGCCTGCACTTCTCTAAATACTGCCATCTGCACTTCGTTTGCAAACATTAGGTCAGGTGTCTCCTGTAATTAACAGGCATCCTGTGAACTGTAATTAATTAGAAGGCAGTTTGAAATTAGTGATACTTTGATGGTGATTCTAGCCATTTGTATTTTTTTTAACTGACAATGAATTGGCCGCCCCAAATTTTACTGCTCTCATGTCCTTGCTCCCCGATTTTTCTCTGGCCAGGCACTTCGTAACTCGGCTGCATTCTTTACCTCTCAACAGTCTACCTACTCCCCGTCCTATCACTTACACTTGGGGGACGTGGGGCTGGTGAGCCAGGAGAAAGAAATTCCCAAACGGATCTTCAGGATCTACCCTCCCCAAAAGGTTCTCACTGCAGAGATGCGCCTGGAAGGAGACTCAACCCCAAGGTTGAGTCGGCCGTCGCCGCCGGATCCCCAGGCCTGGCCAAGGCCCTAATAAGAAAGCACCCTGGCTTCGCCTCGGCCCAGTCTCTGCCAGAACTTCTGCATCAGGCGATCCAAGGCAGCGCGGAGAAGGCGGAGAGACCAGAAACAGGAGGAGGTGGAGCAGGAGAGGAAAAGGAAACTCCCTCTTCTAGGCTGGCCAGGCCTAGCGGAGCCTCAGGGGCTTGGGGCCCCAGGGGGCGTGGCCTTAGGGACCAAAGCGGAAGGCGGGGCCTCGTGGGGGCAGAGACTCATGGGGCGAACACAAGCGAGGCGGGGCGGGGCAGCTAGAGCCTCCCCCAAGTGGGCGGTCGGGCTGCACTAGTCCGCTCGCGGTGGGAAAGGAGATCCCCCGCCCTTTCCCCAGAGGAGAAGGCAAACTCTTCAGAGGGTCGCCAGCCCGTGATCTCGCGGCTCTTCCCATCCTCTCACCCAGTCTACGTGACCAGCGCGGGTCGCCAGCCGGCGAGGGGGCAATCAGAGCAGTTTCTGTTTTCATTTTCACTTTCCCGCCCTGGCCGCAGACTTGGAGGGGAGGAAGTGGCCGGGGCCAGCTCCAGCGTCACCACCCTCGCCCCCAGGCTGGAGGGCACAGGAGCACTATTGTGGGAGTTAGGTGGTCTGGAGGGCTGCATCATCCAAAACATTACCGGCGCCCCCGAGATTCCCACCAAAAATGCAATCCAGGATAAAATGCAAATGTACTGGGGTCATAATAAGTAACTGAAGTATTTCTGGCCCACAACTATCTAAAACTATTCTATTGATTAAGGGGTTAACTGCTTTTTCTTCTCTCTTTTAAGCAGAAAACCTGACCCTTAGAAATACATACCAGATGTGGCAGCCTAGCTAGTCTGAGAGCAACCAAACACGGAGCACCTCGGGAAGCAAAGAGATTCTCCTTCTCTCCCAGTTGTTAATATGTTACACAGCTCCACTCTCAGCTCCTCCTTGTAAATGATTCGTGTTTTCAGAAACTTTTTTCTAGTTTTGTGATAACTTCTTAACTGAATTCCTCCACTTTTAGTTCTACTTAAGTCTTTTTTTTTTGGCTGCATTGGGTCTTCTTTGCTGCTCGCGGGCTCCTCATTGCAATGGCTTCTCTCGTGCAGTACGGGCTCTAGGCGCGCAGGCTTCAGTAGTTGCAGCACGAGGGCTCCGTAGTTGTGGCACGTGGGCTCTAGAGCGCAGGCTCACTAGTTGTGGCGCATGGGCTTAGTTGCCATGGCATGTGGGATCTTCCCTGACCAGGGATCAAGCCCGTGTCCCCTGTATTGGCAGGTGGATTCTCAACCACTGTGCCACCAGGGAAGTCCCAGTTCTACTTAAGTCTGCATTGTGTCATTTACCCCAGTGCTAGACCAAAGAGTTCAAAGACCGAAAGAAAGTAAGCCTTTTACGAAAAGGAAAAACTATAACGATTGCCTATGCAAAGCATACTTCAGATTCCATAACTGAAAAATATGTGTGGTTTAACCAACCAAATTCTGTGCTGGACCCTGGGGAAAGTCATATATAACACAGATATTCTAATAGGGAAGATGGCTGAATAGAAAAACTATAATTCAGTGTTATACACTTAACAAAAGCATATACTAGATACAAAAGTAGCATAATTGAAGAAGTGACATTCTATGGGACATACAGGGATGAGGGCATAAAATGTTTCACCAGGTAATGATACCCATCTGAGCATAAGCAGGAGTGTTCGAAAAAAAAAAAAAGCTCATGAGGTAGATATTAATAAATGACTACAAAATGCTGATTGACAATGCAGAGAAGTGAAATATAAAGAGATGCAGAATTCTCTTGTCAATAAAGAAATTAGTTGGAAAGTGGGGTGAAGGGGTAGAGAACTCCTTTTACTCAAATCTTAAATGTTACAGAAATAACAGTCCTCCATAATTTCCATTCCAGGAAAGACCAGTGTTGTACTGGTGTATATTCCTCCAGGTTATGTATTCACAACTGACACTGTATTCTATAGAAATGGCATCTCTAGAACCTGGAGGTGGTATAGGAGAGTGGTTAGTGTGCTGGATTTGGCAGTCTGGTATCATCTGGGCTGGAATGCAGCATCCATCACCTCCCAGTTCTGTCACCTTGGGAAGTTATTTCTCTTCCCCTCAGTTTCCCCCTCTGCAAAACAGGGCTAAAACTGTACCAATGATCAGTTGAGATTTTAAATGTCAGAGCGGACTTCTTGTGCATGGGAAGGAACACATAAAGTTGCTTGTGTTTTAAATGATATTTATTAGGGTTGTAAAATTTAAGTCTAGTCGTTATTAAGTAAACACAAATCAAATTCATTTCTAAATCTGTCAGTTTCATGTTAAAACACTTTCACTTGTTCTTTGATTAATACCAGTGAGCATATTAATTTGATATATTAAACTTCCCATTTATAAATGGGATAGAATTTTTTTAAGCATTACATATTAAAGTCACAAAAGCATACAAATCTAACAAATTGCATTCTCTTGCAAATTTAGACACTGTTTATAAACCTCATTTATTAAATTCCCTTAAATATGTCAAATTCACACATTGCTGTATCTGATTGTCCCAGGTACTTCACACTTCTAACAAGGCAGATTTACACTCTGTAAATCATCTTGGGCCATTCTCTGCTGAGTCCTGAGCACTTATCAGAGTACCCCTGTAAGAGTCTTCCTGAGGACTGAGGGGACATTGGTTAGGAGCATGTACTCCCAGCCAGATTGCTCTGCTACTAACCGGCTGCCTGATCTTGGTTCAGTCACATAACTCTTTGTGCCTCTGTTTTACCCTCTGAAAGTGGGAGTAGCAATAATACCAAATTTATATAGAGTTGTTATGATGTTTACCTGAGTTAGTCCATGCAATGCACTTATAACAGTCCGGGTAAGTAATAAGCACTTAACAAATGTGTTATTGTAAATCTAGTAAATCAGATTCTCTTAGGCATCTATGCAGCATAAAAATCAAACCTATAGTTCACTAAAGCGTTTAAATATTCACTATATCCCTAATTGGTCAAATCCTAAGTATTTCAATGAAAAGTCAGTTTAAAATGTCAGATCTTTATCCAACCTGTGAGATTCTCTAAAACATTTCAAATATCTTAAATACAAAGAACACATACACAAACAGCACAGTGAGTTAAAAATTTGTTACTACATCTTGTAAATATAAGATGTCATTAGAACTATATCATTGTGTATATTATTTGGGATTGCAGTCATTACCCAATGACATTCCAATGGAGGGGAACAGATTTATTTTGGGACTGTTAATCTGATGTCATGTATTCAGCGTTGTCAGTCAAAGACAAGATTGGGGTTATGAATTCAGGATTATGGGTCAAAGGTTCCAGATGGGGGTAGGGAGGGTGGGGGAGGAAAGGATGCACCTTCTGGGGATTCCACCTGGTCTGCCAGTTAACAAGCTGAGCCCATTGTAATAGCTGGGAGCTGCCTGCCATGTAGTAGGAACTCAAAGCGTTTCAGGTGGGGTTTATTTTCACAACCTAAGGCATCACCCATCCCTTAGCAATCTTACAAGCTTTACCTTTGCCTAATTTTTATAGTAACTACCTTCAAATTTTCCCTGCTTGGTTTGAGAGGATGGAATTCTGCACCTTACCACAGGATAGTTCAGCTAATCTCTTTGCTTATTAAAGTTAAATTCTTCACCTTGTTTATATTTGCTTTCTTATCTAATAAACAGATTATTGTCATAGTCCTACATCATCCTTTCATTGTAAGCCTTCCATGAAATTTTGGAAATCCAATGTCTTGTATATAGTAAGTGCTCAATTGATGTTAACTATTACTATTATTATGTGGTTACTCTTTTCAGCTTTTTTTCTTTTAAACATTTTCACATTCTTTAAATATTTGATTCAAATGCAAAAGAACAATTGTCCTTCAATCAAAATTCAAACTTACACTGGCTTATGGTAAGACACTGTTAGCTTCCTGTTGATGTTATAACAAATTACCATGAACTTAGTGACTTAAAATAACACAAATTTGCTCTTACAGTTCTGGAGAGAAATCTAAAATGGTCTCCCGGACCAGGATCAAAGTGTTGGCAGTGGGCTGCATTCCTTTCTGGAGACTCTTAGGTAGAATCTGCTTCCTTGCCTTTTCCAGCTTCTAGAGGCTGCCTGCATTCCTTGGCTCATGGTCTCTTCCTCAAACAATCGTATCACCCTGACCTCTGCTCTTGTCATTGTATCTCCTTCTCTGACTCTCCTGCCTCCCTCTTTTCCTTTTAAGGAGTCTTGTAATTACATTGGGCCCACCTGGATGACCCAGGCTAATCTCCCCATCTCAAGATCCTTAATTTAATCATATCTGCAAAGTCCCTTTTGTCATGTAAGGGCACATATTCACAGATTTCAGGAATTATGATGTGGACATCTTTGGGCAGCCATTATTCTGACTGCCACAGAAACTATTCCTGAAATTACTGATGATCAGACCAAAGTTGGCGTTATATATCGGCAAATGGAAGGAGAAAGGATTCTTATTTCACTGTCCTTTAAATAGACCTTGGCCAAATGTTGATAGCACATGAAGACAAATGCTTTGACTATTTGTTTCCTTAGAATTGGGAAAATTTTTAAATCTAAATGGTTCTGAATACCTTCCAGGATTTTACTCTTAGCAATATTTCATATACGGTTGACCCTTGACAGGGGTTCGAACTGTGCATGTCCACTTATACTCTGATTATATTCAATAAATACTACTACAGTACTATACAATCTGAGGTGTGGTTGCACCTGAAGATGCAGAACCACAGGTACCAAGGGCAGACTGTAAAGTTATACTCAGATTTTTGACTGCAAGGAGAGTTGATGCCCCTAACTTCTGTGTTGTTCAAAGGTCAACTGCATATACACCTATTTATATATAGATAACAGTCTCATCTATCCAGAACATGGCAACATGTTCCTAAGCTGCTAAAGCTTAGGAAGTGCATATGCACACACACACACAAACACACACACACACAAGCTGTCCTGAGTAGCCAAAATAGCTGACAAAAAAGTATTAAGACTCTTGTGTTTCACTCATAAGAAAATCTTAGACTCACTCTCAGATCCCATTACTTGATGTATAGTTCTAATAAGCTTGGCTATCTTGTTTTCAATCCTTGGCCAACTAGAAGTAGAAAATTAGAAGGGCAAGCAGGAAAGCTCTAGGCAGGTAAATTGACAGAACTAAGAAGACTTGAGGACACATATCTCAGTCAATAATGTGCCTTGTTTGTATGATATAGTCAAGTGAAATAAAATAATAATAGATCTGTGCATTCAAGTCAAGGAAGGAAAGTGAGAAATAAGAGGTGTTTTCAGTAGGATCTATTAATTCTCAAACCTTTGGACAATCATTACCTTTCTGGGCTTTCACTTCTTCATATTAAAAAAAGAAAAACTATTTGATGTCTAGGTTCCTGTCTACTCTAGAATTTTATGATTTCAGATGACAACAATATCTTGTCACAGAGGAGACAATCAGAAGTGCTATGTGTTGTGGTATGTATTAATACTATTATTTTTTATTGTATTTACTACTAATGTGTATTGTATTTACTACTTTACCACACTTAAATACCTCAGTTGTCTGGGATAATTAAGAGTGAGGCAGGCAGGGCAATGCACTTCAGTAGTGTCACAGTCAGAACAATAAGTAATATTTATGAAGCTTTAATCTAACCATCAATTAACGAACAGCTACTATGTGCCAGGCGTTGTGTTTGCTGCTAAGTCTCCATGAGAAATTAATTTATTTGCATGTTTCCAGGAAACAGGTGGAGAGCAGCTTGGCAATAACTAAATTAAAACTTTAGGGAATCCCCTGGTGGTCCACTGGTTAGGACCCCGCGCTTTCACTGCCGAACGCCGGGTTTGATTCCTGGTTGGGAAACTAAGATCCCACAAGCAGTGTGGTGCAGCCAAGACAAACAAACAAACAAAAAAACAAAACCTTTAAAAATATGTAAATGTTTTGATCCAGAAATTCTTCCCAGAAGCTGTCCAACAGAAATTTTCATGCAAGTGCTCAAGATATCTGTTCAAAGATGCTTGCTTATGCATTGTTTGTAATAGTAAAACACTGTAAATGACCTAAATGTCCATCAATAGAATGAGACAGACCTATATATACCAATGTGAAAAGATGCCCTAGATCCAGTATGAGATGACAAAGAAATTTATGACAGTATGTTTTTCTTTTGTTGATATATAGATATAAGTATATGCATAAAAATACCTGAAGGATACATAACAAACAATAAGGAGCAGGATTATGGGGATTTTTTTCTTTCTGCATTTTCTATAATGTTCACTTAAAAATAATAAACACATTACATAGGAAAAACAACAAAAGTAAAACAAATGGAATAATACAAAATAAGAGGTGAGACATTAAATAATAAGTTTTAGCAATATTTTCATGAGGAATTATTGAAACTTCATTTAAAACAACATGTTTTCCAAGAATTTGGAATAGATAAGTTGTTTCACCTGCAGTTCTCTGACCCAGTAGCTAGAAGCTGTGAACTTTCACTCAGTTTACCCCTCTCTTCATCCTAGTTGGTTTCAGCTTTCAGTAAAGCTTTTCACCTGAAATTGCTCTTTAAGAGCCCTGGAGTCAGAACATGGGATAATAGTGAGTGTGTGCATGCCAATTTGTTTACCACTAGTCTCTCAGAGGAAATCATGTGCATGTCTGTTTACTTTTCCTTGGAACCTAGAAGGTCACCTCTAAAAATAATCTTGCTCAGTGTCGCAGCTTCCGTGACACAGAGGTACATGCCTCACATGCTCTCTGCAGTTAGTGCCCCATGCCAGGCCTATCCAGTTCCCCAAAGGATTCAGACCAGAGAGGAGGGGAAAGCAGATGCCAGCTAAACTGTCCAGCTATTAGATAATAATGGATAAGCTCTTTAAAAAAAAAAATGGTACACACCTTTTCTCATGGCTGACATTCTAACTAGTGATGTTGAACTTTTAAATGTTTATTGGCTGTTTGTATTTCTTCTTTTGTGAATTTCCAAAGGAAATATTAAGAGAAGTTCTGAACCAGAGCACATGATTACGGTTATTGGACTTTGCAAAAGACACATCTGGGGTGGTTAACCAGCCTTTACCTCTTCCAGAAGGGCCCTGAAGCTCCTGTTGAATAGGGGGGCCTGAGAAACTATGCTTTACCTGGGGAACATGTTCCATTTGCCTCTGACCTCCACCCCTCTCCTTCCTGACTGAACATTCCCTTAACTCACGCTGGGCTGGGATCACATTGTGGAAGACCTTGAAAGCCAGACTATGGATTCTCAACAAGGGAGTAAGATGATGAGAGCTCTGCTTTAAGATTAATCGGCATCAGTGTAAAATAGACTTGCAAAGGAAAAGTAAGGAGGAAGAGAGATCAGTTAGAAGTCTATTGTCTAAGTCAGAAATAATGAAAGGCTGGGGTTTCCCTGGTAGCACAGTGGTTAAGAATCTGCCTGCCAATGCAGGGGACATGGGTTCGAGCCCTGGTCTGGGAAGATCCCACATGCTGCGGAGCAGCTAAGCCTCTGCAATCACAACTACTGAGCCTGCACTCTAGAGCCCGCGAGCCACAACTACTGAGCCTGCGTGCCACAGCTACTGAAGCCCGCACGCCTAGTGTGCTCCACAACAAAAGAAGGCACTGTAATGAAAAGCCTGTACACTGCAACAAAGAGTAGCCACCGCTCGCCACAACTAGAGAAAGCCTGTGGGCAGCAACGAAGACCCAACACAGCCAAAAATAAAATAAATAACTTTATTTAAAAAAAAAAAAGAAATAATGAAAGTCAACTAAAGTCATGTGCAGGAGAGAAAATGATAAAAAGATGGAAACGGAAGAAGTGGAATCTATGGAATTTTATGGCTGATTGGATCCAGTGTGCAAAGGAGTTCCATGTTTTCTAGAAGATTTCAAGACTTGTGCTAGGAAACTGGTGGTGCCATTATGGAGGAGATGTCCCACACTGGGCTCTGAACTCATCGTCTCACACCAACAACTGTTTTGTCATCTATCTTCAATTGCTCACTTTCACTCAAGCCTACTCAAGAGTCTCCTGTATTTAAAAAAATGAAACAAAACAAACCTTTCCCCTTGAGAGGTGGAGGGAAGAGTAGGCTACTGACATCCTCATCTTAAATGTAGGGAGCCAAGAGACGCTATCTATGATTAATGGAATGAAAAATAGAGCATAAGTAAGTTGTGAAGGTGGCCAGCAGAGAAACTGAGAATGGTGATACAACCACTTTGGATGACAGAGGTATAAGAGAATTAAGTTCTCATTCAACATATCAGGAAGTTAATAGATAATGTCTAAGGTGAATCAAGAAATAGTCATATTACGAGGTTAATTAGCAATATGGAGGTTACCACAACACAGAAGTAGTTCAAAGTGGTTGCCTCTTGGGAAGGGTGGCTCGGAGAATTGTTGCTTTTTAGAACCAAATGCATGTAGTTCTTTGATGTGGTTTTTGAAGCTTTTTTCAATATAGTAAAGAGAGAGGTCTTTAAAAAATTCTCCCTAACTCACATTTCCTTATAGCTACTACTGGTTCTCTTATTCCTTAAAATATATTCCTTAATATATAATAGTAACAGCCAACATTTATTGAATTATTTTTATGTGCCATGGACTGTGCTACCTGCTTTATTTTCATCACCTCATTTAATCTTCTCAGTGAACTTATTGCAACTAGACATCTTGAAAAAGTTGTCTATGCTCACCACCCGCATTTGCTTACCATCCAATCTCTCTTCAACCCACTCCAGACTGGCTTTTGCCACCCAAACTCAGCTGAGACTGCTCTCAGTAAGAGCACCCATAATTTCCCTATTGCTGAAACTGGTTACACTTTCAGCATCTTAAACTCCACTCCTTCCCTCCCTTTCTTCCGCAAGATCACATTGTTTGGTTTTCCTCCCGTTTCCAATGTTTTTGGCTTCTTCTCAGCCTCCCTTAAGGTAACTTCTTCTCCTCCTCAGCTCCTAAATGTGGGTATGCCTCAGAGTTCCTTCTTCAGCCTGCTCTTCCTCTCACTTTATATCCCTTTGGAGGATTCATAGACTCCTATTGCTTAAGTTACCATGGATGAACCTCAAACCTCCGTCTCTAGCCCAACAGTTCTTTCTCCTGAACCCCAAAGGCTGTGGTAGGTGCTCCTTCTGTGCATTCCCATAGGGCCCTATCATAGCACTTACCACACCACCATATTTACCTGTATCTTCTGTTTCTCTTACTAAAATTGCAAACCTTTAAGGGGTAGATGGTAGATTATTCATCCTGGCTGAGAGCATCAACCCACTGAATGAATTATGGGAGATGGTCCTATGCATTGGAAAGAACATGGAGTCTGGATCCAGACAGACCTAGATTTGGGTTTCTTCCTCATGGCTTCTTCAGCTATAAAATGCAGATCACAGTCCTTCCTCACAGAGCCACTGTGAAGATTAAATGCTAGCACAGTATGTTGGTACTTGGGAGCTTGGAGTCGGTGTGTGTTCCCTTACCCAACTCAGAGCAAGCTGGGAACCTGGTTTGAAGGGAACAGGATGAATTCAGAGGTAGGTCACGCAGGAGGAGAGGCCAGTGGGGAGCAGTGAGTTGGGCCCAAAGCTGAAGTGGGAGCTTGAGGTACAGGTTTAGGAGTCATCAGTTTAGGGGCACTGTGCTGAGGCCTAGGAGTACGCAAACGAGACCGTGCCTTGGGGGAGGCTCAGGCCTAGGGTTGCCTTTGCAGAAGAAGGAGGAAGGGGACTTCCCTGGTGGCGCAGTGGTTAAGAATCTGCCTGCCAATGCAGGGGACATGGGTTCAATCCCTGGTCCACGAAGATCCACATGCCGCAGAGCAACTAAGCCCGTGTGCCACAACTACTGAGCCTGCGCTCTAGAGCCTGTGCTCTGCAACAAGAGAAGCCACCGCAATGAGAAGCCTGCGCACCACAGCAAAGAGTAGCCTCTGCTCACTACAACTAGAGAAAGCCCGCATGCAGCAACGAAGACCCAATGCAGCCAAAAATAAATAAATAAATAAAATTAAAATTTATAAAAAAAAAAAAGAAGGAGGAAGAATGGTCTGAGGGATGTTGGAGGAGAACCAGGATGATGAGAGAGAAGCAAAAATGTCACACACTGTAGAGAGGCTGAGGAGAAAGTGTCCCTGGGCTTGGGCTTAAAGAGGTCATTGATGTCCTTGGAAAGAGTGTTGATGGCTGTTTTGTGTGGTTAATCATTTGTTCTAGTTCAGAGCAGAATGAGGGGGGCCATGTGGGACTTGGAGTTCCAGAGCAAAAGCCATCTGAACTGATAAGCTGGGAAGGAAGAGCTGAATAAAACGGTAGCAGTAAAAACTGTTTGTAAATTAGCCACAAGGCTGAGTTGGGACACATGTCAGTGCCCAGATGCCAGGGCTCTTCCCCACCTCTCTCCCCCACTCCCATTAACTCCTGCCCCACTTAAGAATACCCAGGAATAACCACTCCTGGGTGGCGGGAAGTTGTGGAAACACATACAAAAGCGTATACAGAGGTTTTTGTTTAAGAGCTACCATTTATTCTTTTCTATGTGGCAGACATTGTGTTAAATGTCTTGTGCACATTACCTCACTTACTCAACAATCCTTTAAAATATCGTCAATTAATTAATGTGAAAACTAAGACTCAAAGAAGTTAAGTTGTTGGAAGTCAACTGGTAAGTGATGAACTGAGATGAAAACTGGATCTCTGACTCCAGAGCCCTTGCTCTTTACTAGCCTGCTGGGTGTGGATGGAGGCTGGGGCAGCATGGGAGAGGGGACCTGGAGAAATCAGTCTGGTAGTCAATGGAGAGGCATGGCGAGGCTTCTGGAATCTGTTAAGGAATATGTTTTATAGATGTAACCCACTTCCCTGACACTGCCAGCCAAGTAGTGAGTAGAGTTTACTGTACACCAAAGGCTACGTCTAGAGCTGCATAGTCCCATAACATTTCTGCACTCATAGAATATTCTCCGTGTTGTTGAATACAGTAGCCATTAGCCACATGTGGCGACTGAGCAATTGAAACGTGGCTACTGTGACCAAGGAACTGAACTTTTAATTAGTTTATTTAAAAATTTATTTTAAAATTTATTTATTTTCTATTTTTTGGCCGCACTCCATGGCATGCAGGATCTTAGTTCCCTGACCAAGGATGGAACCTGCGCCCCCTGCAGTGCAAGCACAGCATCTTAACCACTGGACTACCAGGGAAGTCCCTAATTTTAATTAGTCTAAATTTAAATTTTAAAACTTCTGATTCAGTTACTGGAAAATTTTAAGTATATTTTGAACACTGATATATAAAACTACTTTTTCAATTAAAAATTTGTGAACTCTAAATACAGTTAGCATTCAAATTGATATTTGTTGTACATGTAATATACACTAGATTTCAAAGACTTATATGAAAGAAATGAATATAAAATAGCTCATTAATAATTTTAATTCGCTACATGTTGAAATAATATTTTTGATATGTTGATTTAAATAAATACATTATTAAAATTAATTTCACCTGGTTGTAGAAAAAAATTTTTAATGTGGCTACTAGAAAAATGTTAATTGAATGTGTGGTGTGCATTATATTTCTGTTGGACAGCTTTGATCTGAAGGTAGGATCCTGGTACTAACAGAAGTTTCAGTCAAGTGGTGGGGTTGGAAGACCTTTCCCCAATTTTTACTACTCTAGTTGTCTCCATTCGTCCTTTTTCTCCATACTTCTTACCCCTCACACCCTTGAGGTAGGGAAGGGATTAGGTGCCTAATCATACCTCTACAGAGTATTTAATTTTAAAAGACAGCAGAGGTCATGTGGATGCCTTACATAAAGAATGGCTCACTGTCAATTGGATTTCAGGCCTCAGTGAGGGGGTATTTGGCCTTGTAGAAGTCTCTGTTGATAGGTGCTGGTGGCATCCTTCTTGGACTTCAAAGACTGTCCTGATTTACATGTTCTGACCGTGTAAGTATTCATACTTGTCAAACCTTGGGAATCCCATTTAAAATTCCAAAATGTGTATCCATAGAAAATTATCTGTTCTGCTTATTTGTAATACCACTTTCTCTATTATTGAAAATGGGCCTTTCTGAGGCACTGAAGGACACCTGTACCTGCAAACCTGTCTTGCTGAAGCCCCGAGTCAGAGCTGGCATCACCGGGTGAGAGACTAAAATGCTGAAGATTGTACGTCTCCAAAGTTGGCTCTTTGGAGCCTCTATTAAAAGGTCATGTAGAATCTCTTATTTATTTATGATTTTAAAATAAAGTAGCCTTGGGGAAAACAATAGAGAGAGGGCATTTGGGTGGACTCATATTATTGCTGAGAGGACTAAATGAATTCATATATGTAAGGTGCTTGGACCAGTGTCTGGAATATAATAAACCCTCAACTCAATCAGTGTTAACCATTAATATAAAATAAGCATAGGATACTTCTAAGTGTGTGCTAGAACTTATGTGGTCACATGTGATCAACATCTGATTCCAATTAATTATTTATTGGAAGCACACTAGACTATCTTACCCAATAGAAAGAAAAGTTAGAACAGTCAGACCCCAGGGAGCTGGGTACAGCTGGACCTCAAGAACTTTGAACGCTGCAGGCACTCTCTGTCTCTTGTCTTTGTGCTTCTGTGTGTGCTGATTTCATTCTCGCTCACTGCAGATGGGCTTCCTCACGTGGCCAGAAACCAACAACTCCCCAAACTACCCTTGCAACTTCGTCCACTGGAGAGAGCTTCTTCTGAGTTATAGTTTATTTTATTTTTATTTATTTATTTTATTTATTTATATTTGGCTGCGTTGGGTCTTCGTTGCTGCATGCAGGCTTTCTCTAGTTGCAGAGAGCAGGGGGGCTACTCTTCGTTGCAATGCACAGGCTTCTCATTGCGGTGGCTTCTCTTGTTGCGGAGCACAGGCTCTAGGTGCGCGGGCTTCAGTAGTTGTGGCTCCCGGGCTATAGAGCGCAGGCTCAGTAGTTGTGGCACAGGAGCTTTGTTGCTCTGCAGCATGTAGGATCTTCCCGGACCAGGGATCGAACGCTTGTCCCCTGCACTGGCAGGTGGATTCTTAACCACTGTGCCACCAGGCAAGTCACCCTGAGTTATAACTTAAAAAAAAGAAAAAATCCAAGGGAAGGACTATGGGTGGCTTAGCTTGGGTCAGGTACCCATCCTTAGACCAGTCAACTTGGGTGGTGGGAGCCGGGACATATAAGAGCCTGATTGCTCCTGTGGGAAACCTATGATTGGAGTTTGGGTAGAGAAGTTCCCTTACATAAAGGAGCGTGTTGGGCAGACCCTTGCCATGCTCAGTCGTGGGCTGGAGACTGCCAGGGAAAAGCTCGGCCTCAGCTCAATTACTGCAGCATATCCCTACGGTGCTGCAAATTGAGACTGTCAGTTAACTGCTCCTTGCAGCTCATCACTAAGTTCTTTCTTGAAGGGACATTTGAACAGCACACCTATCCGTTGTTGCCGTGGTTCATGCCTTGTGCCGCACAGACTTACTTCTCTGCACACGTTCAGGGAGCAGCTCCTTCATGCTTCTCCATCCTGTGGCGTCTGAGCTTTATTTAACCATACCCTTCTCAGGCTGGGATTGCTACACCTGTCCACTCAAGGTTGCAGTTCGATGATAAATTGCTAAGAGGCACCCACGTGGGTCTCTTGAGTTCCACACATAGTCCTCCTTTCTCCCATTGTATAACAGGAGCCCTGCCTCCACTTGCTGATCAGGGAAAATGACCACTGCCAGTATGGTGACTCTTCTTCCTGCCTGTTGGTCCTCAGACACAGGAATCCAAAGTGCCCAGGCAGCAGCCATAGTCTGTCATTCACTGTGTTCAATGGCAAGAGTGTTCTCCCTGACTAGGCCCTCCAACCCTAAAGAGTCCAGAGTTGCTGTAAGGGGAAACACAAAATCCTCCAGTGAGGTGATGGTGAGTGGAGTCACTCCTGCTTCCACTTCTTGGTTCCTAGGCACATACTTTCCTCCTACTGGGGACACAGCACCATATAGAGGGCTCTGATTCAGTGCATATACTGCATCCAGGAGCAGTGCCCGATCCTTAAGAGTCTTGCCTCTAAGATGGCATTTCAGCTATGCTTTCAGCAGGTCATTCCATCACTCTATCAGGTCAGCATCTTCTGATGCTGCAGCGAATCTCAAGATCCTGGCCTTACACCCACACCTCCCTTGTTGAGAACAGGGTCCCCTGGTCATATCCTATGTTGTGTGGGATTCTATGCCTGTGGACCAAATACTCTGTAAGCCCCTGGAAACCTGCATAGTGGCAATGGCTGCAGCTCTGAGGTTAGGAAAAGCAAATCCGTATTCAAACAAATGTCCATTTATGTGAGAATGAATCTCTGTCTTCCGGGATGCAAGGGGCCCAATTATTCTACTTATTACTGGTGGGCCTCCTCAAGGAACAGAGCCATATAAGGGGCTGGGCACTGGTCTCTGACAGGTTGCATATTCAAAGGCAGTAATTGCAAGGCCAGCTTTGGTATGTGTGAGTCCATGCCATTGGGCCCATGCATAGCTTCTGTCTCTGCCACCGTGGCCACTCCATTCATGTGCCCATTGTGCCAGTTCCAGTGACAAAGCTTGCACCCACAATTGCGCTGACCTGACTGTAACAAGATTGGCCTTTTCCCTCCTCCTTTAGCTGGTCATACTGGATGCACCCTGTGCCATAGGTGTGAGCTGAGGGAGCAACACTATTGCTCTTATCAGGTCCAGTATGTCCCAGTCAAGTTATGTGGGGATTTAACAGTCAATCTGGCAGCCAGAAGAGGAGGTGGCACAGCTCCTGAGGGGGTATCTGTTGCCTTGAGGAGTGGCCTGTGCAGTGTTGTCCTACACAGTGAGGGGTGGGCCACCTCTGTAAATTCTGGGGGTTCAGGGGAGTCTGCCGAAGCACTATCTTTGAGGGTATCCACTGAGATGTTCCCATCCCATGTTTCAGGGTCCCAGGTTTTCTCAACCAGGGAATAGCAGACCTGCCCTGTCTGAGCAGTCAACTGTTTGGGGGGCTCCTAGCTATCAGATCCTGAGTTTACTCCTGTGTTGTGCTAACTCTTCTACTTTGTAAGCTACTAAAGAGACCTTCTGGCTCTTGTATTTAGCTATAACTATTCGTTAATTGCCCTCCATTTCCAATTATTTCTCTGTAGGATGTCAATGCAACTTTTTAATGCCCAGCCAATTCCATTATCCTTATGCCTGATCACAGGCATTTAAAAAGGCTTGCATCATCTCACCAGCCAGGGCATTCAGCACTAAGATGTCACTCTCAAGTCACTACTGGTGATATTTTTAGCAACTGGGCTACCACTGGTGGCTGAGACTATCCATGTCCACATACCACTTGGAAGGGATCCTCCTTAACAGGAGGGAGGTATGTGGTCCAGTCTTCAAACTGAGCTTGTCATTTCAGTCCACTTCCAGTACCATTTGTGTTGGTGGTTCCTCTGGGCAGCAGATATCAAGGCAGAGTTAGAAATGCAAGAGATTTATTGCTGGTAACATCTATTAAAGGACAAAAGGGGAAAGGAGCAGGAGTAGTCAGGGTAGAATTTTAGACCGTGATACAGGTCTGACACCTGGGAAAGGAAGGACTGAGTAGGAAGAGCCTTAGACTGAGGTATAGCTCTGACAAAATCTTGGCCAGCCCACAGAGGGGGCCAATGTTGGGCAGAAATGTCCAGGTACTAGTAGCTATACCACGCTTAGTCACTGGCTGAGAGCCTCCTGGGAAGAAGGTGGTCATGGTGTGTAGTAACTAGAGGACAGAAGAGGGCTTCTGAGATTTTGGTAATGATCTGTTTCTTAGTCTGGGTTTCATGTATGTGGTCATTTTATAAAATTTTATCAAGCTCAGTTTTGATCTGTGAACTTTTATGAATATATGCTGTATTTCTATTTTTAAAAAGTCTTAGGTTTTTCTTAGGAAACCTAAGTTTCCATCAGTGAAGGACCTGCTAAATAAATTATAGGACAGTCATACAATGGAATACAATGAAATGGTTTAAAAGTAATGATGAAAACCTATATTTAATGGCACTAGAGTATGTTCACGATATAGCATTTTTAAATTTAAAGAAGTGACACAAAAATATGTTCAATATGATTCCTTTTACCCAAAATGTAATAAGGCATGTTTTTACACTTAGAAAAAGAATTATGAGTATTTTCCATAAATTAATAGTGGTTATCTTTGGACAGTATATTAATAATTATTATTTTCTTTATCTTTTTAATGTAGTTTCTAAATTTTTCTAATGAAAATTTAATACTTTTTTAGTCCAAACTCTTCCCCGAAAACTATTTAAAGATAAATAAATTGGTCTATGTTTTAAAATAAGTAATCACTCTATCATTCAATGTTCACACTGAGCATCTACAAAGAGCAGAACTTTGTGCTAGGTCTTTACAGGGATTTTTTAAAAAAGAGCCTAAGAGGATAAACTTTGGGAGTTTATCCTCTTCTTGGAGACATGACAGACACACATAGAATTAGAGAATTAGTTTATAGTCAATAGCCAGGTTATGAGATCCTTTAGGGTAGGGAATCAAAGCTTATTCATGTATGTACACCCAGGGTCTTTTGCATTGCCTGGAATATATCAGAGTTCCATAGGTATTATTCAACCAAATGAAGAAATTAACTAATGAATAATAAATTAATTTTAAAAATGAATGTTGGATGAGGATAAGGCATTTGGGACTAGGGAGTAGTATGAGATGGCTACAGAATTGGCAATGTCATTCATAATGTTATAATCATGTTTCAGCTACAGTCTATAAGGTGATGACTCCTGCATCCTTACCTCCTTCCCTTACCTCTTTCATGAGTTGCAGACAAACATTTATAACAGCAAACCTAATGTTGACACCTGGATGTTCCAAAGGTACCTGCAATATTTGAGGTTGAACTCATTTTCTCACTAACCCTGTTCCTCCTCTCCTGCTGCTAATGCCACTCAGACCAGAATCGTAGAAGTCATCTTGGACTTCATCCTCTCCCTCAGTCTTCACACTCAGTTTGTTAATAAAATGTTGTTATTTCTATTTCTTGAATAATTTTAGAATTTGGATTTTCCTCCCCTCTGGTTTCTTCCCTCTGGCCATTCTTCCTTACTATCTATCTTCTTTGTCATTGTTAAGTTGATTTTTCTAAAATGCAAATTTAATCATGCTTCTCTCTTCCTTAGGGTTGTCTAATAGCTCTTTGCTGCTGTAGGATAAAACCCGTATTCCTTGGTTAACCTGGCTTACAACGTCTTCCACATCAGGTCCTGTCTACCTCACATATCTCCCCACAAGGCTGGGAGATCCTGGTGGTGGGGATTATATTCTCTTCATCTTCATCATTCCAGTGCCTAACACAGTTTTAAGAATCCAATAAAGTTTTCCTAAATGAGTGAATGAAGAGATAAGACCTGAAATAGGCTTTGAAGTTTAGGCTGAGTGGATAAAATATAGATAGAGGATCTAATCTGGATCCTTCAAACAATTATTGGGCTACTAAGTTGAGCTTATTGATCAAAGAGATTTTTTGTCATTAATTTTTGTATCTCCATAACTTTCCAATGCTTAGCACATAACAGGTATTCAATAAATATTGGATTAACTAATAAATAAACTGATGAATGGCATTATGTATTTAGCCAAGTGAACATTTCTTTCGGGAAATGTAATGCTCAATTAACTACAGAGCAACTTATTTGGGGAAGAGATGAAAACTCCATTAATTCTTTGTGACAAGGCTACTATGCTGGCCACATACATGAGCAAACAGACCAGGCCTGAAGAGCACATTTTTTATTGACCAGAATAGGGACCTGCTGTTGAAGAGGACACCTGTCTTCCTGAGGTCAGCAACTCCAGCATTAGATTTAATGACTGTAACCAGATCTGGCTACAGGTGCTGCCAGAACAGGGATATCCCAAGGTGTTGTTACTGGATGCTAATTTTGAATAAATACCTCCTGGAGGCTTTAAGTCTTTCAAAATGAAGACTGCATGCTCTAAGAAGTCATACATAAATATTATTGGACTTCCCATTTTAAGTAGATCGTTAAACTCATATTTTTTATAGTTGGAACATGTAATGGACATGCTGACATTTTAATACTTATATTGAGGTTTAGAAGTCAAATATTTTACAAGGTCCTGGGAACTCGTTTGCAAAATAGTGTGTTATGAAAAGTGGCCCTGGTGCAATATGATCACTCCCTTCGGAGAACCTGCAAGTAAATTTAGTTAGTTAAAGCTTCTGCCAGCATGATTCTAGCCCAGAGAATAACAAGGATATCTTCAGTTGCCAGTTGCTCTTATCTGCTGCTTCTCCTGCTGCCTAATTTGGAGAAACTCCATTTTGCTACAGGTTCAAGTCTCTGGGTTATCTTACACCTGGACTTTTTTTCTCCATCTGTTTGTTTCTCTGGAGCTTTCGAGGAAACTCTGCAGTCCATGATATAGTGCCTTTTACTCACAATACAACAGGGTAAGCTGGTTAAAATACCAATAGTCAAGACTTTGTAATGCTTTTTTTTTCCCTTGACAGGAAGGGTATTAATCGACCTTATTAGTTAAGTGAAGAGATTAAAATTTAATAATAACCTTGGCTAATCTTCCATCATTAAGTTGGAATGCGGCTGAATGCTTTCTACTGTCATGCCAACATGAAATGGCTTTTCTTGCTTCCAGTTTAACTAGCTAGTAACTTCAACAAATAAAGCTTAAATCTTAAACTGAGATGGTTTCCTTTTGGCCCTCTGGGGCAGAAAATGGAGAAACAAAAAGGAAGGCCAACTTATTCACCCTGGTCACCAAGAGGCTTGGAGCTTTAGGGAAAGATTTCCCCAGAGATGATAGGATGTCATTTACAGTTCTCTAAAAAATTATTAATTTTTCAAAGGCAATTTGATTTTTAATGCTTCTGCAATCTCAGTGTAGTGGTTTTTTATAGCCCTGAGCTATGTGTTTAAACACACATCAAAATGTCAAAGTGGACCTCTATACATCACCCCTTCCTGCTGTTTTAAAAATGGTTTCTTTAATTATTTTCAGAGCTACAACTTCATTTGAAAACAATTTGAAATGCCTCTGAGTAGTTACAAGCAAAGCTGCTCACCTGGTACCCTCTCAACATTAGGCAGGAGCAAATGCAGGCTTGTTAGAGTTTGGCACCTATGAATATTCATGAGGGACAAGGTATCCTAGTGGTGAAAAGCACAAGCTCTGGAATCTGATAAGCTGGGTTTGAGTCCTGGATCCACTGCTCACTAGTTATGAGACTTGTGCAAGTTACTTAAACTGTCATTGGTTAAAAGGGAACAATAATAGCCTCTACTGAGCATAACACAGTGCCTGGCACAATAGCAAGTGCTTGGTAAATCTTATGAGCAAAAATAATACTAATAAACAGCAGCAGCAGAAAAACATTATACCTACAAGATTTTGCACTAAGTTCTGAGGATACAACAATGTGTAAGATACATGTTCCATCCTTCCCAGGCTGATTGGAGAGGAAAGGATACATATACACATATGTTTATTTAGACATATATAATAAGTTGAGATTCACAGCTATGAGTGGGTGAAGGGAAGGTTTGTTGAGGAAGAAAGACAGGAGCTTTGCCTTGGAGGAAGGGCAGGATCCAGATATGCTGACTACAAGACTGGGCGCATTCTCAGGGCTGTCACAGTTGCATAATTGCCTCTTCTTGTCAATCTCCTTGAGCATCTCAGGTACCTCAAAGGCTAAGAATTCATGGGGCAGGGAGGTAGGGGGACTTAAAAGGTCTTTGGCTGTTTTTGTTTTTTTTTAAACTGAATGTTTTCAGTTTGGTCATTTGTTGCTAGTTTAAAAAATACTTATTTTCCTTAAGTAAAGGAAATATTTTGTAGAATGAAGAACGGAAATAATCCTCTCCCACAACAAAATAAAATATTATTTATGCTTTTTTTGGTAGTAAAAATATTATACTTGCCTACCTTTCTTTGGAGGTAACATAAACAGATATGATACTTGGCCCTGAGATACAATAAAAACTCTGGACTATCCAAGTTTATATACAGTTTAATAAATAATGCTTAAGGAAAAGTGTGTGGCCCAATTTAGTCCAGGGGAAATATGATAGTGACTTTGATGAGAGTGACAGCAACGAAAAGGGGGGAGAAGTGTATAGATTCAAGATCTTTATAGACAGCCTATTTCAGACATGACATATTGTAAGGAGAACAAGCTAGTAAGTAATATTTTCCAAAAGACTGTTCTCTGGAGACAATAAAGGTATTTGGTGCTCTATTATAACCAGAAACTTTATCAAAAGATAGTTAAAAAAAAAAAATCCCAAACACTGACATGCTACTTGTAGAACTACTAGAATGTCTGCCTTGGAACTGTACTCATTCATTTATTCTTTCATTCCTTAAAAAAATTAATTTATTATGTTTTCTTCTATGTGCCATGCAGTATGTGTTAGGTACCACATATATGGTTGTGAATAAAACATATATGTTTCCTTCTCTCATGGAGCTGGAAGAAGACAGACAATAAAATATCACTGTATAATTATACATTCATCCTTTTACTCCAAGAACTAATTCTTTAGCACATATTATGTGTTGGGGAATATTTTGGGTTCTGGAGATATAATGATGAGCAAAAATAGACTGGTTCCTGCCTTCATGGAGCCTACATTCTGAGGGGAGGGGCAACTTAAAGAGTTACACTAAAGATGGTAACGTTTTAACTATGTAAGAGCTATGAAGGGATATAGAATAAGGGAAATTTGACCTCACAAGGAGGAAGTGAAGAATGGATGGAGGGACTTCCCTGGTGGCACAGTGGATAGGAATCCACCTGCCAATGCAGGGAACATGGGTTCGATCCCTGGTCCGGGAAGATCTCACATGCCGCAGAGCAACTAAGCCCATGCGCCACAACTACTGAGCCTGCGCTCTAGAGCCCGTGAGCCACAACTACTGAGCCCGTGCTCTGCAACAAGAGAAGCCCACGCACCTAGAGTCCGTGCACCACAACAAGAGAAGCCACCGCAAGGAGAAGCCCGCACACCGCAACGAAGAGTAGCCCCCACTTGCCACCACTAGAGAAAGCCTGTGCGCAGTAATGAAGACCCCATGCAGCGAAAAATAAATAAAATTAAACCTTAAAAAAAAAAAAAAGGATGGAGAACTGAAGGGTGAGGAAGAGTTAGCTGGCAAAAGGAGGGAGGGCAGAGCATTCCAGAAAGAGGGAAAGGCATGTTGCTGAGGCCGTGGTATGTCGTAGAGGCTGAAAGATGGTAAGTTTGGCTAGAAGAGGAAGATTAACCCATGAAGGAGACAGAGAGGGGGCAGCTGGAGGTGAAGGAGCAAACCCATAGAAGCCATGGGAAGACTGTTTCAAAAAGGAAGTCACAGAGTCAAATGCTGCTGGGAGGTTAAGTAACACGAGAACTGAAAGTGTCCCCTGGATTTCACAACATGCAGGTCATTGGTGAGTCCAGTGGAATGATGGGCCAGAAGCCAGAATGGAATGGTTTGAGAATGAGTCAAAGGTGAGGAAACATAGGGAGCAAGGTTATAGTTTAGGAGTCACATTTGGTCACATGTAATGGAACCTGATGACAGTAGCTTAACTAAATAGAGTTATTTTTCTCACATAACAAAAATGACAAAGGGTGACATTCAGGCTGGTGCAGTGCTCCATGATGTCATCAATATCCTAGAACCCTTCTTTCTGCTCTGTCATCCTCAATATGGGCTTTTCTTTTCCATTGTGAATACAAGATGGCTGCTCACTCTCAAGCCAGTGCTACATACAGAAGGAAGAAAGAAACATCAAGGGGAAAGATCTGGTGTCTATACCAGGAAAGCAAACATTTTCTATAAATCCTCAGCTGACTTCAGCTTACATGTTGTATGTCAGAGTTGTGTCATGTGGCCACTCCTAGCTGCAAGGGAGGCTAGGAAATGTAACTCTTTAGCTTGACCCATTGCTGCTCTAAAAGAAGCAGCTTCTGTGGAAGAATGGGAGATGGATATTGAGAAGGCAACCACTGCAGCTACATAGCACGTACAAATCACACGTTCATAAAGTGTGTCCATAAAGGGAAGGAGATAATAAGATGATAGTTGGAGGGGGATGTGGGATTGAGTGACTTTTTTTAAAAAATGGGAATGACTGGAATGTATTTAAAACTTGATGAGAAGGGTCTAATCAAGAGAGAGAGTTTAAATATACGTGAACAAAAAAACTATAATGGACAGTGTAATGTTCCTTAAAAAGGAGGGAATGGAATCTAAATGAGAAGAGGGATTAACATTAAAGAGCAATAAAGATAGGCTCTCTGTTGTAATGACAGGAAGGAGGAAAGTAGGCCTATATGTTTTATATTAAGAAATGGGGCTTCTATTTCCTCTATAACGTAGGAGGTGAGGTTCGCTATTGCCAACGAGAAAATAGAAGAGAATGATCAGGGTTTTGAGAAGTTTGAGATGTTAAAGTTTGAAATACCTGTTTTAGAGCAAAACTGACTCAAGTATAAAGGGCACAAAGAAACTGCTATTAGGGAATGTTGTTCTCATGTGCCTTTCCTGAGAAATAGGTTAGAGAATGAGCTTCAGACAATCAGAATGAATAGAAAGACATCAACAAAAGGCCTGGTGTTGAGTATTAAATATACAATGACTTATAGAACTACCTACACCCATGCCCATGCTTAGCTGAATATCCTCCCATCCTCATGATTAACATAAACATCATTTATTCAACAAATATTTAGTGAATATCCTCTACATGCTAGATAACTATGCATGTCATGTAGCATGCTAGGAGGAGTTGGGGTGGGTGAGAAATAGAGCCAGGGAGAGGGCAGCAGTGGGAAAGCAATTGTTAGAAATGGTGAATGTTCTCTTTTTAAAAAAAAATTTTTTTTAACATCTTTATTGGAGTATAATTGCTTTACAATGGTGTGTTAGTTTCTGCTTTATAACAAAGTGAATCAGCTATACATATACATATACCTCCATATCTCCTCCCTCTTGTGTCTCCCGCCCACCCTCCCTATCCCACCCCTCTAGGTGGTCACAAAGCACGAAGCTGATCTCCCTGTGCTATGCGGCTGCTTCCCACTAGCTATCTATTTTACATTTGGTAGTGTATACATGTCCATGCCACTCTCTTACTTCGTTCCAGCTTACCCTTCCCCCTCCCCGTGTCCTCAAGTTCATTCTCTATGTCTGCATCTTTATTCCTGTCCTGCCCCTAGGTTCTTCAGAACCATTTTTTTTTTTTTTTTTTTTTAGATTCCGTGTATATGTGTTAGCATACGGTATTTGTTTTTCTCTTTCTGACTTACTTCTCTCTGTATGACAGACTCTAGGTCCATCCACCTCAATACAAATAACTCAGTTTCGTTTCTTTGTATGGCTGAGTAACATTCCATTGTATATATGTGGATGCTCTCTTAACTGCAGAGATGCATAGAAGTCTTAACACTCAGGCCTAGGACGAGTGGCTAAACTCCACCCAGGCCATGGCATGCAAGGGGTGGTCTGATATGAGGGATAAGAAAGGGGTGGTGGCATCTGACTTTGGAAGCTCCAGGCAATTGTCATGGTGCCAGGGGCAGACCTAGAGTCAGATCAATTGGAAATAAGGGCACCTGGAAGAGAGGTCCAGCTGTGAAGCTAGTGGGTGCAAAGTTAGAGGGTGGAATAGGTTTCAAAGTTAGAGGGTGGAATAGGTGCAAAGTTAGAGGGTGGAATAGGTTTCAGCCTGTTTCCTTCTTGGCTGATTTCTCAAAATGCCAGCCTCAGGAGGCTGCAGGAACTTTAATGTTAGATTCCCCCAAAGTAAAGGAGCCTGAAAGACTGATGCAAGAAAATTTCATTTGAATAATGCTGTCCATGTCAAGAGCTAGGCTACCCTGCGTACGTATCTATCTTAGAATGCCTACTGCAGTAGGATATTACCTATTCCTGCATTCTACTTACCACTATGGATATTTCTATATTCTACTTATCACTATGGAGAGAATATATCATACTCAATGGGGCAGACAGTAATAATAACCACCGTTTATTGCACATACTGTCAATACATGTCAGACACTGTTCTAGATACATAATGGGCTGTATTTCATTTTATCCTTACAACAACCCTCTCAGTTAGCTATTACTGTTCCCATTTACAGAAGACGAAGCTGAGCCTGGTCCAATGAGTTTAAGTTATTTTGCCCAAGATCACACGACTATAAATGGCCAAGCCAGGATTCTAGCCCATGTGTGACTCCAAACCTACCATTATGTCACGCTGTTCTAGTATGGTGTTGAACCCTTAATGAATGTCACTTAAATGACGATTGAATTGGGCTGCTTCCTTAGTAAGCAAAACTGGGATCACAGCCCATTTCTCAGGATCTGTTGCTAAAAATCACAAGACCATACTGCCCTCTATCAGCTTCAGTGACATCGGCCACTGGTAATTTTCAGAATGAATAAGAATATCTGACATTTATATTGTGATATATACTTACAAAAACATTTTACTCAACCTTACCACGTATATTATGAGCACTGAAGCCAACACGCTTATACACACAAAAATGAATGCAAAATTTTTAATGAATATGAATTCAATTTGTGGTAAAGTCTAGTTATACTCATTGTAGCATTCACTCTTCCATAACCTGCCACTTAAAGCTTTATTTTTACTTCTAGAGAAGTAAAAAAAAAGCGATTTAGGTTTTTCTAAATTTTGTCTGTTTCCTTTTCACTTATTTAATGGAAAATTTCAAAGATATACAAAAGTAGAGAAAACAGAACCTCCAAGTATAACTCAGCTTCAACAATGATTATTCTTCCAGCAAGTATGATGACATGATTTCTGACAGAGTTATCTTTTAAATTCTTTCTGATTTAATTACTACTTCATTCAGATAATATCTTGGTCTTTCCATATTAATGGTATAATTGCTACCTTATACTAATTAATCATGGCTGATGTAAGGGACTTTTGATATATTGTTAAATGTTATTGTTGGAGTTAGCTCACTATAGCCCACAAAGTATTTCTGTCTTAACCTGAGAATATGATTGTTTTGTGTTTTAAGTTTTGGCTTAGCTTGGCTATGAAAATGAATTTGTTTGGTAACTGTTGGCACTGTTGTGTTGGTCCATGTTTACGACACTGATCATCCAATCTTAACCCTCTTTCTGTTAACACAGAAACTGAGAAAAAAACTTATTCTATGCAAAGATAATCAGAACAGAAAATGCAGCTGCCTGAATAATGTCAGCGTGCATAATGTATTTCACAGTTATTTGTAGTAGGTCCACTCAGAGAGTTTTCTGATGCTCATAATCCCCAAAGTTTGATGCCAGTGTGGGCAGGCTGACTTTCCTGGTTCTGATCCTTAGCCAGCCTTCTTCACAATATGACAAAGTGGATCAGGTAAGAGAGCATGAATATTTCAACGAAAACCTATCCTCCTACTGGAAAAAACAAATGAAAACAATAACAACAATAAAACTATACTCAACTCCTGGAATTCTTGAGAGTGGAGCCTTTATACTGTATTTTTATATAAATATGATAAACATATTTCAAGTTTTTTTCCCAGGAATTTTAAGATTGATGTATTTTTTACTCTTCTAGCTAAAAGACAAATACTTCATTAAGATGTAGATTTATTAGAGAATTTTTCTTATATAAAAATTTCAAGTTAAATTCTGACCCTTTTCCAAGGCCTCAAATGATTTTTAAAATAGATTGATCACATATCTTTTTTTTTTTCTGTCATTTTTTCTTTCAGCAATAGCGGGATGTCAAATCCCTAATAACCTGAAATTGGTTCAGTGTGATCTAATAGTACTATTTGCTTCCACACCTCTTTTTCTTCTGGTCACTTACTCTAACGTAATTACAATTTTATAGATTCAGATTTAATGAATTGTATTTCAAGCTACCTGGTGAACTATTTGTTTTAAACCATCCAGTTATATAGTTAATAATTTTTAGTATTTTCTTATAATTGCTTCTTTAAGGTAAGAATCTTGACAGTTATTCACCTTCCTAATCAAAACACTGTTTTACATTTTGATATATTCTTAATTAAATGAAAATATTTTCTATTTACAAGAGACACACAAAACAATATGTCAAAGTTAAAAATAAAGGAATGGGGGTGCTTCCCTGGTGGCACAGTGGTTGAGAGTCCGCCTGCCGATGCTGCCGAGGGCACGCGGGTTCGTGCCCCGGTCCGGGAAGATCCCACATGCCGCGGAGCGGCTGGGCCCGTGAGCCATGGCCCCTGAGCCTGCGCGTCCGGGGCCTGTGCTCCGCAACGGGAGAGGCCACAACAGTGAAAGGCCCGCGTAACGCAAAAAATAATAATAATAAATAAATAAATAAATAAAGGAATGGAAAAAGATTCACTAGGAAAATGCTAATAAAAGGTGGATATAACACTTTCATACTCATTATTCTACTTGGATATTATTTGGTATAGCACTGCAGTATTGTAAATATATAACTTTTATGTACTAAGCAGTCTGAAGCAAACAGGTAATAGCGATGACTTCTTAATCCCAATGTATCGTTCTTGCCTACCCCACCCCATTGCCTGCAGGGTCCCCCACAATTCAGTAGGTGCCCAGTGCCAGTTTCTCCAGTGTTTTTATACTCACTTCCAATGAACTCTAGTTACATCCTTTCATGCCACTCTTTCAAAATCTAGCACTGAATAAACCAACTACACTTGCACCTGGAGCTCAACCAACTTCATAGTCAACAACCTTGATCTTCCCCCATGCCCAGTGATATCTCCACTTCAACTTAGCCTCTTGCAAGCCTGTCCATATCAAATTCTATCACAGGCCCAGCTCAGGCTGAATCTCCATCCAATGAGAAGCTTCCCACGGCCCTGGAGGTCTACCCATTCTGTAAAAACCTCCAGGCCTCGACCTCTGGCCTTACAACACAGGCTCTGAGCTTTCCGTCCTCTGTGCATCATTTAAGGGCTGGCCCAACTGTGGTAGTCCTCCTCCTTCCTTTTCTCATCAGCCCAAAACAATTACATTTCTGCCCCTGGGTTTATTCCTTCTAAATACATACTATGCTGAATGTTATACTCTTATTCTGTTCTAGGCACTTGGTCACCAACACTAGTTTAAAAAAAAAATTCTGTGGGGAGGGACAATATAGGGGTAGGGGATGAAGAGGTATAAACTATTGGTATAAAATAAGCAACAAGGATATATTGTACAATACAGGGAATATAGCCAATGTTTTACAATAACTATAAATGGAGTATAACTTTTAAAAATTGTGAATCACTACATTGTACACCTGTAACTTACAGAATATTGTACATCAACTATACTTCAATTAAAAAATAAAATTAATTAATTAAAAAAATTCTGACCATGATCCACAGTAAAAAATATATTTTAGGGATTTCCTTGGTGGCGCAGTGGTTGAGAACCGCCTGCCAATGCAGGAAACACGGGTTCGAGCCCTGGTCCAGGAAGATCCCACATGCCGCAGAGCAACTAAGCTCGTGTGCCACAACTACTGAGCCTGTGAGCCTAGAGTCCACGCTCTGCAGCAAGAGAAGCCACCGCAATGAGAAGCCAGTGCACCGCAATGAAGAACAGCCCCCGACTCGCCATGACTAGAGAAAGCCTGCACATAGCAACGAAGACCCAACACAGCCAAAAATAAAAAAATTAATGAATTAAAAAATATATATATTTATATTTTATATTGTGACAAGGTGCATCAAAGTTTTCCGTAAGCAATATTTAGTTCCTTTACCATGTGGCAATGCAATCTGATATTTTCTTTTTTATTCTATTAAAAAAATTCAGCCACTAAATTGATTTCACTAATCACTAATGGGTCAAAACTCTGAGTTTGAAAACCCTTGATCTAAAGAGTCTCCCCACCGCCCCCCACTCCTAACCCCACCGCACTGGCTGCCACAAGACTCTTTTGGCATCTTTTTTATCAGAACCAGGTCAGGTAACATGAAGGCATATTTAAAACAATCACTGCCTAATTTCCTAGATTTTCTAAAGAGGAATTCTTTTCCACTGAAGGACAGCAGTTTCTAGGCTATAAAAGAGGTACTTTTAGTGCTTGGAAATGGTGGAGATTTATTTAAAGCCTTCTAGAAAATATCCATGATCTGAAATCTTATTAAAGAATGCATGATTGAAAGCAAACTGGTCCTTGTTTCACTCTGCCATCGAGTGTTAGGAGGTAAATCACTCAGCCTCTCGGAACCAAGGGGTCTCAATCTAGAGAATGATATGTAAATCTGATGACATATAAGCCCTATAAATCTAATGATTCATTCACTCATTCATTTGCTCATTCACTTCACAAATACTTCATTAAGTATGTGCCAGGTAGGCCTCTCACTGCTCATCTGACAATTCAGACTGGGAAGGCCAATGTTATAAATTTATCACACATCACATGTGATCATATGCCAGGGCTCCTTCACATCAAATATATGCTTCATCAGGCACCACAGGGGAATAAGCTGCTTCATACAAGCATATTACCCAGAAAAATGATGATCATTTATATAAAACACTTAATAAAGTCTCTCTAAAATGTCTTAGAGATTATACTGTACCTAATTTCATTAATGGTTTAAAATAGTTAATTCTAATAGTAAGGAGCTTAATTTTAAGACTTATGAATTCTTATACAAGTTTAATTTAAAATGTCAAAAATGTAATATTTGCTCTAATTCCCTCTCTTTTCTTTTTTCTTCCCACCACATTTTTACTCTTTTAGTTTAACTGTCACAACACCAGGTGAGTTGGCACAATCAGTGGTTAAGAGAATTACTGAAAGCCATTCCTACACCAACATAGATAGCAATTGCTTAACTGTACACAAACATGATTATGAACTACATAAAATATCACATAAAACTCAGATTAAATATATCCTCCAACCCCCAATTCAGCATGATCCCAAAAATGTCCATAGCCACTCCAGTGCCCCATGATGTGAGGGTAAGTGTGATGGAGGAGGAGTTGGATTGAAGAGATAGCAGTCTTAACTGATTGTTAATTTTACAAAGACTTATGGTCATGTGAACACATCATCATGGACCCTCACTCCCAAGGCTTTGGAAGGGGCTTGTACAAATGAAAGGGCCTGAAATTTAAGCTTCACTAGGTCATGGTAAACCTGCTTCCACAAGTATCAATCACTGAGTGAAAGTGTGAATATGGTGAGCCAGTTATGAGCCTGACTCTGGGGTTAAATGGGTTGGCATTTGATTTTTAACTTCACTTTAACTAGTTTGTGACTGTGAGTAAGTTAATTTCTCCGTGCCTCTGTTTTTCAATCTGTGAAAAGGGGATAATATCTTAACACATAGGGCTGTACTGAGATATTGACACAATGTGTAAAGCATGTGGTTTGGTGCCTGGCAGATGGATAACACTAATAATACTTCCCTGGCAGTCTAGGGGTTAAGACTTCGCCGTCCAATACAAGGGGTGAGGGTTCGATCCCTGGTTGGGGAGCTAATATCCCACATGCCTCACGGACAAAAAACCAAAACATAAAACAGAAGCAATATTGTAATTTAATAAAGACTTTAAAAAAATGGTCCTCATCAAAAAAAATCTTTAAAAAATCTTTTTAAAAAAAGACAATAGTTATACGATGATGATGACTACATTGACTATGATAAGGTGGTCAAAGGATGTTGAAGGGTATAATGCTTTTTGATTCTATAATAACTGTTTCCCAAACAACTGTGATTTTTTAATTCCTTTGGTTGACTTGGTTTTAGTTTCCAAAGTTTTGCAAGATTCTGCAATAAAAGCTGATGAAAAATGACTTAAGTAATTTTCTCATTTAAACTAAGAAGCAGCATAAACAAAAAGGGCATTAAGGCAGAAAAAAATGGCAAAACTTCGGGAAATATTTTCATATTCCTGGGATCCAGAGATACGACTAATTTTCATAATACTGTCAAGTTATTCCAAGACCCCTGACTTCCTTCAGCTCCCTCTCTGCTCTGTGGCCTCTTATCAGTCTTAGATCAGCTACAGCTGTTCTTTGCACAATTTTAGCTCTAATTTCCATGAGTTTTCCTATTCCATGCCCCTCTGTAAAATCTTTGTTTGTTTTTGTATAACTAAAGGTTATAGCAGCAGGGAAAAGTTTAGGATGGAAAAAAAATTCTGCCATCCACTTCTTGGCTCCATTTAGGGTCACTCTCTCACTCTTCTGTCAGTTTTACCAGTATTTGGAAATGTGCTTGTTCATTGACCCAGAGACTCCTCATCCCCCCTCAGTCAAAAGTTCTATAGAAGGGAGAGTTGCAGATATATATACACATAACTATATGGAACATCTGCAACAGTCATATATATGTATGTTTGTATATATATATATATTTTTTTTCAATGTCCAGTGGACAAGCAAGTTTAGTGTTTTGAGAAGCTGAAGAAATGATATTATAGATGTTCTGTCTTTAGAAGCAAAGATGAAAATCTTTGCTTTGGGGAAGAGTTGCCAAAATGGAACCTGCAAAATGCAAATGACAAGCAGGAATCCATCAACTGCTCTTGGAGACACTGTGAAGATAAACTGCAGGCAATTGTAAAGCATCTGAAAGCTTAAAATGTTAAGCCTTTTATTCAGGGAAACAAATGTTAGCAAGACTATATGCTTTCCAGTAAGAGAGCTGGTTTTGTTTTTTGTTTTTCTAATTGCAACTGTAGACTGGTGTGTCCCTGAAAGTGATGCTTCTTGGAAGATGTGTGCGTGTTTTTGTTAAAGCATTTGCTCATGGGAGATTGTAATGTTAGACCGCAGGCAGGTTACTGTGCAGGTCTGAACTTGTCTTCTCCCCATGCTAGAAAAAAAGCCATGAAAAGGACTTAGAGCGTGTGAATTAGAAAATGTATGTATTGGTCTCTGCCCCTGGTTCCCGGCACAAAGCTCCTAAAACTTGTAATTTTCTAACTGATAGGAGTGTCTTTTGTTCTAATGAGGCAGTGGTTGGTGGGCTCCTGGATGGGAGCTGGTCACCAGCAAGACCAAGCTGTGATTAGAAGCTTGGAACTTTCAGCTCCACCCCCTATCCTCCAGGAAGGGGAGAGAGGCTGGAAACTGAATTAATAATCAGTCTTGCCTATGTGATGAAGCCACCATAGAAATCCCAAAAGTACAGTGAACTTCCAGGTGGCTGGACACATGGAGGATGGAGGTACCAGGAGGGTGGCATGCCTGGCAAGGACATGGAAGCTCTGTGTCCCCTCCCCCATACCTTGCCTTATGCATCTCTTCCATCTGGATATTCATCTGTATCCTTTATCATATCCTTTTAAAATAAACTGGCAAACATGAGTTAAATATTTCCTTGAGTTCTGTGAGCCATTGTAGCAAATTATCAAACCCAAGGAGTAGGTTGTGAGATGTATAGCTGATCAGTCAGAAACACAGGTGACAACCTGGGACTTGCAATTGGCATCTGAAGTGGGGGGGGTGTCTTGTGGGACTGAGACCTTAAACTATGTGATCTGATACTACCTCCAATAGTGTCAGAATTGAGTTAAATTATGGGACACCCAGCTGGTGTGACAGAATTTCTAGATGTGTGGAAAACTAGCACATCTGGTGGCAGAAGTGATGTGAAGTGTGGTAGTAGTGTGAGAGTATGGGAGACACAGGAGGTGTTTTTCCCTTACAGAGTGGTTTGGCCCAGTGTATAGACTACATTGCAGGGTAGGGTAGAAGATGTCCTACACGTGACATTATTCAAGACTCAGTAATCAGCTTTGGAAATATTCTGTCATCCATGGTGATTGGTTTATCCTGGCCATATGGAGCCAGACCACATCTGAGAATATCTAGAATCTATAAAGAACTCTCAAAACTCAATAATAAAAAAACAAACAACACAAACATTTTAAAAATGGGCAAAACATTTGAAAAGATACTTCATAGAGAAGCTATAAAGGTGGCAAATAAGCACATGAAAAGATATGCTACATCATTAGCCATTAGGGAAATATAAATTAAAATCATAGTGAGATTCCACTACCTTTATTAGAATGGCTAAAGTAAAAGGCTGACCATACTAAGTACTAGCAAGGATATGGATCAACTAGAACTTTCATACACTGCTAGTGGGAATGTAAAATGATACAACCACTTTGGAAGACCTGGCAATTTCTTAAAAATTAAATATATACCTACCATCTGACACAGTCATTCTACTTCCAAGTATTCAGCCAAGAGAAATGAAAGCATATGTTCATGCAAAGACTTATATGCAAATGTTCAATGCAGCTTTGTAATAGTTCCAAACTGGAAACAATCCAAATGTCTCTCAACAGCAGAATGGATAAGGAAATTGTAACATATCCATAAAATGGAATACTATTTAGCAAAGAAAAGAAAAAACTACTGATACACACAACATGGATGAATCCCAGAATAACTATGTTGAATGAAAAAAGCCAGACAAAAAGGAGTACATACTGTATGATTCCATTTATAGAAAAATTATAGAAAATGCAAACTAATCTATACTGACAGAAGGCAGACCAGTGGTTTCCTGGGGATGGGAGTGAAGGCAGGAACGAGGAATTACAAAGAGGCATGAGGAAATCTTTGAGTGTGATGGGTCTGTTCATTATCTTGATTTGGTGATGGTTTCTCTGGCTATACATAAGTCAAAACTTACCAAATTGTACACTTTAAAAATGTGCCTTTATTGTATGTCAATAACATCTGGCATTAAACCTGCTAAAAATAGCATATTTCCAACTTAACTTTCTTTTTAAAAAATATTTTTGAGGAACATATACATATAGTACAGTATTTACCTTCCTCCTAGCCAGATCCTACAAAAAGGCCCACAGCTGCTCCAGTACCACACTATACAGGAGAGTGCAAAGGAGCAGAAGTGGTAGAAAGAGACAGAAGTCAACTGATTGCTATTAAAATATTTACAAATTTTATAAAATCATACACCCATTTGAATACACTGCCAGGGCTTCTTCCAGGGCCTTGGAGGAGGCCCATGCAAGTGACGGACTGATGGAGATGAAAAGTAACTCCTAAACACTCCTTGGATTTGTGGGAGGTGGGGAGGAAAGTGTGGATCCAGCAGAGGAACAGACTTCCCAACTCCAGAGGCTCAGAGCTGCAGTTTGGATATTAAGCTGCGTGGCCTTGTTCTGAGGTCACAAGCTAGTAAGGCCTGAGGACGTATCAATTACTCAAGGAATGAGGCAAGTTTTGAAAGGTCAGTGGCACCATCCTCTGGAGTTTATGCATGATCACCCAGCACAGACCTGCATAATTGCCCAGGAGATATACCAGTGTGCTTAGACACAGGAGTGTAAGACAAGACTTGCGGATTCTATTACTATGCTGCTTCGGCTACTATTTGCTGATTTGTGACTTGAGGCAGTGATATAATCTCTGGGTGTCTATTTCAACACTAATAAAACAGAATAACAAGAATTACCTATTTGTGGAGTATACTGAGATCTTCCCATGGAAATAATTTTTATCCTTGTTCTGAAATCTGGCTGATCTCTTCTAATATCTAAAATTGCTTTTGCAATTGGAAGAAAGAGAAATAGTGAAGCGAAAGAGAATTAGATAGCCTAGGCAGATGACCCTAGGTGGGGCAGCACTCCCGCACTGGGCTGGGGCTGCTAACATCTTCCCCTCACTCTAAGGAGCCACACTGAGCCTTAGAAGGAGACTGTGCCGGTGAAGGGTCCGAAAACTTAAGCCTTATTTGCTTAAATCCACCTCTACCTAGAAGCTTTCTGTTACATTTTCCCCCCAATTTTTTGAAGTTACCATTTATTGTGCACTTAACTTTGTGCCAGCCGTATATATGCTTGTCAAATTTTCTCAACCTTGTCGATATATTGGGTTGGCTAAAAAGTTTGTTTGGGTTTTTATGTAAGATGTTATGGAAAAATCCTAACGAACTTTTTGACCAACCCACTATTTGAATCACCTGGGAAGCCTGTATTTTTTTTTTTTTTAATTTATTTTTAAAAATTGAGGTATGGTTACTCTACAATGTTGTGTTAGTTTCTGCTGTACAACGAAGTGAATCAGGTGTATGTATACATACATCCCCTCCCTCTTGGACCTCCCTCCCCCCACTCCAATCCCACCCATCTAGGTCACCACAGAGCACTGAGCTGAGCTCCCTGTGCTATACAGCAGGTTCCCACTAGCTATCTATTTTACACATGGTAATAAATATATCTCAATCCCAATCTCCCAGTTCATCCTACTCCCCTTCCCCTCCCCACCATGTCCACACATCTGTTCTCTATGTCTGCATCTCTATTCCTGCCCTGAAAATAGGTTCATCTGTACCATTTTTCTAGATTCCACATATATACATTAAAATATGATATTTGTTTTTCTCTTTCTGACTTACTTCACTCTGTATGACAGACTCTAGGTCCACCCACGTCTCTACAAATGACCCAATTTCATTCTTTTTTATGGCTGAGTAATATTCCATTGTATGTATGAGCCACATCTTCTTTACCCATTTATCTGTCGATGGACATTTAGATTGCTTCCATGTCCTGGCTATTGTAAATAGTGCTGCAATGAGCACTCGTGCATGTGTCTTTTTGAATTATGGTTTTCTTTGGATACATGCCCAATAGTGGGATTGCTGGGTCATATGGTAGTTCTATTTTTAGTTTTTTAAGGAGCCTCCATACTGTTCTCCATAGTGGTTGTATCAATTTACATTCCTACCAACAGTGCAAGAGGGTTCCCTTTTCTCCACACCCTCTCCAGCATTTACTGTTTGTAGATTTTTTTTTTTTTTTTGGCTGTATGCGGGCCTCTCACTATTGTGGCCTCTCCCGTTGCGGAGCACAGGCTCCGGACGCACAGGCTCCACGGCATGTGGGATCTTCCCGGACCGGGACACGAACCCGTGTCCCCTGCATCGGCAGGCGGACTCTCAACCACTGCGCCACCAGGGAAGCCCTGTTTGTAGATTTTTTGATGATGGCCATTCTGACCGGTGTGAGGTGATACCTCATTGTAGTTTTGATCTGCATTTCTCTAATAATTAGTGATGTTGAGCATCTTTTCATGTGCCTCTTGGCCATCTGTATGTCTTCTTTGTAGAAATGTCTATTTAGGTCTTGGGAAGCTTTTAAAATATACCAACCTGGAGGGCTTCCCTGGTGGCGCAGTGGTTGAGAGTCCGCCTGCTGATGCAGGGGACACAGGTTCGTGCCCCGGTCTGGGAAGATCCCACATGCCGCAGAGCGGCTAGGCCCGTGAGCCATGGCTGCTAAGCCTGCGCGTCTGGAGCCTGTGCTCCGCAACAGGAGAGGCTACAACAGTGAGAGTCCCGTGTACCGAAAAAAAAAAAAAATATATATATATATATATATATATATATATACACACAAACCTGGAACCAATTGAAACCAGATCTCTAGGGATGCGGCTTGAGCATCTATAGTTTTTAAAAGCCCCCTGGATGATTCTAATATGCAACCAGGGTTGAAACTCTTGGCACACCACGCTACTTTACGTACTTTAACTTCTTAAATCCTTACACAAACCTGAGAGGTAGGTCTGATTATCCTTATGTGTAAATAAACTGAGGTTCAGAGAGGCTAAATATATTTCTCAAGATCAAATCTCAGAGTCATAATTCAAACCCAGATGGGTATGACATCACAGAACATTTTGCTATACCTGTTCCCATCCTTATATGCCTCTACGAGAAAGAACCACCTTTTAATCCAAACTTTTGCAATTGGCAAAATATGGTGATGCATAAAATATCATGTAATTATTTTCATAGCAAATGTGACTTTCTTAACTCTAACCCTATAAGAAACAATAGAGTAAAGCCATATTCCAGAGTTTAGTTCTGAGTTGGTAAAGTCCCTTATGGCCAACAAAATTTCTGATTATATTTTTTGAAGAGAAGCTTGTTGGTGATGAAAATCTTAAGTACCATCTAGAATTGGAATGGGTCCTATTTGGTGTGGTGTTGGAGGTCTAGGATACAAGGTCATTAGTAGTAATCCAGAATACACTGTACCTCAAACCTACCCAGTCTCCCCCTCACATTAGTTCCTAAATCCTACATCTTCCTTTTTCTTGGATTCATCGTTCATTTGCTAGAGTACATCCCCAAATAATTATTTCAGTGAAGGTCTGGGGGGCGAGGGGTAAAATTTCTGAATCTTTGGGTATGCGAAAATATTTTGTACTCTCACTTGAAAGCTAGTTTTTATCAGTATCGTTTTTCCTCAGATCTTAGAAGATATTGTTATGTTGTCTTCCAGCAGTGTTGCCAGTGAGGAATCTGATGCCACACGGATTCTCATTGCTTTGAGCTTAACCTGTTTATTCCTTTGTAAGCCTTTAGGACTTTATCCCTAGTGTTCTAAAATTTCACCATGACGAGTCTAAGTGTTGGTTCTGTTTCATTCATCTTGGTTAACATTTTCAATTTAAAGACTTGCATCTTTCTTAAACTCTGAGAAATACACTTTTATCATTATTTTTTCCTCTGCATTCTCTCTTTCTCTCTTCCTAGCGCCTCTATTACATAAATATTGAAACTTCTAGATCTATTAACTTTTCTTTGTCTTTTGAAATGAATAAGGAAAAGTTCCTCAGCCTCTATCTTCCACTCATTAATTTATTCTTCAACTATCTCTCTTCTATTAACAGATCATCTATAAACCCGCTTTCCTTGAGTGTTTAGTCCTTCTGTTTGTTGAGTTCAGTGCTTTTCTTATATGGGGTTGGTTTTTTACAAAATTTTGATGATTCTTATATCTGTTTATCTTTGTATCTGTTAATCCTTAGTTTCCTGCTCAATAAATTCAATATATGTTATACTAGCTTGCCTTTTCTTAACTAAAGGGAAGGGATATGCTACTAGGAAGAGTGTATTAATGACTTCTCTTCTGAGGTCAGGAGCTCTCGGTGGTCAGGAGCTAGCTGAGGCAGCATGGCCCTCTCTCTGGCTTCAGTGTCCACAATTCTTCTTTAACCAATGAATAAGCACTGCTACCACTTGCTGTTTAGTGGAGGAGTGGGAGACAGTTGGTGGTCAACCAGCCTAGTTACTTCTTTTACGTCCCCTCAGTTAATAACTTTTATGAATGTCCAGGGCTTGTCCATCTCGCTTGTTTTGCTGAGTCTGGAGTTGGTATGATACCAAAGTCCTATCTGTATAACCGTCTTCTCCTGAAGTTTTTGGACTGTGTTTTTTGGGGTTTTTTTTTAGTATTTATTTGGCTGCGCTGGGTCTTAGTTGCAGCACGTGGGACCTTCACTGTAGCATGCGGGACCTTCATTGCGGCATGCAGGATCTTTTAGCTGCGGCATGTGAACTCTTAGTCACAGCATGTGCGATCTAGTTCCCTGACCAGGGTTTGAACCCGGGCCCCTGGCATTGGGAGTGCAGAGTCTTAGCCACTGGACCACCAAGGAAGTCCCTGTGGTTTTATTTATTTTTGTTCCTAGATATATCTGATTCTGTCTTAGATCTCTTAGGAACTTCTCAATGTTTCTGATAAAGTTCTTTCTCATTTTTCCAGGCTATTATAAGTTGATATGCACACACACACACAGGTGTGTGTGTGTAGCATGTAGAAATGTAAAACAGTCCCACGGAAATAGTAAGTATCCAATAAATACTGTATATTTTGAATGCATGAAAGAATGAATACATGTACATATTTTGTGTGTTATACACACACATACACATGCCTCTTTCTGTATTTTAGGTTAGAGGTGGGTGTCGATGAATGTTTTCAGACCACTATCCATAATTGTGAATTACTTTTAGATTTGGGGAGTGTGGAGAAGAGGCAAGTTATTTCTTTTCTGTGTTTAAATGAAAAAAAAGTAGAATTCAGAAGGGAATAATGCCTTAGTTAGCCAAGATAACTAATTTATCTAGACCAATTGCGAGTTATTTTATTTATTACACATTTGTTTCATAATTATATCTGAGTGCTTATGTATAAGACATGAGCTTGACACTGTGGACAGATACCACTATATTTTTCTCTGTCTTTTTCTTCCCCTCTAGCTTACCTTGCCTCCAACAAACACAGCAGCCAGAATAAGGGTGTATTAGACAAAAAGACCTTGATTAAAATCCTTTTGCTGGGCTTCCCTGGTGGCGCAGTGGTTAAGAATCCACCTGCCAATGCAGGGGACCTGGGAAAATCCCACACGCCGTGGAGCAACTAAGCCTGTGCGCCACAACTACTGAGCCTGCGTGCTGCAATTACTGAAGCCCATGCACCGCAACAAGAGAAGCCACCGCAATGAGAAACCCACGCACCGCAATGAAGAGTAGCCCTCGCTCGCTGCAACTAGAGAAAGCCCGCGTGCAGCAACGAAGACCCAATGCAGCCAAAAATAAATAATAAAAATAAAATAAATAAATTTATTTTTAAAAATCCTTTCTCTGTCACTTCTCAGTTATAGAGCAAGTCTGTCTGAGCTTTAGTTTCCTTATTTAAACAACACAAAAATATCAACCTCATAGACTTGTATTAAATGTAATGACACATCCAAAATGCCTCACATAGTGGATAGTACATCCACAGTATAAGGTCGCAACAAACATTAGTAACCTTTCTACTCTTCTACCCTTCCCTCCAAGAAGTTTACTGTCTCACATTTCTAACTGCAAACTTTTAAAACGGCATTCTGATTATCATTCAGTCTCTTATGTTTGCTTAACATAAGTTTATAAAATGTGTACTTTTGTATATTAAAAAATGATAGAATTGACAGTAGCTTTATCATACATCTCAGTGACTAAACTTTTCAATTTATTCATAAATCTATTCATTTTGCAAACATTTATTGAGCACTTACTTTGAGTCAGACACCATGTTAATCTGTGAAGTAAGTTGACTCTTCGTGGTAGGACCAGGTCTAGGGTGAGGAAGCCTGGCGAGTGAGACATCTGCCCTTAATGTAAAATTTAAGGGATGCCAAAAAACTGAAAAAATCAAGATAAATAATATTTAATGCAATATTTTAAAAATCAAAATTAAGGCAAAAAATCCATGATGAACCCATCAAGATTTTAAACAAGGATAGAATTAGTTTTAATTATTTTTTTCTCTTATCTTAGGCTACCATATGGTTTACTGATCCTATTGTTTTTGTCTGTACATCATCCCTACTTCCTTTGGGGAATGTATCCTCCTTCCCTCCAACTTGTTCCCCTGGTGAGATTATCAAGTAAACTCAAATCCCAAGGCCACACAGATGGACAAGTGAACCAAACCCAACCAAACAAGAGTATCTCATTCTCTTGACTATATTGATTGATCGAAAACAGAATAGGTGACCCAGCATGGCCCAATAAGTATCTTTCTGTAGGAATGAATGAGGTCAACACACAGAGGTAAGCAAAGCCAAGAGTTGTGGAGGGTGAGGGACACAGATAGAAAAAGAAATCTGGAGGATGATTTCATTTGAGAGAAAATATGAGAAGCCACATCCACCTCTTCATTTTCCAGGGACATGAGTCAAAAAATTCCCATTTGTGCTAAAGTTTATTTGAGTTGGGACTCTCCACACTTAAAAATAGAGGGATTTTGACTAACACAAATGTCTAAAGAGTATTTCAAACTTTGAGGAGGATTGGTCATCATCCTAAGTTTAGAAAGAGTCTCAAAAGCAGTATGCCTTCAGTATTGTCCAGGGAGATGGTTGCCACAGATATAACCTTATAGTGAAAATGGAATCAGAAGATCCTTAAGATCAGCCAGTAATTCCCCTTGATCTAATTCCAAGCACACCAACAAGCCATTGATTATAAATTGCCTTCTTAGGTAGAATTGCCTAGAAAGAGCGTAATAAACAAACAAGTGTATCCAGTCTACTTGACAGTTACATTGTTCATTGTTAAGCAATAAGATGGCACCTAATGGGTCAATGTCCTAGAATCAGATCACTTTGGTGGATGCTAATGTTAATTTTTCTGAGTCTAGAAAGGTTTAGAGGCAACATAATCTAGTGGCTGAAATATAGACTCTTGAGCCAGACTGCTTGGATTTGAATTCTAGCATTGCCACTTACTAGTTGTGTGACTTTGGATAAGTTATTTAACTTACCTGTACCTTATTTTCTCATCTGTAAAATGGGGAAATAATAGTGACTACCTCATAGCATTGTGGGTGTTTTTGGTTTTTTGGGTTTTTTTTGCGGTACGCGGGCCTCTCACTGTTGTGACCTCTCCCGTTGCGGAGCAACAGGCTCCGGACGCGCAGGCTCAGCGGCCATGGTTCACGGGCCCAGCCGCTCCGCGGCATGTGGGATCTTCCTGGACCAGGGCACAAACCCATGTCCCCTGCATCGGCAGGCGGACTCTCAACCACTGTGCCACCAGGGAAGCCCTCTCATAGCATTGTTAAATGGGAATTATATGAGTTAATCTTCATAAAGAAACTAAAACTTATAAATACTATAAAATAAAATAATGCTAAACTGATAAAGAGACCTAGGATGTGATGTCCACCTTAAGCTGCAGCTACTCCAGGAGACTGGATAACTCTCCAGTACACAAAGAAGTTAGAACTTATTTCAACTATCTGCTTACGTTTCTAACTGACCAGTTGGCTTCTAAGCTTCTAGAGGGCAGGGACTGTGCCTTACTGATCTTTGTATTTCCTTTTACTTCTAATGCCTGGGATTTGGCAAGCACAAGGAGACAGAACCCTCTTCATGGAATCCAAAGACTTGGATTTGAATCTTCACTCTACTACCTACTATTTATCCTGGAGCAATTTACTTAACTTCCCAGACCCTCAGTTCCTGCAGCAGTAAAGAGGGTAATACCTCTTTCAACTAATATTGTGAGGATTAATGGAGATAATAATTTAGGGAAGTAGTATGTGTTCAATCAACGTGGGTTTCTTTCTAATACTAAAGTTTATAGTTACGTAAATGTTTTCAATATTATTTAGATTAAAGAGAATCCACTAATCTAAGTATTCCATAACAATGCCACTTTGCAGAGCTTATAAGATCTGCTATTAATGTATGTGCCAGAGGTTCTTTAAGGAAATACATAGAAAATAAACTTAAGGCTTTATTAAAGGAAATTATTTCACTTGCTGGATCCTTGGCCAGGACTTCTAAGTTTAAATGAGATAGAATCAGGTGAGATGAAAAAAAAATTACTGGTTGATATACAAGTCATTTTAAAGGACCTATATGGGACATATGGCAATACATTCAAATTTATTCATTCATTTATACATTCAAAAACTATTGTGATGGGCATTTATTATGAGCTGGGCACTTTGTTAGAGATTTACTACTCATTTTCTATGTTGAGTCTGCACTAAACATAATTTGCATCTTCTTTTAGCTTTAGTTCTTAACAGATGACATTCTGGTCACTCCATAAACATTTTAAACAGCTTTTTAAGCTATATATGACAACATAATACTGAACGGTGAAAAGCTGAAAAGCCTTCCGCTAAAATATGGAACAAAGAAAGGATGCCCACTCTCACCACTTTTATTCAACATAGTATTGGAAGTCCTAGCCATAGCAATCAGACAAGAAGAAATAAAACGTATCCAAATTGGAAGAGAAGAGGTAAACTGTCATTATATGCAGATGACATGATACTATGTATAGAAAACCTTAAAGACTCCACACAAAAGCTACTAGAACTGATAAACAAATTCAGCAAGGTAGCAGGATTCAAGATTAACATACATAAATCTGTTGCATTTCTTTACACTAGCAATGAAATATCAGAAAGGGAAAGAAAAAAACAATCCCTTTTAAAATCACATAAAAAAAAACAAACTTAGGAACAAACCTGACCAAGGAGATGAAAGAACTATAAAACATTGATAAAGGAAATTGAAGATGATGCAAATAAATGGAAAGATATCCCATGCTTTTGGATTGGAAAAATTAATATTGTTAAAATGGCCATACTACCCAAAGCAATCCACAGATTTAATGTGATCCCTATCAAATTACCCATGACATTTTCCACAGAATTAGAACAAATAACTCAAAAATTTATATGGAGCCTTGAAAGACACAGAATTGCCAAAGCAATCTTGAGGAAAAAGAACAAAGCAGGAGGCATAACCCTCCCAGACTTCAAACAATACTACAAAGCTACAGTAATCAAAATAGTGTGGTATTGGCACAAAAACAGAAATACGGATCAATGGAATAGAACAGAGAGCCCAGAAATAAACCACACAACTATGGTCAATTAATCTTTGACAAAGGAGGCAAGGCTATACAATGGAGAAAAGACAGTCTCTTCAGCAGAGAAAGCTGGGTAGCCACATGTAAATCAATAAAGTTGATTTACATGTGGCTGCCCTCACACCCTCACACCACACACAAAAATAAATTCAAAATGACTTAAAGGCTTAAATACAAGACATGACACCATAAAACTCCTAGAAGAGAACATAGGCAATACATTCTCTGACATAAATCGCACCAATGTTTTGTTAGGTCAGTCCCCCAAGGCAATAGAAATAAAAGCAAAAATAAGCAAACAGGACCGAATCAAACTTATAAGCTTTCACACAGCAAAGGAAACAAACAAAAAACAAACAAAAAGACAACCTACAGAATGGGAGAAAATATTTGCAAAAGATGCGACTGACAAGGGCTTAATTTCCAAAATACACAAACAGCTCATAAAACTCAATAACAACAAGAAGACCTAAATAGACTTTTCTTCAAAGAAGACATACAAAAAAAAAAGAAAACATACAGATGACCAATAGGCACATGAAAAGATACTCAACGTTGCTAATTATTAGAAAAATGCCAATCAAAACTACAATGAGATACCATCTCACACTGGTCAGAATGGCCACCATTAAAAAGTCTACAAATAGCAAATGCTGGAGAAGGTGTGGAGAAAAAGGAACCCTCCTACACTGTTGGTGGGAATGTAAATTGGTGCAGCTACTATGGAAAACAGTATGAAAGTTCCTTAAAAAAACTAAAAATCAATGCCATATGATCCAGCAATCCCACTCCTGGGCATACATATGGAGAAAACTCTAATTCAAAAAGGTACATACACCCCAATGTTCATAGCAGCACTATTTACAATAGCCAAGACATGGAAGCAATCTAAATGCCCATTGATAGATGAATGGATAAAGATGTGTTATATATACATAATGGAATACTGCTCAGCCATAAAAAAGAATGAAATAATGCCATTTACAGCAACATAGATGGACCTAGAGATTATCATACTAAGTGAAGTAAGTCAGAAAGAGAAAGACAAATACCATATGATATCACTTATATGTGGAATCTAAAATATGACACAAATGAACTTCTTTACAAAACAGAAACAGACTCTCAGACATAGAAAATAAACTTATGGTTAGCAAAGGGGAAAGGCAGTGGGGGAGGGATAAATTAGGAGTTTGGAATTAGCAGATACAAACTACTATATATAAATTAGGTAAATAACAAGGTCCTACTGTATAGCACAGGGAACTATATTCAATATCCTGTAATAAACCATAATGGAAAAGAATATGTACATATATGTATAACCGAATCACTTTGCTGTACACCAGAAACTAACACAACATTGTAAATCAACTATACTTCAATTAAAATAAAAGATTAAACAGCTTTACTGAGGTATAAATGATTTACAATAAACTGCACGTTAACTTTTGACATATGTATACATCTGTGAAACCAACACCGCCACCAAGATATTAAACATTATCAAGCATATCCATCACTCCCAAAAGCTTCCGTCAACTTTATGTGTGAACAAAAACCAAATCTTCAGACTCCTAGGCTGGTGCTGCTTCTCTTATACTTGAAGAAAGTTTGTGATTTTGTATGTTATTCATCCATATTGTGTGCTATTGTACACTTATGGAAAAGAACATAATTGAAGATAAAATATTTTATTTGTAGAAGCCCCACACTTATACTGCAGACTCCATATAAAGTCTGCCATTTGGTAATGAGACATCTTGCCTGCTTCCTGATGAATCACCAGTTCACAGTCCTTCCAGAGACCTTGCCCTTGGATTCTGGGAGGTAACCAGGTTTGTTGTGTCTTTATAATAACTTCCATTTTTGCTTTCTGCTTAGGCAAATTTAAGCGGTATTCTTGCAATTTGTTGTCTCAATTTCTTTCTCTTTATCTGTGAGGGTGGTGGTGAAGTTCCTGGGCTCCCGAGGCAGACTGCTTGGGTTCAAATCCCACCTCTCTCACTTACAAACGACAGAGCTTTGGTCAGGTTACCTCTCTGCACAGAGCCTGGTAGTTTGACAGTAAATTCTTGGTAAATGTTACATATAACTATTTTCTCTGAAAACTGGTTATATACTATTCAGACCACACAGCAGAAATGTCCAAATCTCCTGTCTTATAGGATTGTCCCCTCCCCCATCTCTAGGTTTTACATCTGTACATTTTAAGAGATTAGTCCATTAAAAGCAGAATTCCAGCCCACATAATGTTCTAAATTGGGAAACAATTACTAAAGCTGATTTCACTTCTATATTTCTTTCTGGAACCAAGGAATATTTTCATGTAAATCTACATTAAAGGGTTTTGGGGAATATATATATGTAAATATATGGAAGCATTAGATGTGAACTAGTTAGTTGCAAAAGAATTAATAGTTTTGCTTTAAAAAAATCAAATCAGATGTACTTTTTGTTATTGCTCTGTAATAAACCCCTCATGTACATTATTTCAGTTAATCCTTATGTCTCCACACTGAGGAGGAAGAGGAGGGGTTGGTCTTGCTGTCTTGGGTGGCCGAGGTGGAGGAGATGGCAGGGGAGGCAAGAGAGGCAGGCACACTTGGTGTAATTTGAAGGAAATACATTGTAATTTCTGAATGACTTTTTTGCTTTTTCATTTCTCTAAAATTGTTTTTATATGGTAGCAAACACCATTTGCTTTAGTTTCAGTGCCCATATCACAGAAGGGCCTAGGTTATAAAAGAAGTCAAAAGTAGTCCTGAATAATCAGAACCCTTCTGCCAGATTGTCTACTGTCAATTGTTTCTGCCACTGCTGCTTCTACGTCTTCTTCCTCATTTCCTGGCCCTGGTTCGGAAGCACTCTTCTCCACCAAGTCATCTTCTGTTAATTCCTCTGGTGTGGTGTCTGTTAGCTCTTAGGTTTCTCCAAGATCCGTATCTTGAAACTCTTCACCCTCCATCCCCACCTTTTTTGCTGTATATCCATAATCTCTTTCATGATCTCCTTGACTGGCTCTGTTGTAAATTCTGTGAAGTCATGCACAACATCTGGACACGGTTTTCTCCAGCAGGAATTCATCGCTTCAGGCTTGATGGCTTTCATGGGTTTTTCTATAACCGTGATGGCATATTCAATGGTGTAATCCTTCCAGACTTTCATGATGTTCTCTCTCTTGGCGTTCTCTTCCATAGCATTGACAATCCTTTCCATAAAGTACCATGTGCAATGAGGTTTAAAGGTCCTTATGACCCCTGATCTAGAGGCTGAATTAGAGACGTTGCGTTTGGGGGCAAGTGGTCACTTCGACACATTTGGTGTTGAACTCATGGGGTTCGAAGTGGCCAAAGACATTGTCCAATATTAAAAGAAATTTAAAAGGCAATCACTTACCGGCAAGGTACTTCCTGACTTTAGGGACAAAGCATCGACAGAACCAATCCAGAAAACTGGTTCTGGTTGTCTAGGCCTTCTAGTTGTAAAACCAACAGACTGGCATCTGGTGTTTATCTTTTCCCTTCAAAGCTCAGGAGTTAGCAGCCTTATAGATAAGGGCAGTCCTGATCATAAACCTGACTGTATTTGCACAAAACACTAGAGTTAGCCTATCCCTGCCTTAAATGCTTGCTTCTCTTCCTTACTAATAAATGTCCTTTGTGGCATTTTTCCTCCCAGAATAGGGCACTTTTGTCTGCATTAAAAACCTGTTCAGACAGATATCCTTTCTCCTCAACGATTCTCTTAATGGGATCTGGGAACTTTTCTGCTGCCTCTTGGTGAGCAGAAGCTTCTTCTCCTGTTATCTTGACATTTTAAAGCCAAACTTCTTTTTAAAATTATCAGACCATCCTTTGCTGGCATTAACTTCTCCAGCTTTAGATCCTTTACCTTCCTTTTGCTTTGTCATATGGCTTCGTTTTTCTCTCAAATCATATTAGAGTCTATAGGTATCCCTTTCTTATAGCAATCCTGCACCCACATAAAAGCTGCATTTTCAATATGAGATAAGAAGGTATTTCGCCAAAAGTGCAAAGTTTTGCACCAGCTACAAGTTTTTATGATTTTCCTTTTCATTTTTAACAACGGTCTTTACTCTGGATTTACTTATCTTGAAATGGTGGGTAACCACAGTTGCAGACCTCAATCTATGCTGCGTATCAAGCAATTCAGTTTTTTCTTGTAATGTCATAACTTTGCTTCTTGGGAGAATTTCCAGGATCACTAGCAGCACTTCATATGGGTCCCTGGTGTTATTCAAAGTTTATGGCATTGCACTAAACACGATGAAAAATACTTGAAAGCCATGAGAGATCACTTTTTACTGCAATATGCAATTTACTAGGGAGACAAGTGCTCACATGGAGATGATTAGCGTCACACAGCACTGTACTCATAACATGCAACACTTGAGTTTATCATTATAGCAGCAGGAGGTGGCTACGAAATTATTACAGTAGTATACTATGTGCTACAGTTAATTTTATGCAGTTATGATTTAATACTGATTTAAATATGATTTAAATTTAAATATGATTTAAATCTTTATGTTTGTTTACCTTTTTCTTGATTGGGAGTGGTGCCATGTATGGTCTGTGTGTTTTGATAAATTTTAACTTTTTATAATAGATCTGTGTATATTTTATGGTAGTAAATGATAAAGTAGACTAGTATCTGCATATATTTTATGCATTCATGACATACCTAACTTCTTTTTTTCATTTTTTGGTATTTCTAGGCTACTCAGTTTGCGAGTTATTTCAGATTGTCACAAATCTCAAAAACTTTTTCCAATATATTTATTGAAAAAATATGTGTATAAATGGCCCTCACAATTCAATCCCAAGTTGTTCAAAGGTCAACTGTATATATACATACACACATGCACACACACACGTATATACACACAAAAGCATAGAACAAATCTCTTATTACTTAAAACAGACAATCAAAATCTGATATCAAATATTCTTTAAATAGTTGAGTTATTTATTCACTTTCAATGACATTGTTCCACAGGACACAAAATTTAAATGTTAGCTAACATAATCATTCTTTCTGGCATGTAATAGCTAATGAAGACACATTAACAAAGCAGTAGTGTCAAGTATTTTAAACTGTCCTTGAAAGGGTAGACACCAAGAGTTCTTCATGGACTACCCATTGTTCTTAGGCAAGAGCTACTGACTCTTCTCTTTGCACTTCCTCTTCCCTGATCAAAGCTCTTCCAAAGAATTGTCTACTTAATTTCCACTGACTCTCCTTTCTCTCTTGAGCCTACTTCAATCAGGTCTTCCTCCCACTGTGTCATCAAAACTGCGCTTATCAGAATCACCAATGACCTCCATGCAGTTAAATCTCAAGGACAAATCTCAGCTCTTATCTCATTCCACCTATCAGTAGCATATGACTTATTGGTTGGTTTCTTCTTCCTGAAACAGTTTTTTCACTAGATCTCCAAGACACCTCCCTCCTTGGTTCTCCTCCTCCCTCAATGGCCATTCTTTCTCTGCATTCTGCATTCTTTGTTGAGTTCTCCTTTACCTTCCTAACCTCTAAAAATTGGAGTGTCTAGGACTCCTTGTATAGACCTCTTCATTATCTACATACACTCACTCATTGGAGTTCTCATCCAGTCCATGACTTTAAATGTTATTTACATGCTATTGCCTCACAAATTCATACACCTAGCCCAACTCTTACACAAACTGCAGACAGGTATACATATCCAACAGGCTATTTGACATCTCCATTTGGATGTCTACAGGCATCTCAACAAGCCCCAAACTAAACTGTTAATCTTCTACCCTATCGCTCTTCCTTCATCTTCTCCATTTCATGAAAGTAGTAGCACCATTCTTCCACTTGCTCAGGCCCAAACCCTGGAATCATTCTTGACTCCTCTCCTTCTCTCACACCCCACATCCAGTCCATTAGAACATCTAGTCAGCTGTAAACTTATTCACACTACCAGTCACACTACTTCTCATTACCTTCTGCTCTGCCAACTTAGTCCAAACCTCTATCATCTCATGTCCCCTTCACTTGGTCAGTTTTTTATCTTGTGAAGCAATGCATTTAAAATGTAAGTTAGATTGTTACTTTTTCTGCTTAAAACTTTCCTATGGCTTCCCATTTTACTCAAAATGAAAAGTCTTTAATTGTGACCTATAAGCCCCCTATGATGTTTCCACCACCACCAACACCTCTACCAACTCTCTGATCTCATTTCCTACTGCTCTCCCTCTTGCTCAACCCACAGTATCCACAATAGTGTCCTTGCTGCTCCTCACAGACACCAAGCACACTCCATCTCAGGGCCTTTGTACTTCTAATGATCTACAAATATTCCTATGTAATGCTCTACCTTCTTTGTCACCTAGGCCTTTCCTAACTATCCTGTATAAAATAAGTCCCCTCATCTCTCTCGATACCCTATCCTGATTTATTATTCTTAACACTTTTTTATTTTGAAATAATTGTAGATTCATATGCACTTGCAAGAAATAATACAGAAAGATCTTGTGTACGCTTTACTCAGTTTCCCCTAATGGTCATATTTTACAAAAACTACAGTGCAATAGTGCAACTAGGATACTGACACTGATACAGCCAAGATACAGAACATTTCCACAGTTCTATCACCTCAGGGATTCATGGTGCCCTTTTACAGCCACACCAACCACCCTCTAGCCTCTACTCCCTCCTTAACCCCTGACAACCACTAATCTGTTCTCCATTTCTATAGTTATTTCAAGAATGTTATATAAATGTAGTCAAACAGTATTAACCTTTTGGGATTGGCCTTTTCCACTTAGCATAATTCCCTGGAGATGCATCCAAGTTGTTTTGTAATGGCATTTTTTATCACCTGACATATATACATACATATTTATTTGCTTATTAGGATAAGTTCCCCGAGAGCAGGGAATCTATTTTGTATACTGTACTTATGATGTAGGCATAAACATCTGTTGAATAAATAAAGTCCAAACTCTTTAACATGACCTATAAGATCCTAAATGAAGCATGCTTACCTTTCCAACCTCATCTTTCATTTCCATGGCTCCTCCACCCTGCCACACCACTCCCATCCAGATACACTAAATAGTGAATAACGCCATTCAGTTACGCTAAACATCTTGCCATTTAGAGCAGATTGCCTATGTGCTCTGATGTGCTGTTGTTGTTTTTTCCACTTTTGCTGTTTAGAACTGTGGTTCTCAAACTTTAGTGTGCATCAGAACCACCCGGCTGATCAGGCTTATTAAAACAGATTGCTAGGGACTTCCCTGGTGGTCTAGTGGTTAAGACTCTGTGCTCCCCACTGCAGGGGGGGCACGGGTTCTATCCCTGGTCAGGGAACTAAGATCCCACAGACCGCTTGGCACAGCCAAAAACGAAACAAAACAAAATAAAATAACCCTTAAAAAAAAAAACAAACAGATTGCTAGGCTCCACTCTCAGGGTTTTAAATTCAGTAGGTCTGGGATAAGTCCTGAGAATCTGCATTTCTGACAAATTCCCAGGTGATGCTGATGCTGCTGGTCCATGAACCATACTTGGAAAATCATTGTGTTAGAACATTTTTTTATTTCCCTTCCCATTTCACTTGCCTAATTTCTTACTTAACCTTCAGTCCTTCCCTCACCCCAGAACATGGTGTTCCACGGCACACTGTACTTACCCTATCCCATCACTTATCACAGGATATTATAATGTCCTATTTATGTGTGTCTCTCTCCCACCAGACTATATCCTCAGCACTTAGCACAGTCTGACAGAGTAGGCACTGATACCTTAAAAGACTCAACTGAAACAATATCTTTACAGTCATATGTTATTTAGAAGGCAGTGCTTCTATGGGCTAAAAATAAAAGATGAAAACACACCAAGGATCCCTTCATCAATAGGCTTAAGGAAAAATAAGGCAATTTTTAATGTTAAGATTTTCTAGGAAGTGTTATTGTTTATTAAAATTCTTTTCAACCAGAACACCTCACACTGAAATAATGACTGATGACAAAGGTCAAGAATTCAAGTTAAGATACTTTACCCATTACTTTTTCAATAATTACTTCAAATCTGTATTTTGTTCTTCTAAAAGTGAACTCTCTTCCCTTCAGACTAAACACCCCAAACCACAAGACTATCTAACATAGCCAGGACTTCAAAGAACGCTTTAATTGAACCCCAGAGCTGGCCAGATGTTGAAATCAGAACAAACTTGCTTGCACAGGTCTATAAACCATTATCTAAAATTCCAAATTCCAAAAAAGCTCTAGAAACGTAAAATTTTTCACAAGTTTAAGGCAAATTCATTTAGCAGCAAAATCTGACCCAAACAGATATGTAGTTATTTTATGTTATAGGGCTTTATCCAAATTAGTGTTAATACTAATGCATTTTTGTGGCATGAATATTAATGTTTGATTCTAAGATGCTACTCCAGACCCCACTGAGGTGTTACAGAAAATATGGTATATGCATTATATTCCTGTCTAAAATCCCAACAATTCTGAATTCTGAAACACATTTGGCCCAAAGGGTTTGGATGAAGGATTATGTGCCTGTATTGAGATATCAATTTCTCTAATCCCTGTATTTTTGTCTACTGTATTTGAAATATTTATCTAAATAATGCCCCCTATTGTTTTCTCATTTTGTATCTGAAAAATGGGTCTTAATGAAAATAGCTTTTGGGAATTCCCTGGCGGTCCAGTAGTTAGGACTCTGTGCTCTCACTGCTGTGGGCCTAGGTTCAATCCCTGGTCAGGGAACTAAAATCCCACAAGCCGCACGGTGTGGCCCCCCAAAAAAAGCTTTCTTCATTTTATCTGTTTTAACATTAGATAAATACTGTTGGAAACTCACTGCTTCTATTCATATATGACACTTTCTTTTTAAATTAAGGAAATTCTATACTTCTTCGGGATCCTGTGGCTCACTCCCATCAGATGAATCATCATCATCCTCACATGAATCATCACCAGAACAACTGAAAGTATAGAACTAAAAAAAATGTCTAGTGGAAACATATCATTTTGAAACACATCTGAAAGGCTAATGTCACACTTACAAGCCACTGACATTTGGCAGACTCAACTGATGAAAGTAAAATTTTTGTAGATTAAAATGTAAAGCGGACAACAGTAACAGAATATTATCACTGTAAAGAGCAAAAAACACCTAAGATATATTTAGGAATGAACTGAACAAGAACTGTACAGGATCTATGAAGAAAATGCCACTGGGAAACATTAAAAGAAAACTTGGGTAAATAGAGGGCCACATATTTCTAGACTGCATATTTGGTTTCAAAAGGAAGAGGAATCAGGTGACTTTAAACTGAAAGAGAAGTTTATTTGAAGAGAGGTAACTTGTGTAGGTCCCCAGAAGCAGAAAGGACAGTAAGACCTTAGTAGGGCAAACCAGGACCTGGAAAGCCCCAGAACGCCAGGCAACTACCCCACTACCCTCTTTGGGGACCACAGGGCTTCCTAACTGCTGCTCTCTGTGCATCTGCTGCTCTCTGCAGGCCTGCTTTCTCTGTACTACCTGCACGTGGGTCAAACGTCTCTCCCTGCCTTACCCTTGTGTCATCACTTTCTAGGTCAAGAGCCCAGGTTAAGACTGATTGCAAATTTCTTGAGAGAGAATCTGATTGGACCAGTTTGAATCCGTTATCCACCTACTCCTGGTCCAAGCAGCTATGGCAGGGGAAGGGAGAGGGTTAAGTGGCTATCTGCTTACTAACATGGGACAAGGATGCAGACTGGAACATGAGTGAGAGGTGCAGGCAAATTGAATGACATGTCCATTATAGATGAGCAGATTCCACATTGTGGAGATACAATACAGAGGTTAAGAGCACAGGCTCTGGGACCAAACTGCCTGAGTTTGACTTTGCCAACTTATTAGCTGCTTGACCTTCAACAAGTTATTCAATCTCTTTACGCTTCAGTTTCCTCATCTGTAAAATGAGGGTGATGATAATAGAGTTGTTGCATGGATTAAATGAATTAACACATATAAAGCACTCAGTAAAAACCACATAAGTATTTTATTACTTTTATAAAGATGCCCATTTCCCCTAAATTAGTCTATAAAATTAATGCAATTCAAATCAAAATCACAACTCTTAATTTGATAAAATAATTTTAAAGTTACTATGGAAGAAATATCTATGGAGAGAATGGCATAGGTAGAATGTGAAGAGCACAGAGACTGATGCAAGTTATTGGTTATGTTCTAGATATTACATTGGTGGTTTGTTTCACATTATGTTTTTTAATGTACATATATGACAAAATTTTCTTTTATATATATCAAATATATTTTTGAAAGACACTTCTTTTTTTCTTGGTAAAACACCAGTAACACCGCTTTTCCTATGTCAATGATTCTGATTATTCCCTTTTTTCTATGCTTATAAGAGGGATAATGACTAACACAAACCCCAGTGTCTTTTTTTTTAACATCTTCCTTTATAATGGTGTGTTAGTTTCTGCTGTATAACAAAGTGAATCAGCTATACGTAGACATATATCCCCATATCTCCTCCCTCTTGCGTCACCCTCCCACCCTCCCTATCCCACCCCTCTAGGTGGTTACAAAGCACCAAGCTGTTCTCCCTGTGCTATGTGGCTGCTTCCCACTGGCTATCTATTTTACATTTGGTAGTGTATACATGTCCATGCCACTCTCTCACTTCGTCCCAGCTTACCCTTCCCCCTCCCCGTGTCCTCAAGTCCATTCTCTACAAAAAGACACTTCTTAAAGAAATACTCCAAAAAGGAAGACCACTAAGCAGGGATTTACCCTACCAGAAATTTAAAAATAATTTAAAAGTACACTAAAACAATAATATTATTATCCAATAACAAATAAATCAATGGAACAGAAAATAAAGTACATATGAAAATTTAGTACTGTATAAAGGTAGAATTTCAAATCTACAGGGAATACTGAGCATTCAAGAAATGGTATAGGGCACCATCAAGTCGTTTAGGGAAAAAAATATTAAGCTAGATTCTTCCTTTCCTCCTCCTAAACAAATTTCAGAAGGATTAACTATTGAAATACTTTTAAGAAGATACCTAAAAACGTTAGAAGAAAATACACACTGCTAAGCATGACATTAAAGCTGTAAATGTAAATAAAGGAAAAGACCTACCTAAAAATGAAAAACTTCACAAGAACCCCATCACCTTAAACTTACTACTCATTTGCACCTATTTATGGGTTCTGATTCTGATTAATTCTATATAAACAGTTTTTACATAATACAAAACTGAACATATATAATTTTATGGTAAACATTTTATATAACCTTATCATGTACTTTTCTTGTACTCCTACTGTCTTTCTATTTAGCCCACGCATCATGTCAGGATAGTCCATTCTCTACTCTGCTTCTCTCTCCCCTTTTAAAATAACTTTCTTTGAAAGTTATAACCATGTACTTTTTCTTAAGTGAGTTTTTAGTATTGTTTTCTTGAGATCTATAAAGTATATATATATTTTTGCATTTTAATTGAAACTGATAATATACAAATAACCTAGAGATGAACTGTATCCTTTGCTAATTGCATTAGTCCATCTGGCATCGTATGTTCTTTTTGCTAGACGTCCCTTTTTTTCTTCCAATAAAAGTTTTATTGGGTGGAAGCCATATAAAGAAAACAAAGGAAAGAAAAACTTCTTTCAGCAAATAAACACCACAGGCTATATTTAAAGATAAATTTAAAATTGAAAAATACTTGTGATTATGTTTTAGACAAAGGTTAATAATATTCCTAACGTACAAAAAGCCCTTGTAATTTAAAAAATGTGACTATTTCAAATAGGCAGAAATCATGAACTGGCAATTCACAGAAACAGACCCAATAAATATACGGAAGATGTTCAGTTTTATACTTAGTCAACAAAATGCAAATTAAAACAAGACGATAAAGATGATAAAAGATTTTTTTTAAAGGTGACAAAGATCACAAAGATTAACAATACTCGACTGGCAAAGAGAGGAAGACCCAGCTGTCATTCACTAGCCACTATGTTGGTGGAAAAGTATTCAATACTTTTCAAGGGAAGAGTCTGGTAACAACATCTAGAATCTTACAAATGTGCATTCCCTTTGATCCAGTAATTATATTTGTATGAATTTATAGTACGGAAATTATCAGGGATATGTACAGTTTATGTATAAGAACACTCATCTAGTTTTGCTTGCACAAATAAAAAACTGTAAATACCCTAAAAGTCCAACAATTTAGGGGTTGGTTGTACATATTATAACCATATAGCCATTAAATGCCATTACATACACATAGCCATTAAAAATGATTACGTAACCTACTTTATCTGGAAAGATATGAGACATTATTTGGAGAATATAACATGCTCACATTTTCCTATTTTAAAAAAAGCTTTACGTGTATATATTGGAAAAGTCTCCAAGTTTATACAGCACTATGTTAATACGGTTATTTCTGGGTGACGAGATCGTGGGTGAGTTTAAGTTTCTTTCATATAGGTTTATGTACTTACTACTGGACAGTTGCAGGGAGTAGGCATTTTTTTAAAAAGCAGTGTTCTTCTTACAATCACAAAATACTAGGAAACTGTTAATTTGCTGAGAGAAACGGGCAACGGGTGACGAGCCCGCCAGAACGGGGGCTGAGAGAAGCGGATACCAGTTCTCCGAGCCTCGCCCTGCCGCTGCCGCGGGAGCACAGTAACCGGAAACACGCCACGCGAGACCTCGGGAATTCTGGGTACGCACGGGCCCCGCGTAACCTCACAAGGAAGAAACTGTTACATTTAAAAGAAAAACCATCTCTTTCCTTTAACACAACACCATTAGCTCAGTCAAGGGGCGTGTCTACCCTAAGATGAGTGCGGGGGAGGTCGCGAGGGCGAAAGTCTTTCTTTAAAATTAAAGTCTTCCTTGTCTCCCCCTCCCCTCCACCAGCCTCTTCCCGTCACTCCGCAGGAGCTTCGAGGCCGCCCCGGGGAAGGCTGTTTCTACGGGTGACAACTTGCAGGAACAAGGCAAGCTTAAATGCCGCGAGCCGACTATTGTGTGCTAATGCCGCCCAGAAAGGTGGACGGTGCGCGACGGAGCGCCGGGCGCGGAGGCGAGGCACGCTCTGACTGGCCCCCGGTTCCTCAGGCTGATGGAAGGGCGGGGCGACGCGGCGCGCGTGCGGAGAGGCGTCCTCGCGCCCCTGCCGGTCTCCCCGGTGCCAGTGTGGGTGCTCCAGTCGGGGAACTGGGCGGAGCGAGGGAAGTTATGGAGGCCTGGCCTCGAGAATGTAGGCGGTTAATCTTTCTCACACGCGTAACTAGGCGGGTGCGTGAGTCAATCGAGGCTTTCCTCCGAGGCCGGGCCCAGTGCAGGCGAGGAACTGCAGAGGAGGAGGGAGAAGCGAGGCCCAGGCCAAAAGGTCGGGTCAGGTGCGGGCCGCTGCCTGCGTAGCGAAGGGCGGGGAAGACCTGGGCGGGAAAGCGGGAGTGGAGGGGCCCACTGCCCCGAACCCGCCCCCACCCGCTAGACCGCACTGATACAGCGAAGCTGATACGAGAGAGTAGACTATTAGGAGGTGAGGGGCCCGGCAGATGAGCAGGCTCACACCCTCGCGTTAACTCGTGAGGGTCACCGTCCTGGTTACTGGGAACTAGATAGACCTGACTAAGCTTGTGTTTGGGGTGGGGGTTGATAACCAATTTTTGAACGACTGTCATTCAAGATAAATGGCCATTGGGTTTAGGGTATCAATAGGACATTTGGGTAGAAATGTTGACGTGAGGTCTTTTAAGGCAGTCTTTGTGAATTGCCCGTGGAAAGTGGTTCCCTGATTTGTGTCTTTATAATACTGATTTGTGTCTTTATAATACTAAAAACAGCCGGTAAATGGCGTTGTACAATTCATTCCGTTCACTTTGGCTATTATCTAACTTATGGTGATGAATGAGTAGCTTTGGTAAAAGTCGTTTGGAGCCCCAGAGAGTGGACAAGAATCACATGTTTCGAGAGAGTAATACCTCCATGGGAGACCTGGCAGATGAGTAAGGCTTCCAGATTTCCAGACGATCTGGTGAAGGACGTTTAAAGGAAGAATTGAGAGTGTGCTCATCTGTGAAACTCTTCAGGCTTAAGTAGCTGTTTATCTTAAAACAAATTACAAAACTGAGTTACAAAACTAAGTGATGGAAACTTTATGGTAGGTTATACTGACTCGTTGGCTACTATTAATTATAATTTTAAATTTCTCTTAATTTGTAGATATGAGAGCCTTTTACTATTTTATTCTTGGAATATTGTTTTAAGTGAAAATTTTCATTTCAGAAAACTGCAAAAAGAAGACTTTGTATATAATTACACATATTTTAAGGAAGATATTTATAGTTTAACATTATAAGTTTTTTTAAATAAAAAACGCTCCAAAAAAAAATTAGATGTTTCTTTGGGCACATTAGAAAATACAGATAAACAAAAAGAAGGGGAAAATCCATTAATCCCACTATCCAGAGTTAACTGTTGTTACTATTTTAATATCTTTCTGTTTTCTCCTATCATATGTTTTATAAGCATAGAATCACTAAACAGTTTATTTGATAGAAACCAACCTGTGACTTTGTCTAGGGTTAGGACTATTAGGGACTTTCTTTGTTAGATATTTCTGTATTATTTGGATTATCATAGTGAGCAAGCATTACTTTTCTAATCAGAAAAAAACAAAGAAATTGAAAACTTCATCATTGATTTTTAAAGTTCATAATTTTGGAAACATATTCCACAAAGTGACTTTTGATTTAATTTGAGAGGTGAAACGTGTTTGTTTTGTTTCCCTGTGAAACCCCACTGAAATAAGAAAATGTAAAACCCACAAAGACAAAGAGTGCTGAAGAGACAATAGAGAATGAGAGGTGTTAGTGTGTTCTATTGTAAGAGCTGTACAGAGCATCTCAGCATCAAGCTGCCATAGCTTTGAACTGTGTCTTTGAGCATCTCGATTTATTTTGTGCATCTGTTAGCAAGATGTGTCCCCAAGGTAATTGTGTCTTCGCTTTATACCATTTCAGTTTAGGAAAGGTTTCATGGGAATGCTCTCCTTTCGGATAGTGGGGGAGGGAAACTTGTAATTCATACTTAAGTACTCCAGAAAGGCTCTGTAAAGGGAAATTTTATTTTTCTCTTCTATTCTCAGTACTTCTGACACTAGGTATGTGGGGGTTTATCTCACACCAAGCAGTTCTCCAATTCTTGACAGACGCTGACTAGATGTCCTACACATTTAACTGAATTCTGACACTGTCCCCCTGGAGATAGCATCAGATCCCAGAGGTTAAAATGTTATGGCTCATTTTATGTGTCAACTTGACTAGCCTAAGGGATGCCCAGTTAGCTGGTAAAACATTATTTCTGGATGTGTCTGTGAGGGTGTTTCTGGAAGAGATTAGCGTTTGACTCACCAGACTGAGAAGAGATCTGCCCTCACCGATGTGGGTGGTCATCATCCAATCTGTTGGGAGCCCCAGTGGAACAAAAAGGCAAAGGAAAGGCAGATTCTCTCTTCTTGAGCTGGGGTGTCTATCTTCTGCCCTCACACAGTGGTGCTCCTTGTTCTCAGGTATTTGGAATCAAGCTGAATTATACCACCAGCTTTCCTGTTTTTCCAGCTTGCAGACAGCAAGCAGTGTATGGGACTTCTTGGCCTCCATAGCCATGTGAGGCAATTCCTGTCATAAAACTCCTCTTATATCTATCTATATACTATTGGTTCAGTTTCTCTGGAGAACCCTGACTCAAGACTACCCCCACTTCAGGTGCCAATTACAAGTCCAGGTTGCGACCTCTACTTCTGACCAACCAGCTATAAATTGACCTTCCCATGACTCCTTCCTCAGGTTCAAGAATTTGCTAGAATGGCTCCCAGAACTCAGGGAAATATTTACTTACGTTGGTTGATTTACTATGAAAGGATACACTCTGTAACAGCCACATGGAAGAGATGCATATGGCAAGGTAGGGAGAAGGGGCACAGAGTTTCCATGCCCTCTCTTTGTGCACCACCCTCCCAGAACCTCCACGTGTTCACTAACCCAGAAGCTCACCAAATCTCCTGTTTAAGAATTTTTTATAGAGCTTAATCTCTAGTTCCCCTCTCCCTTTCCTGGCAATCTGTGGTTGGGGCTGAAAGTTCCAGCCCTCTAATCACCTGGTCTTTCCGGTGACCAGCCCCATCCTGAGGCCATCTAGGAGCTCTCCCCTAAGTCACCTCATTAGCATAAAATGTGTGCTCAAAAGGGGCACCTTCTGAGTAACAAAAGATACTATCAGTCAGGAAATTCCAAAGGTTTTAGGAGCTCTGTGTCAGGAACTGGGGACAAAGACCAAATATATGTCTTATTGTATACCACAGCCTCATAAACTGGAAGTACCTCATCAATGGGAAGGTGTGGAAGGAAAGACCAGAGGATTGATTGAAAATCTGTACAAAGTAGTTAGACTTCTAGGTCTAGGTCACCATCCTTAGGACACGTAGCCAAGTTACTAGCTCACCCCTAGTCACTTCTGTGAAATACGAGGATTAGTTGGCAGAGAGTTTGAACCAGAGGAGACCCAGATTCAGGGACCTCATATCAAGCAAAAAAACAGACTAAATGAAAGTCTCTGTACTGAATAGTGAGACCCACCCCTGCCCCTTTCCACTCTTTGCTCTCAGAGCACTGATAGCCATGTGTGTACACCCCATGAAGGAGATTTTTCTCTAAATAAATCTTGAGGTCTCAGAGGAAATAACCTCAAGGTATTATTTTGGGAGTACCCTCAACAAAATGGTTAGGTCCCTTAGCGCCCTCCCCACGTTGACAGTAAAGTCCTTTAATTAATAAAATGCCCACATAAACAGATAGTCCAATCAACTTACCCTTTAATTATGAATGGAAAGCCAAGGATCACTAGACATTTAAAGAAAGCCTCCAAGATAAATACTGAGGTCCGAAACTATTCCTTTGAATATTTCCAGTGACTACCATTAAACCCAAAGGCTTAATTAGTCCGCATTCACCCTTTTATCTCATTTGATGCTGATCACCCACTTTTTTCACCCTTCATCTTCATGATATAATATTCTATCCTTTCTAATTTTTTTATTTTAACATTCTTCACTCTTCTTTAACTATGATTATCTGAGCTGATGTCCTAGACTTTCTTTTTCTTTCTACCCTTCTATGAGTTCATCCAACAGGCTGTCATGTCACACGATTAAACTCTGACCAACCTTCAAGTCTCATATTTTCAGATTTTAGCTGATTTTATACCTTTTATATGCCACATGAGTAAAAAACCCAAATCCAAACAGCTTTCCAGTATCCCACTTGAGTAGGTTGTAGAGTAGATGCTCTCTTCTCTGATGCCATTAGGGCTGGTTAATTAATTTTAAGTCACTAACTCAGGAAATCATTACAAAATTATATACACTGGCAGGGCCTGTTAGCTGCCTAAATAATTTTCATTCTTCCCTTCATCCTTACCAATAAAACTGAGGTTTCATTCTGCATAGGCAGTGTACTAACCAAAAGACATTTCTCAGCCTCCTCTGCAGTTAGAGCTGGTCAATGAGATATAAGTGGATTCTGTTGAGTGTGACTTCTGGGAAATAACTTTTTCATTCTTCTCCCTTTCCTCTTGCTTCCTATCTGGAATTCATTTATGATGGTCAGAGCCCTGGCAGCCATCTTATACGCCACTGGAGATGGCATAAAAGGAGCCTGATTGCTGATAACTTTGCTGCCAAACTCTCCCTATCTCAGGCCTTCCTTTCAGTGAGAAAATAAGACCTTGTGTGACTTATTACACAATAAGTGTGGATCTTGGATATTAGTGGTCAAGTGCAAATTCTAATTGACAGATGTATACTTAAACATTTTATTTTAACTTAAGATGTATGAATAATTATCTTCTAATACTTTGATGTAGGCCCAAGACTTTTTGAATTTGGGTTCTGGTTGGGGTTCCTCAGATAACCTCTATAAACCATATGCATAACACATTGCCTATTGTTGCAAGTGTTAATTTTTTTTCATGTGAAGAACTTAAGGATACTCACAGAGCAATGAGTGTAGAATTCTAAATTTCTACGATTGTTTTCTTCTTCTTCTTTTTTTTTTTTTTTTTTTGCGGTATGTGGGCCTCTCACTGCTGTGGCCTCTCCTGTTGCGGAGCACAGGCTCCGGACGTGCAGGCTCAGCGGCCATGGCTCACAGGCCCAGCCGCTCCGCGGCCTGTGGGATCCTCCCAGACCGGGGCACGAACCCGTGTACCCTGCATCGGCAGGCGGACTCTCAACCACTGCGCCACCAGGGAAGCCCTGTTTTCTTCTTTTAAACTTATTTTCATCTTTTAAACTTCTCTTGCCCTAACCTAATGTATAGTCATTGTATTAGTCTGCCTTCTGCCCCCCAAATTCATGTCTTTCTTACATGCAAAATACATTCATTCCATCCCAACAACCCCAAAAGTCTTATCTTGTTCCAGCATTAACTCTAAAATCTAAATTTCACAGTCTCATCTAAATATCATCTAACTTAGACATGGATGAGACTTGAGGTATGATTCGTCCTGAGGCAAAATTCCTCTCCAGCTGGGAACTTGACAAACCAAGCAGTCGTGTGCTTCCAAAATACAGTAGTGGGACAGTTATAAGATAGACATTCCCATTCCAAAAGGGAGAAATAGAAAAGAAGAAAGGGGAATGAGCAGTCTCAAGCAAGTCTAAAACTTAGCAAGGCAAATCCCATTAAATCTTTTTTTTTAATTAAAAAAAAAATGGAGATGTAATTGACATTGTATTAGTTTTAGGTGTACAACATAATGATTTGATATAAGTATATATTGTGAAATGATAACCACAATAAGTTTAGTTACCATTCATCACCACACTTAGTTACAAATTTTTTTTCCTGTGATGAGAGCTTTTAAGGTCTACTTTCTTAGCAACTTTCAAATATACAATATAGTATTAACTATAGTCACCATGCTGTACATTACAACCAGGACTTATTTATAATATAATACATTATATATATAATATATAATGCATATAATACATATTATATATAATAAATATAATATATATATTCCATTTACATATAATTATTATATAACTATATATAATTCCATTAGATCTTAAGGCTTGGGTCCAATGCTCTACAAGGACACCAGTCTGTGAAATCAAGGAGGAAGCAAGCTTGTACCCTGGGCTTGTGAAGGGAGTGGCAGCCCTGATGATCTCTGAACCACCTTCAGGGTCATTCTTCCCTTTTCTTGAAGGATAAAACATGTTTGCTGCAGCATAGCTCTTTCACCCAGGTCTGTAAAATCCAGTAAGTCCAGCAGCCTTCCTTCATTTCCTCTCGTTTTCTCTGTCCCCTTTCATTCTAACTGACCTTGTCTTTGCTGGTAGAGTCCCATCTCCATTCCTGGCTTCTGCTGAGGTGGCTGATTAAATTCATCGTTCACACCCATATTAATCTCTTTACCAAATGGTTGTTCAGCCACACCCTTAGTGTTCTATTTAGAACAAGTTTTTTCATCTTTTGCAATATGGATAGGCTGAGAATTTTCCAAATTTTTAAGTTCTACTTCCTTTTTAACAATTCCTTATTCAATTCATATGTCTCCTTTTGAATTTCACTATTAGTAGTCAGGAGGACCCAGGCTGCACCTTCAACATTTTGTCTAGAAATCTCCTCAGCTAAATACCCAATTTCATTGTTCACAAATTCTGTCTTCCACAAAACATGAGGACACAATTCAACCAAGTTCTTTGCCACTTTATGACAGGGATTGCCTTTGTTCCATTTTTCAATAACTGTTCCTCATTTCCTTCTGAGACCTCACCAGAATGACCTTTAATGTTCAGATTTCTATGAACATTCTGTTCATGACTATTTATATATTCTCTAAGAAAATGGAGACTTTCTTTCCAGCTCTCCTTTTTATCTCTCTGAGCTCTCACTATAATCGTCTTTAATCTCTGTATTTCTACCAGCAATTCCTTCATGACAGTCCAGGCTTTTTGTAATATGTACCTCAAAACTCTTCCAGCCTCTACCCATCATCCAGTTCCAAAGCCACTTCCACATATTTAGGTATTTGGTACAAAAGCAGCAGCCCACTTCTTTGTATCAAAGTCTGTATTAGTTTGCTTGGGCTGCCATAGCACAATACTACAAACTGGGTGGCTTAACAAAAATTTATTTTCTCACTGGAGGAAATAGATCAGGCTGGAAGTCCTAGATCAGGGAACCAGCGTAGTAAGTTTCCGGTGAGAACTCTTCCTGGTGTGCAGATGGCAGCCTTTTTGCTATGTTCTCACATGGTGGGGAGAGGGAGAGGGGGAGAGAGGGGGAGGGGGAGAGAGAGAGAGAGAGAGAGAGAGAGAGAGAGAGCGAGCTCTCTGGTGTCTCTTGCTTTTCTTATAAGGACACTACTCCTACTGGATCAGGGCCCCCATCCTTATGACCTCACTGAACCTTAATTGCCTCTGTGAAAGCCCTATTTCCAAACATAGTCACATTGGTGGCTGGGGCTTCGACATATGAATTTGGTACCCCACAAACATTTGTCACCACACAAACATTTAGTTCAGATAAGTTATTTTTGGTGATTCCCTTTCATTTTCGTTTTCACAGAAATAATTGTTTTTAGTTTATATTAGTTTCCTTTTCTGATATAAATAGAATTGTAATGTGTACTATGTGATAAGCCCTATGCTGAACCGTAAGAATCCAAAGATAAGTAACACATGTTTTCTGTCCTTGAAAATATCAGTATAGTAGTATAATACTTAAAGCTGCACCCAAAGTCACAATTACTAGACATACATATCTTAACATCAAGGCCTAACTATAGTCTATAAATAAAAATCACCAGGGTACCTGTTAAAAATGCTTATTCTCACTTTACCTCTGTGAACCTCCCTCAAAAACTTATAACCCCAGTCTAATCATGAGAAAAACTCAGACAAATTCCAGTAGAGGTGAATGATACAATATACCTGACCAATATTCCTTAATACTGTGAAGGTCATCAAAAACAAGGCAAGTCTGAGAAAATGTCACAGCTAAGAGGAGCCCAAGATGACACACCATCTAAATGTAACAAGGCATTCCAGATGGGATCCTTGAACATAAAAAGGACATTTGGTAAAAACTAAGGAAATCTGAATAAACTGTGGACTTTAGTTAATAGTAATGTAACGATATTGGCTGATTAATTGTAATGAATGTCCCATACTAATATAAGATGTTAATAATAATGGAAACTGTGTAGGGGGAAGGGTAGGATATGGGACCTATCTGTACTATTGGCTCAGTTTTTCTATAATTCTAAAACAGCTCTAAGAAATAAAGTCTATTAATTAAAAAAAAGATACTCCTGTGCTTCACCCCTGGATTCAGTAATTTTAAGGAGGTGGCTGGGAATAATGGTTCTGCTCCCAATTCCAAACTGCTGGGGGGGATTTCCATACCACCATCGATTCCTGGATACCAGCTGGGTATCCTACAATTCAACTCAATTCTGAAACTACCCAGAGATAGCATCTGATCCCAGAGGTCAAGGACTCAGTTCTACAAGACTGAACACTAATTCCACCATGGTGGCTCCACCCTCATAATCTCATCTAAACGTAATTACCTCCCAAAGGCCCATCTCCAAATAACATCGTGTCGGGGATTAGAGCTTCAACATATGAAATTTGTGGGACACAAATAGTCAGCCCATAGCATCAAGCTTTCAAAATTTCCTAACTAGTACTTGAAAGAGACAAATACAGCTTGAAGGTTGAGGATGAAACATATATATTCAATTTACACTAGTGACTCACAGTCATGTAATACAGTAGTTTCTAAATATCTTCTGAATCAGAATCTCTAAGCAGATACACAGGAATCTTTAAATAAACTCATAATGTGATATGGGATCCATTAGGATCATTTTCCTTGTGAGTCTGGAAGAGAATTGAAGGAGGTTTATTTGTTGACATTCTCTTTCTTCAAGTGACCAGATGTTAAAAATATTTTTACACTTTCATTTCAAACTTTATAATAGTATTACAGAGAATAGAATGAAATTGTTGGGGTTATAATAGATAATTTAAATTGCTTTAAATTTATAAATTTATGTTAAGTATTTACTATAGTCCTGAATAAACTGTGACAGTTAGTCACTGTAGTTACCAGAGGACAATGCTTTCTTTCCTTCTGAGCAATGTGGCATGAGGATGTGAAGCTTATAACTTCTGAAGACATTTTGCCATAAATAAGCTAACCTTATAATGAAGTCAACAGAGAAGGAAGCTAACCAGAAAAAGGGAAGGAAGTTGAGTCCATCATGACATCAAAATTCTCCTGAATCAAACTCTAAAGCTCCCTCTACCTCTGGTCTTTCCAGTTATATAAGCCTATATCTCTTTTTTTTTTTTTCGGTACGCGAGCCTCTCACTGTTGTGGCCTTTTCCGCTGCGGAGCACAGGCTCCGACACGCAGGCTCAGCGGCCATGGCTCACGGGCCCAGCCGCTCCACGGCATGTGGGATCTTCCCGGACCGGGGCACGAACCCGTGTCCCCTGCATCGGCAAGCGGACTCTCAACCACTGCGCCACCAGGGAAGCCCTATATCTCTTTTATTATTTATGCTAATTTGAATTTAGTTTCTGTTTCTTACAACATAAAGTTTTCTTAAGGATACAGTCCTGTCAAAGAATGCTTGTTGGCTCTCAGTATTCATTCTTCCCCTTTCAATGATAATAACTCTCAATTTCTAGGTGGGTATAGCTGCCCAGAATGTGACTATATTTCCCAACTTTTCTTCTGACGAAGTGTGGCCCTGTGACTATATTCTGTCCTGAGAGGTATAAACTGAAGTGCTGTGTGCAATTTTCAGGAAGTGTCCTTAAAAGAGAGGAGCCATGTGCCTTCTCCTTTACCTTCCCTTATTCCTGTGATGGCTGGAGCTGTCAAAATGAGCTAATAATCATGAGATAATCATGAAGTAATCAAAGTCATGCATGGCAGAGCATCACGAAAGAAGGAACCTGAATTCCTGACACAGTGAACCACCATATTAACTTTGAACCCTTTACTTTCTACTTTATGCGAGAGCAAAATAGATATATATTATGTAGCTTACTGTTACTTTTGGTTTTGTCATTCATTGCTAAGCCAAATCCTAACTAACACTAAACCTTACATATGTTTCACCGTGTGTTCCCTTGTAAGTCAAATTCTGCGTGTGACTTAAGAATCATAAGTGAATTCCACACCAAAGTTCTGAGTTACTTGAATTTTTATGTGACATTTTTGATGGGATAAATGAGAAATGCTAGCAAATGTGTTACATTGCAAACAGAAACACACACACAAAAAATGGAGGGATGAGCATGAATATATTTTTCTTCTAATACATTGAATGTTGGAGGCATAAACCCTCCAATTACTATAAGAGACAATTATGGATCCAGTAGTTCAAATTATGATATTAATACTTGTGCCCAGAAATCTCTCTGGTGGCGCAGTGGGTAAGAATCCACCTGCCAATGCACAGGACATGGGTTCAAGCCCTGGTCCAGGAAGATCCCACATGCCGTGGAGCAACTAAGCTCGTGAGCCACAACTACTGAGCCCGTGTGCCTAGAGCCCGTGCTTCTCCTGCTGCAACAAGAGAAGCCACTGCAGTGAGAAGCCCGTGCACTGCAATGAAGAATAGCCCCCGCTCGCCACAACTAGAGAAAGCCTGAGAGCAGCAATGAAGACCCAGTGAAGCCAAAAATATAATAATAATAAAGGGCGTCTCAAACTCAGGGAAGAGAACCTTCCTCTCTGGTCAGAGGAGATGTGCTCCCAAAACTCTGAAGTAGGACAAAACCTTTGCCTTTTTAAAAACTTCTGTTCCCCCACTGCTTAGGCCAGATACAGGCACCGTCATAGGAAGTAAAGAGCAAAATGAGGTATGTAAAACCCTAGCTTTCTGATCAAAGTATTGTAATAGGGAGTCCCATAGAACTGGAAAGAACCAAGGAGATTGAGTAGAGAGAGAGAGGAGCTCAGGAGAGCAGAAGTTGTTTATGACTTCTGGGCTAACCTCCAAGCTGTGCATGTGTGAATCTGACCCTCAGCATCATATCAAATGCTTTGAGAACTAAACTACAAGATAGAGCACTGCCCAGGAAATTTGACTGGCTACTGGGTGGCAAACATACAGGACAGATGCAAGTAATACTGTAACATCTTTGCAAAGACAACTGTTATTGAAATCATGACCTAGAAATTCGGCTTGGAACATACAGTCTAATCCCAGCCAGATGAATTGCCTACTAAAATAAAAATATCAACATTTTTATAGGACTCAGAGTCTCATAGCTTAGTATTCAAAATATCCAAGGTACAATCTAAAATCCAGCCTTCAAAAAACTAGGAAAATCTAAACTGGGAAAAGACAATCAAGAGACACCAATGATAAAATGACACAGATGTTGGAATAATCTGACAAAGACTTTAAAGTAGCTATTGTAAAAATATCCCAAAGACACTCTTGAAATGAATGGAAAGATAGCAAGTCTCAGCAAAGAAATAGAAGAATTCCACTTGTGGAAACTGGAGAAAAACACAATAACCAAAAAACTGAAAAACACAATAACCAAATTTAAAAGCTCACCAGATGGCTTCAAGGACAGAATGGAGATGGCAGAAGAAACAGTCAGTGACCTTGAAGGAAGAGCAATAAAAATTAGTGATCTAAACAACAGAGAGAAAAAAGGATAAAAAGGATAAACCCAAAGAAACCTACACCGAGACACATCATAATCAAACTTCTTGAAACTAAAGGCAAAGAAAAGCTCTTGAAAGAGATTTTTGTCCAGAAATCCAGAAGTGTGTGTGTGTGTGTGGGGTGACATGCATTATATAGGGGAACAATTATTCAGATGATGGTGGATTTTTCATTAAAAAACATAAAAGCTAGAAGAAGTAGAACATTTTTAAAGTGCTGAAAGAAAAAACAAATTCAACTCAGAATTCTATATCCAGCTAAAAAATCCGTTAGGATTAAGGTTAAAAAAAAAATTCTCAGGTAAATGAAAATGAAGAGAATTTGTTTCTAGCAGACTTGCTCTAAAAGAATTGCTAAAGCAAGTTTTTCAGGCAAAGGAAAATGATACTAAAAGGTAACTTAGAACCTTGGGAATGAAGGAAGAGCAACAGAAATGGTAGATATAAAATTACTCTTCTCCTCTTGTGTTCTTTAAAACATGTTTAATGGTTGAGAGCAAAAATTATAACAATATCTGATGGGGTTTTCATTGTATAGGGGTTTTATACATAAGACAACTACAACATACAATTGAGGTTATATGATAGTAATGTTTTTATAGTCCACTTATAGTAGTAATGTATTGATTTTATGTAGGCAGTGAAAAGTATGTATATTATAATCCCTAGAGCAACCACTAAAAATCTGGACAAATAAATATAGTAAAAAAAAAATCTCAAAACATTAAAATGAAACACTAAAAAATGTACAAATAAAGAGCAAAAGAGGCAGGACAAGGGGAACAAAGGAATGAAAAACAAAGGGATCAAACAGAAAGCAAATAATAAAATGGTTGACCTAAACTTAAATATATCAGTAATTACATCACATGTAAATGACCTATATATACCAACTTAAAGACAGAGGTTGTCAAAATGGACCAAAAAAAAAAGTTATGACCCAACACATGCTGTATATGAGAAACTCGTTTCAAATATGATTTAGAGGTTCATTAATGAGAATGAAAGATATATTTAAAAACTCTAATCAAAAGAAAATTGGAAGAAAATTGGAATGGCTTTTAGAAAAAGAAAAGCAAAATAAGCCCAAAGCAAAAAGAAAGGAAAAAATAAAGATAGGAGGATAAAAATCAATTAAATTGAAAACAGAAAAATAGAGAAAATCAATAATCAAAAAGCTGTTTCTTTGAAACAATCAATAAAATTGATAAAACTTTAGCAAGACTGACAAAAAAAGAGATGACACAAGTTACCAAGATCCAGACTGAAAGAGTCTACAGACTCTACAAACATTAAAAGGATAATAAGAGAATAATATGAACAACTCTATACACATAACTCAACAACTTTGATGGAATGTACCAATTCCTCAAAAACCAAATACTACCAAAACTCATCCAAGAAAATATAAAGGACGAAAAAGGAACAAGCCTGAACTCATTTTATGAGGGCATCATTACCCTGATGCTAAAACCAAAGGCATTACAAGAAACGGAAACTACAGATCAATGTCCCTCATGAACTTAGACAGAAAAATCTTCAACAAAATATTTACAAATTGACTTCAGTAACATAAAAAAAGAATAATACATCATGACCAAGCAGGGTTTATTCTGGGAATGCAGGGCTGGTTCAGTATTGAAAAATTAATGTAATCTACCAACTTACTAGTCTAAAGAAGAAAAACAACATGACTGTTTAATTGAGGCAGAAAAATATTTTGAAAAAACTAAATGTCAATTCATGATTTTAAAAAACGTCTCAGCAAACTAGGGATAAAAGGGACTTTCCTCAACATGATAAAGAGCATCTTCAAAAAATGTACAGCTGACATCATACTTAATAAAGAAAGGCTTACTGCTTCCCCCTAAGATCAAGAACAAGGCAAGGCTGTCTCTCTCACTACTCCTGTTCAACATCGTACTGGAAATACTAGCCAGTGGAAACAAGAAAAATAAATAAAAGGTGTACAGATTGGAAAGGAAGAAATTTGAAGATGATTGTATACAAAGAAAATCCCAAGGACTCTACCCCCCCACCAAATCTGCTAGAACTAGTAAGTGAGTTTAGCAAGGTTACAAGGTCAAGACACAAAAAAACAGTTGTATTTCTATACATTAATAATGAATTGAAAAACCAAAAATTTTAAAATAATATTTATAATAGCTCAAAAAAGTGAAATATTTAGGTATAAATTTATCAATACATAGTCTTATTGCTCTAAAGTGGCAACTATTTTAATTTCTCTCAGTTCCATTACATAAATGATTTTAGGATCATTGAATATTTATGTTTTTATATTATATTACATTTACATTTTTCATATACATTTTCATCTAAAGTGATTGAGTCATCATATTTATCATTTTAAGGGCTGCCTAATGTTTTATCATATTGATACAGCAGCATAATATAGCAAGAAGAATGTGAGCTTTTTAAACAAGACTGGATTCAAACTCTAGTTCCCCAAATACTAGCAGTGTGACTAGAGGTAGGTAATTTTTCTCAGCCTCAGTCATAGTAAAACGCCAAATTTTCAGGAGTGTTAGAGTTAATAAAGTGATATGTGTAAAATACCTGATACATGGTAGGTGCCCAACAAAGTAGCCATTATTAATACCATAATTTTAATCTTTCTCCTAATTTTAGACATTTATGATTGTTTCTTGGCAGAGTCTTTACGCTGGAGTCCAAGAATTATTATTGCTCCCTTTTTCAGGATCTTGATTTTCAGGCTTTTAAATCCCAAAACATTATGCCAATTCGTTAATAAATTGAGAAATACTTGTATTGGTTGCTTAGAATGCATTATCCTTAGTATTTTGCTGAAAGCACATTAAGTGATTCTTGCTTTCTGTTTCTTTATTTTAAACACTGTATTCCATTCCCTTCTGTTTACATCGATCATGAGTGATGTAACCTTGGTCACAAAGTATTCCAAAATCCCAATGTCAGTAGCTCATGTAGGAGGCATGGGAGCTGGGGGATAAATCATCTTATGAGTCACCCTATAGGCATAACCTACAAGGAGGGGCTAGCAGTCCAAACAGAAAATCCCAGGAGACTCAGTGAATATGATTCCAATCGAGGAACAAGGGTAGTTAATAGAAGGGATTTTTGAGACAGATAGCTTTCAGGTTTAGGAACAGGCCAGAGATATGGTGACAAGGAAGTCTATCCTAGTGACATAGGAAGCAACAGGTCACTGAAAGACAACGGGGAAAAGAAATCTCTGGAGAAAGTATTGGCAAGATTTACAAGTCTGGGGTTCAAGGTCAGGCTCCAGCGTCAGCAGGGAGCCAAATTTGAAAACCAGTAACCAGGACTGAAGGTTAGTCAGACTGATTGGCTACAACTTGAAAGAAAGCTACAGACTTTTTTTTTTTTAAATAAATTTATTTATTTTTGGCTGCGTTGGGTCTTCTTTGCTGCCCATGGGCTTTCTACTCTTCATTGTGTTGCATGGGCTTCTCATTGCGATGGCTTCTCTTTTTGCGGAGCATGGGCTCTAGGCATGAGGGCTTCAGTAGTTGCGGCACGCAGGCTTGGTAGTTGTGGCTCGTGGGCTTGGTTGCTCCGTGGCATGTGGGATCTTCCCAGACCAGGGCTCGAACCTGTGTTTCCTGCATTGGCAGGCAGATTCTTAACCACTGTGCCACCAGTGAAGTCCCCAGACTCATTTTTCGTAATAGCCCAGCATCTCAGTTTATCCACAGGACGGAAGTGCAGAGAGAGAAAACAGTGCACCTCCAGGATAGGCTTGAGGATTGGGAAGGTTTTAGTTATAAAATATGCCATGAACAAGGAAATACCTCCATAACATGAATGTTATTGTGTAGTCAAATTGCAATGTAGAATTATGTTTCTGAGATTTCTTGTTCGAAATCAATACCATCTGTATCTGTCAGGATCCAGGAGACAGATGGTACTACAGACTGGGTAATTAAGGAGAGTTTAACAAAGGCAAGGTTTAGAAAAAATAAGGAGAGATGGTGTGGACCCCCATGCCAGGAATAGCAGAGAGCTATTACTTGAAGGGGTTAGGGGAGGGAATGGTTTCTAAACCCTTGAGGGAGAACTATGTTATGAGGGCCACCTGACAGGAGTGGAAATTTGGCAGAGGGAAAGAGCCAACCTATGGCTGTGTGGTAGGGAGGGAGCCAGGAAAAATATCTCTTCTTCTCTCTCTTACCAATTTCCTACCAGTATCAGCCCCTTCCACATTGGCTGAAACCAAGTGGAAGCCAGAGGGCAATGGGGTCCAGTGATGCAGTCCATATAGGTCAGCCTCTCTGAGCATAAAGTAGGCTGGAGAATGAATCTGAAGGGGAAAATAGATTATCTATGGTGTGTAAATTTTCATTAAATTTAATCAAAGTATCACTTTCCAGACCTGAGTATTTCAGCTTTTTCAACCTTTATTTTGCCTCTGTCATCAGTCACATCTTGGATTTTAGACTTCCCTTTTTGGAGGGCATATGGCCCTCTGTCTATCAAAGTCACATACCCTGTGGAAGGGTCAAAGTGTAATCATCTCAGCCTCTGAGGTGCCGTTTATTTCGATGATAGCCACAGCTGCCCCAGAAAAGGAAAGCTTGCTCCTATAAGTGGGACAAAGCCAGTAACTGGAACTCTTAACTCCTTTAAGCATGGTTGCCTGTACTTTAGTTGAAGGTATAGGCAGCCCTGCAAAGACCTGTGAGGAAACAGAAGCATAGCACTATGAGGCAGCCCTCCCCCAACTGGAGAAAGCGAGCATGTGGCAAACCTATCTGAGGGGGTTGTTATCACTCAGCCTTATTCTGCCCAACTAGGTAGAAGCTTCATTCAAATTTCCACTGCAGGGTAACTATCAGAAAAAATTAAAATCAGCCAAATGGAAGTGATACTCCATTGGCAGCTTTCTGCTGTTTTTTTTTGTTTTTTCATTTTGGTTTTGTTTTTACTTTTACCTTCTTGTTTTTTAACACTTTTTGCCCTGGCAGAGTAAAAGATGTCCTTTTTTGCAAGATAAATTTTGGTATAGCGAGTTGGTCTATAAAGAATAAGCTAAGTATGTTACTAATATATTTAAATTGCTGTTACCAATGCCTTCTTTCATTAATATTAAAAACCAACAATTGTATCGTTGTAGAACAAATAATACCAGTGTGATGTAACTTCTTTATATTCATAGCCTATGTGCACATTTTCAATGAACACAGTATACAGCTTTTGTCATTCTTTTCCTTTTTTCTATGTTATGTTTGTTCTGATTACATTTATTGAAATGTAAAAATAAAAGTCAACAGTTGATGCATAGTACATGAGAATTTAAAGAAAATCCTAAAGTGCTGCTGGTACCTCCTGAACATTTTGAGTTGTGTGAAAAAATGCCTAAGAATTTTGATTTACAAAGATAGATTAATATTACAAAGGCAGATTAGAAATACATAATCTTTAAGATACAGTCTTTCTAGTGATTTTAAGTAAGTTTAAGTAAGGGTAAATTTTTACAGTGCTTAGGAAAAGAATACATTTCTCAAATCGTAAATCAGAAAGATTTACAGCACTATTTAGTGAGTAAAAAATATTTTCATCCTTGAGTTAAACAAACTGTCCCTATTTGATTAGTCATATTTAAAGTCAAAATTGTTAGATAGCTCATTGCTAGACAATGAATCTAGACTAGAACCTTTTTTGTACAAACAGTTGAATGATATCCAGAAGAAGTCATTTTATCCAGAGGACAAAAACAACATCATCACCCTTTCCATGCTGAGCATTTAATTTCTTTCCCTTTTATGTACTAGCAAAGAGGCAAAGAGGGTATTTTACTTGCTGATACTAATGTATGAGTCAAGCTATATTCGAACTTTATATTATCTTCACATATTAATAAAAATCTTTAAAACTCATAGCAGATATTGTCATTTTGAAGAACATTAAGTATTACATCTTTACTTAGGTGGTTTTAAATTATACTTTCCCTGTGCACTCAAATGTTTAGCACAAATAGCTCCATGGAGATGACAAAATGCAGCTCAAACACAATTCAATTCCTTTCTTCTCCAGTATGTGTGATCTGTTTCCATGGAAATTTCATGTTGACCAGGAATTGTAAAAATACTATATGCAAACATGTCTCGGAAGCAAACATTTTTGGAGAATAATTGTGAGTTAATTTGAGTCACTCCATTAAAATTGTTCAAATAATAGAAAAGAAGACTGTTTTTTTCTTTAGCAGAGACCATTCTGCAATTTCCCTTAGCTCAATATATTAGTCTAATAGAGTTAGAGATTATAAGGACTTTAATATGCCTTTTGATGAGAGTAAAATTAGATTTTAATGATTTAGGTAAATGTATTCATTTGAAAAAGATGACAGACATTATGAGCAAGGTATTGTTGGAGTGCTGAAAGAAATACAAAGATGTATACAACACACTATGGTATAAGATTAAGTGACTGCAGTAAAGCTGACAGTGTGCTTTGGTGTGCAGAGGAGGAAGGGAATGTTTCTAGTTAGGAAGATCAAGGAAATCTTGGATGAAATGGCATTTGAACTGGATCTCGACCAATGAGAAAGTAAGGAGAGGGTCTTCCTGATGTGGGAAACCATCTGAGCAAGGGCACAGAGGTGGGAAAGCAGAGGGCATATTTGGGGAATGATAAGTCCAACTGACTGAAGTGTAAATGAAACAGGGAGGTAAAATGAAAAGGTAGGCTGCAAATGAAAAGGTAGCTTTTGTAGGGCCTTGAATGCCATGCTAATTTGGATTTTATGCTCAATAGCAGTAGTGTTCATTTGGGCGATAATCTGTACTATCAACAATAGTTGAATATTGGGTAATGAGAAAGTAAGGAAGGGAATAGATCATTATTTTGAGAAGAGCGGCACTGAATGGAGTAAGAACAGCAAAACAGTTTGAAGAACTAGCAGGCTAAAAAACGGTTTGAGAGATATAGTAGCTTTAAAACATGTTCACAATTTTTTTTGAAATTCCTTTCTTTACGAGGTGGACACTCGGCAATAGAAATTAAAGCAAAAGTAAACAGATGGGACCTAATCAAACGTATAAGCTCTTGCACAGCAAAGGAAACCATGAACACAATGAAAAGACACCCTATGGAATGGGAGAAAATATTTGCAAACGATGCGATTGACAAGGGCTTCATTTCCAAAATATACAAACAGCTCATATGACTCAATAACAACAACAACAAAAAAAACACAGTCAAAAAATGGGTAGAAGACCTAAATATACACTTCTCCAAAGAAGACATACAGGTGGCTAACAGGCACATGAAAAGATGCCCAACATCACTAATTATTAGAGAAATGAAAATCAAAACTACAAGGAGATATCAACTCACACCAGTCAGAATGGCCATCATCAGTCTACAAATAATAAATGCTGGAGAGGGTGTGGAGAAAAGGGAACCCTCCTACACTGTTGGTGGGAATGTAAATTGGTGCAGCCATTGTGGAAAACAGTATGGAGTTTCCTTAAAAAACTAAAAATAGAGTTACCACATGATCTACCAATCCCATTCCTGGGCATATATCCAGAAAAGACGAATACTAATTTGGAAAGATATGTGCACCAAAATGTTCATAGCAACACTGTTTACAATAGCCAAGACATGGAAGCAACCTAAATGCCTATCGACAGATGAATGGATAAAGTAGATGTGGTGTAGATACACAATGGAATATTGCTCAACCATAAAAGAGAATGAAGTAATGCCATTTGCAGCAACATGGATGGACATAGAGATTATCATACTAAGTAAAGTAAGTCAGACAAAGACAAATATATGATATCACTTATATGTGGAATCTAAAAAATAGTACAAATGAACTTATTTACAAAACTGAAACAGACTCACAGACATAGAAAACAAACTAACGGTTACCAAAGGGGAAAGGGGCAGGGGAAGGGATAAATTAGGACTTTGGGATTAGCAGATGTATACTACCATATATAAAATAGATAAACAATAAGGATTTACTGTATAGCACAGGGAACTATATTCAATATCTTATAATAAACAATAATGGAAAAGAATAGAAAAAAGCATATAGATATATACATATATATGTATAAACAAATCACTTTGCTGAACACCTGAAACTAACATAATATTGTAAATCAACTATACTTCAAAAAAATAAAATAAAAAAGAGGTGGAGACTAAATCTGCTCCTTTGAGTGTGGGCTAGATTTAGTGACTTGATTCTAGCAAACAGAATTAGGCAGAAGTGATAGTCTGCCACTTCTGAGATTAGGTCATAAAAGTCATTGGCTTCCTTCTCAGATCTCTTACCTTCTGGGAGCACTTGCTCTGGGGGAAGCCCCCTGGTGTGCTGTGAGGGAACTCAACCTTGGAAATGGATTCTGCAGCCCCAGCCAAGTTCTGGTTGACATCTTGATTGCAGTCTCCTGAGACGCCCAGGGCCAGAATGACCACCAGCTAAGTGGCTGATCTTATATTCCTGACCTACAGAAACTGTGAGATAATAAGTGTTTGTTGTTTTAATCTGCTAAATTTTGAGGTAATTTGTTATGCAGTAATAGATAACTGATGCAGGAGGTGTCGAAACAGAAGAGTCTTAAACATGTTTGCAGGTTGAGAAGAAGTAGCCAATGGAGACTGAGCGACTGCAGATTCCACAGGAGAGGGGAAATCATGGCTAGGTCAAATTCTGGAAGATGTACGTAGGGGAGAGGATCCTTAGGAAAGGGTGGAGAAGTTATTTTTGGAAAGGAAGAATGAGGATCAGAAAAAAATTCAGATTGGAAGGATGGAAGGTGAAATCAAGCCAGATGTCCTTGATTCCTGCAGCAAAGGGGGTCAGGTCACCCTCTGAGATGAAGGACCCTCTGGGACCAGGAGCTCCAGGAGAGTAGGAAAAATGGGAAGAGCTACTGTGAGATAGCACAAACAGAATCAGGTAGAGCAAAGAATATAATTCTCTCCAGCTGTGTGTAGCACTCTGGGAGAGTAAATTGAGAAAGCAGAGAGCAGAGTTTACCTAGGATTGAAGATTGATAAGGCATATATGAAAAATCAAGTGAGCAAAGGATTCTAAGGTAATGATGTAATTACAATGGCTGGGCATAAAGTCTAGAGTGGGTACAAGGGCACATGAAGCTATAAGGGGGTTAATGAACAGAGAATATGAAAGAGTGGGTCTTCTATAGCAACTATAACCTGTACCACACATTTCATATTTTATTTGTAAACTACTTATCATGTAACTTCTTTGGTGTGTGAGTCCCGGTGATATCATAAACTCCGAGTAGTGATCACGGTTTATGCATTTTGTATCCCCTTAGCAACTAGCACATTGCTTCTTAGGGACTCATACATTTGTGGAGTCAATGAATAAAATCATTCTAGTATTCTGTGTATTCTCTACTGAGTTTCTTCTTCCTTCACAATAAGCATCTGACTGAGGCTGAAGATCTGCTCCTTTTAGAGAGTTGAATGTGTTCCAGCCTTGTCTCTAAGGGCCAGGATTTCTGGATGCTTTTAAGAAGCATTATATAGTGATAAGAAGGGGGACAATAGCTGGTTGGCTAAAAATAATAAGCCTAATTATTCCTATGTGAAGCAACTTGAAATAAACCTTGGATGATTTCTCTTCAATCTGACAAAAATCAGAATAAAAGTGAAAAGGTTTCGGGGTAAAAAAAGAGAGATTAGCATTCTCCTGGAAAATCAGGGGAAGAAGAGGCCTCCGTGAAGAAGAATCTCACAGAAGCTTAGATCTGAAGTGGCTCCCCAGCCGTAGTGGACATTTATGTATTCTTTACCTGGTGCACTCTTCTTTCAATTGTTTTCCTGGAAACAGTAGGCTTGTTAAAGTCTGATAAAACTACTAAGAAAAAATTGCAAATAGGCTTCTGAACCACTGAACAGGGTCACTGATTGCAGTGATTCTAGGTGGTTCTTCATATCTTTACCACCTGCCCTTCTACTCACCCCTCAACCCACCTTTCCCTCAGTTCAAGTTTTTCTATATCAGTTAATGAATTAACATTTTGAGATATATGCTAATAGAGCCAAGAGTTTCAGTTCAGTTTTGGAAGCCACTACCTTCGTTGATGAGTTTGTTTATGTAATTATTTGAATGTTTTATTCAAATATTGAATATTGAAAGTCAAATATTTGAATATTTATTTATTTTTATTAAAATGAGGAGAATCCAAAAATGAATGCGCTGATTCCAGTGAGAGCAAATTTAGGTTTCATACACTTAGCACAATTTAGACAAAGATGGAAATTATCTGACTATCTAAAAGGACCAGAACTTAGCCACAATCAGATGTGCATTATAAAGGAAAAGAAACCAATGAAAGAACCCTTATAGAGTGCTGGGACTAAATTACTGAAAATTGTGTCTGAAATTGAGGTATAATTAGGGATTTTATAATAATTTTTAGGTCTTATATCATGTTAGTCCTACTTTCAGCCAAATAATATTTGAGGACAAAGAAAAAACTGTCTGTATTGTATTGTTTTGTGTTCCAGGAGGCCACATGGAGGTGCCACAGAGGCTAAGGTAAGCAGAGCTGCAGGCTTCCTACCTCTGTATCAGCTTCTGCCAAAATGAAGCTCATTTTCTGATTTACATTCTGAATTCTGAAAAAGATTTCTTTCAAAGAAAGAGTTCCCATGCAACAAAAGTCTGAAAATCACTGCCCTATCCTGATACAGTGTTTATACAAGAACATATAGTGGTTCGACCTTTTGGAGGGACTACTTGGCACTATCTGTTAAAATTTAAGCATTCATACTGTGTGACTCAGCAATTTTCCTCTAGCAATTGATCCTATACAAGTAATCACTCAAGGTTAAAAGGATATATGAAAAAAAAAAAAAAAAGGATATATGTACAGGATACTTACTGCAGCGTTGTTCATAACAGCAAAAGACTGAAAACAATGCAGATATTTATACATACGGAATTGGTTAGCATAATGATATTCGTGTACTGGGATATTACACCGTCTTTTGAAAGAATGAGATAGAAAGATGTCCAAGATATATTAAGCAGAAAAGGCAAGTTATAAAACAGTATGGTTCCATTTGTAAGTCAAATAATGTCAATAAAGAAAAGAAAACCATTACCTTGACATATGCAAATAGATAGCTATTACTTTACTTCTTAAAATTATTACTGAAATTCATAGGTTGAATTGTTTTAGTTTCTGTATCATTGGCATGATCTTTTCTTATTTAATTACAAGGTTATCTTTATTCAACTTTGGAACTGTTTTCCATGATTGCTCTGTTTGAAATTCTAATTTCTTGTTCTGAAAAAGTGATTAATTCAACTTATAGTATGATGGGTTTTAGAGAGTGAAAAAAATAACTTGTAAAGATTTTGTGTAATTTTACATGTTAAGATTCTCAGCATCAACTTACGGAATTTTGTTGCATGATGTGACAAAAAAAAAGTTGAACCCTCAAGCCCTCACAAACACAATATTTTAATCACATTCAAGAGAGTAATGATTTTTGCATGTTGGTGCAATAGGGATTTCCATAATTCAGCTTTAGAGAGCTGTTCTCTCTTCATTTTTCAGTCATGAGTTGGGTAGGCCAAAGATAACAGATTTTGCTCATACAAACATATCACAAGGAATTGTGAAATCATGAGACTTAGTTTGTTGTTGTATGTGTGATCAAGTCTTTTATGCATTAATTTTGAAGCATGGAAAAGTAAAAAGTGGATTTAACAGTGGAGAGCTTCCTTTCCTCCAGTTGACCTCAGCCTCAATACCTCCATCAGAGCAATCCACAGAAAAAAGGATGTTCAGTACACTGGATGTTTCCATAGACATGTGGGGCAGAAAATGTCAGGGTAAATTTTACAAATCAATGAAACCGACAGTGCCAAAAATAAAAACAGAGAAATGAGAATTATAAATTTCTTAAGTCTCATTCCAAATCCTAACAGTGCTTTGTAAGCCCTTTAGAGACAGTCCCCTAGAAAACAGATCATGGTTTTACTTGCCTTCTTCTAAGTAGGAAAATTGCTGTCTCACTCTATACTTTGTTGATCCCCAGAGAGATCACAATGGTGAGACCATGGAAGGCATAAGGAGTGCTCATCATCTGGAAAGCAACTTAAAGCATAGGTTTTCATGCAACAGAGCTCGGGCAAATTCACAACGTCGTAGACAAAGGAATGGGCTTAGCTAGGAACTTTACGAGCCAAGAGTCTGCAAGAGACGGCACAGGGGTCGCACAAGGGGCAGGGTTCTCTGTTGGACATGTCATAAGTGAGCATTCCAGTGAAGGGGCATTCTCTCTCTTCTTCTCGTGCTCTCTCTTATTCAAGACCAAAGTTGTAAACATCCTTGTCAGTGGGGTTCACACAGATTACTTGGTATCAGACTGTTTAGATGTCAACTGTCAAGAATTATCTGAGGGGGGGCTTCCTGGTGGCACAGTGGTTAAGAATCCGCCTGCCAACACAGGGGACACGGGTTCGAGCCCTGGTCCAGGAAGATCCCACATGCCACAGAGCAACTAAGCCCGTGTACCGCCACAACTACTGAACCTGCGCTCTAGAGCCCGCAAGCCACAACTACTGAGCCCACATGCTGCAACCACTGAAGCCCGCGAGCCTAGGGCCCGTGCTCCACAACAAGGGAAGCCACCACAATGAGAAGCCCGCGCCACAACGAAGAGTAGCCCCCGCTCACTGCAACTAGAGAAAGCCCGTGCACAGCAACAAAGACCCAAAGCAGCCTAAATAAATAAATAAATTTATTTATTTATTTTTAAAAAAGAATTATCTGAGAGAGTCAGCTGCCTGTATCAGGACTCCTTGGGTGTCCATTGGGAAGTTGCAACCCCTCCTGATGGAAGGGAGGAAGCCACCTGTGCCAAAGAAAGGGGAATTTGGAAGAAATAGGGAGGCTGTTGGTCACAGCTGGTCCATTGTCCAGGCAACCCAGAGTGATCTCCTGGGGTCATCTGCAGACTATTCTATTTCACCCCTGGTACTGGTCTGACATCATCTTTTTACATAAAAAGACACAGAATTTAGGGCTCTGTTTTCATTAAAAATGCCTGTTTCTGCCACAATTGTTTGTTTTTATTTTTATTTTTTTTGGCCGCGCGGTGGGATCTTAATTCCCCGACCAGGGATTGAACCCAGGCCCTCCGTAGTGAGAACTCAGAGTTCTAACCACTGGACCGCCAGGGAATTCCCCACAATTGTTTGTAATCCTGAGAACCTTTTGTAGGCCTTTCGTTTTATGCCAATTTAAACGAAATTTAAATATTTTAAAAGTTGGCATTTAATTAAGAATTTTAAATATTCAGTGCCCTTCTGGCTTTGGCTCTGAATGGTTCTCCTTGGGGTTTTGTCACTTACTCATTGCCACCTGCTGGAGAAGAGAAGAAGTGCCGTTGAACACTTGCCTTTCCTGTAACAGACCCGGTAACCCTTCTCAGGATGCTCACTGAAGGAGAGGGGCAGTTGCCATCTGGCAACCACTGCATGGAGAGAAAAGGAAAATTGCCTTATCTTTTCAAAAGAAGTATTTTGAGATTTTAGTTATTAACAGTAAACATATTTGAAGCTTCTTAGTAATTATTTACAGGGAATGGAAAAAATTTTCTAGTTATGAGTGGAACCCAGGTTTTAAGGTAGGCTCTTTTTCTTTCTTTTAGGCATAGGATGTACTATCCAGGAAATTATAGCATTACTATACTTGGGATGCATGACAAGTAAAAGTTCAGGAAGGCTTGGAGGGGAAAGGTTAGTTGTTACTCCTGGGGGAGGGGAGGGGACCAAACCATTAAAATGAGGCATGAAAGGGAATATCCTCGTAGTCCAGTGGTTAGGACTGGCACTTTCACTGCCAGGCTGGGTTCTAAGATCCTGCAAGCCCCGAGGTGCTGCCAAAAAAAAAAAAAAAAAAGGCGTGAAGAGCACAACAGAATAGATGGGGTGGGCGGGAGGCTGGATAATGCCTGATCACAAGCTAATTGTAAATAAACGGTATCATGTTGACTTCCTTTAAAATAATTTTTTTTTTTTTTGGCCACGCTGTGCGGCATGTGGGATCTTAGCTCCCCAATCAGGGATCGAACCTGCGCCCCCTTCAGTGGGAGCGTGGAGTCTTAACCACTGGACCACAAGAGAAGTCCCATTAAATATGAATTTATAAATGGCTGATCCTCTAGTTCCTTTGTAAGAACCATGGTAACTCCCATATCCAGTTCTAAACTGTATAAAAATCGTGAAAACTCCCAAGGGCTGCAGAGAGTGGTTAACCTTGTTAGTGTGCTGAATCTGAGGGCCGTTGCCTCTCCTTGGCTTCCTTCTCAGCATCTTCCTTGTTAAAAGACCCACCCAACAGTAAATGTTTTACTTACCTCTGCCCTTGAGTTGTAAAATAATTCTTACAAGTGAATTAATGAGAAAACAATGAAGATGATTACAAAATGCTGGCACATATGAAGCAATGATCTCCACATCACTTTACCTGGAGAGTATAGGGAATGCTCTTTCCTGTCAGTTTATCACTCTTGGTCTCCAGGACACCACGGTCACCCCAGGACTGCACTGGCTGCTCCTTGTCAGTGTCCTTTGCTGGCTCCTCTTCCTCTCCTTGACCTCTCAGCACTAGAGTGGGCCAGAGCTCAGGCTTCTGACCTCTTCTCTCTCCACATCCATTCCCTATGTGCTCGGATCCACGCTTACTACTTTACATACCTGGGTATATCTCCCCGACTCCCAAATGGAGTATCTCTAGCCCAGACCTCGGTTCTGAATTGCAATCTCCTATCCCACTGCTAATTCAAAATCCCTCCTTGGATTTCTCCAATAAGCAACTCAGACTTTGCATGTCCAAACCAGAGCCTTGATTCCCAGCCACCCCCATCTTAGTTTGGACTCCCCCAAAGCAGACTCTGAAACAAGGACTTAGACCAGTAGTTACCTTGGGGAGTCAGGGAGATGGGGAGATTGTTTGCAAAGATGTCCTCAACATTCTTCCCTTCCTGTGTGCCTGCAGTGTGACTTGGGCATCACTCCCATGAAGAAGTGGAATTTCTTTCACCCTTTGAATCTGGCCCGGGGTTATGACTTGCTTTGACCAAAAGAGTGCATAGAAGTGACACTGTGAGACTTCTGACTCCAGGCCTCATGATGCTTTGGTGGCTTTGTGTTTCCCTTTGTGCCCTGAGAACACTGCCCTGAGGACTGCCATGTGATGAGTCCCAGTCTAGCCTAGTGGAGGATGAGAGAGCATGGGGAGCAGAGGAGCCCTCCCATCTGAAGCCTCTTAAATCAGCCAGCTGACAGCTAGCCTCTACCATCTATCAGCAGAGGTTCTCATAAACCATCCAGCACCAGTCAAGCTGCCAGATGGTTGTAGCCGCTAAGTGACCCCAGGCAAGACCAGCAGAAGAGTCACCCAGCTGAATCCAGCCCAAATTGCTAACCCACAGAATCATGAGCAAAAATAGTAGTTGTTTTAAGCCACTAAATTTTGGAGCGGTTTGTTATGCAGCAAAAGCTAATTTATGCAGGAGGTTACCCCAGGAAGTACAAGTGAGGAAACGGGGAGAAAGAAAGAGAAGGGAGAAAAGTTAACAAAGGGTGTTTTAAGGAGCGCGTCACTACTGTGGGAATTGAAGTTCCTTCGTACTGGATACCCTCTGAGGAATCTTGTAGAAGGCATCTCAGGACTGTCCCACCCAGGGAGAGAAGCTGGGTTATTTATCCAATAACTCCCTCCCCTATTTCTCACTGGTAGAGGGATTCCTGGAGTATTTAGGTCCCCAGCACTTTGGGGCTGCTCTGCAGCCAAGCTGAACAAGTTCCCCAGCAATGGAGAGATTCCTGAGGCAGGGAAGTAGAGGGATGAGGATAAGCACGGGGTGGAAGGTGTCAGAGTGCATGGGAACTGTCCACTGCTACTTACAAGGAGGCCAGGCTCGTAAGTAAGCTCAGAAGTATGCCCAGGGGAGGCGGGACAGCGCATCAATAGCTTCTGCTAACTCCCTAAACCCATTTCTTCCCAAATCTTCCCCAGTTCAGCAAGTGGCAACTCCATCTTCTAGTGGCTCAAGTTAGAAACTTCATCCTTGGACTCATCAATTTCTTTCACACTCCACCTTAAAATCCTTTTAATGTCACCTTTAAAATATATCCAGAATCTGAGTATTTCTCATTATCCCGTCTACTATAACACTGGTCCAAGCCACCATCATCTCCCTCTTGGATTACTGGGTCATTGAAACCACCTTCACTGGTCTCCTATGCAGCAGCCAGAGTGACCATTTGAAGCTCAAGTCCCTCTTCAGTTCTCCGCATTCCCAGAGCTCCCCATCTCATTTAGAATAAAGTACCAAAGTCCTTACTATGGCCCAGAAAGTTCCATGGAATCTGGCCCCTGCTATTTTCCTAACCTCACATCTTACAACTCTCCCTGTCTCTCATTGCTCTGGCCTCAGTGGTTTCCTTGTAGTTCTTCAAAACCCCAGGCTCACTCCCACATCAGGGCCACTGTACTTGCTGTTCCTATATCTGAGATGCCCTTCCCAGTTATCCACACACCTATAGCCCTTACTTTGTTCATGTCTTTGCTCAAGTGTCCTCTTATTGGAAAAGCCTTCCTTGACTCAAATTATGCAAATTCTCCCCAGTCACTCTTTACTGCCCTACCTTGCTTTATTTTTCTTTATTCATCAGCTGACATATAATTTTTATCACCTCCCACTAGAATGTAAGTTTTTATCACCTCCCACTAGAATGTAAGTTCCAGGAAAGCAGGGACTCTTTTTTGTTTGCTGATATGTTCTCAGTACCTAGATTAAGCTCTTGCTGACTGAATAAATTACTATGTATTATGGGGCATTCTGATTATTTTGTATGGATTATTTATAGGTTAGATCTCTGGTTAAAATAAAAGAATCAAAAGCTTCCAGTGAAACATCGCATATTTAAAGAAGAATGCTTAAATCCCATACTTTAAGAAGATGGTAGTGAAAACTCTTGAGCTATGCTCATATAAAGATTAGTGTAACAATATTAGAAAAATGTTATTCTTAGAGTCATACAGTGGAGATTGTTTATTGAAACATATTGTGCTCTATGATTATAGATCTATTCATTAATCAGTCATTCAAAAACACAGACTGAGCCTTTCCTGTATGTTGGGTGCTGGGCCAGCCCTGGGGATCGACAGTTGAAAGAAGGGACTTCCCTGGTGGCCCAGTGGTTAAGAATCTGCCTGCCGATGCAGGAAACAGGGGTTTGATGCCTGGTCCGGGAAGATCCCACATGCCACGGAGCAACTAAGCTCATGCGCCACAACTACTTAGCCCACACTCTAGAAGCCGTGAGCCACAACTACTGAGCCCACATGCCTAGAGCATGTGCTCCACAACAAGAGAAGCCACCGCAATGAGAAGCCCGCGCACCGCAATGAAGAGTAGCCCCTGCTCACTGCAACTAGAGGACGTCTGCGTGCAGCAACAAAGACCCAACACAGCCAAAAATAAATAAATAAATAATGCAATAGCTTAAAAAAAGAAAGTTCTGCCTTCAAGGATCTTATTTTTATTTGCTGCTTTTAAACTCTCCTCCTTTCCCCTTTTCTTAAAATTCATACTTTCCTAATGGTTCCAGAAGTGATGGCAGGTCAGAGAGCCTTCTGAGCTAGTCCAGCTACCCAGTTGGTCTGAGATAAGAAACTGGGTAGTTAGAGAGAGGTAGAACAGCGGAGCACAGAAGAACTAACAAGGAAATATTGGTTCAGAGTCTCCTTGTGAGAGAAAGAAAAACTGAGGCAAAATGCAATTTCTCTTCACTCCCATAAGAGTAAAACAAATTTACAAGATCTCATTAAAACAATGAGAGACAAACAAGTTCTGAAAATTTCTTGGTGAGTAAGGAATAGCAAAGAAAATGAATTGTATGGAACTCATTATTAATTATGTATATGTATGTCCATAATGTCATTGATATGACCTTTATTTAGTGAGCTTGTTACAGAGTCCAAGCTCATACTGCTCACCCCACAACAGGCCAATAAACCAAGAGATGAGGTGCTGGGGCAAGGAGTAGTGCCCTTATTCGGAAAGACAGCAGACCAAGAAGATGGTGGACTAGTGTCCCAAAGAACCATCTTACTTGACTTAGAATTCATGCACCTTTTATACTAGAAGGGGAGGGGGTGTGGCTGTTTGTTGTAAACCTCTTGGTGCTGGAATCCTTTGTTCTTGCATCTGTCCATGTAGGCCTGGTCACAATGTTCCTATAAACCTCTAACAAGACAAATGTTATTCTCTGTTCTGCAACTTTTTATCTTGAAATGATGGAAAAAGTGTTATACCTTTAAAGGTCAGAGCCTTGAGAATGGGCTACCATTTCCAGCTATAGGCAACATTCTTTTACAAAGGTGCAGAGCCAGCATGACTAAGCACAGGCAACAGAGCACCAGGGTTAGAACCAAAGGAATAGGTCCAATACGAAGTCAGGTTTGTTCTTCTCTGTTACAGGCTGTTTTATATTAGTGAACATTTTTTAAAATGTACTTTTTTGAGCTTCCCTGGTGGCACAGTGGTTAAGAATCTGCCTGCCAATGCAGGGGACACGGGTTCGATCCCTGGTCCGGGAAGATCCCACATGCCACAGAGCAAGTAAGCCCATGCGCCACAACTACTGAGCCTGTGCTCTAGAGCCCATGCTCGGCAACAAGAGAAGCCACCACAAGGAGAAGCCTGCACACTGCAACGAAGACCCAACGCAGCCAAAAATAAAATAAATAAATAATTTTTTTTTAAATGTACTTTTTTCGGCTCCATCCTGCCATATTTTTGTTCCTGCCTCCACATTCCTCATGAAGTGTTTCAGTTTGTCAGCCACATGTTCTCTTGGCATGGTTTTCAGGAACATAACTTTTAAGGTTGGCAAAAGGATACTGTACCACACCCTACCCATCTGAACATGATTATGATGCCACAATATCACTTATTTTCATAATAAAATGTACTATGCTTCTTTTTGTTAATAATTCAGGATGAACAGAAATATTGTTATTTGTTTGAGTAGAGCACCACTGTTGTTTTTCTTTAGAATGTTAATTTCCTATCTTGCATTTCCTTCCTCACAGATAAATACAAGGAATATTTTTCTTCTTGGAAAAAGTGAGCATTCTTCAAAGACAAGTAAAAGATAGACCTCAGTGTACATGTTTAGCATAACAGGCACATGTAGTCTGTGAAAATTCAGAAATGTTACTTCTTTCCAAACTATGTTTAATGATGGGTTGCATAGATCTCTTGAATTAGAAACTGTGTTTTCCTACATTTAATAACAACTCAAATGGCTGAGGCTTAAACAAGATAACACTGAGTCTGGAGGTTGGCAGTTTCTAGTATTATTTCTGTGGCTCAAAGGTGTGAGGGCCAAAGTTTCTCAGATTTTTCTTGGCCTTTCTCTCATGATTATAAGATGAATGCTGTGACTCTAACCATCACATTCAAGTTCCAGGAAGGAGGAAGGAGGAAAAGAGAAAAGGCAAAGACCAAAAGGCCAAGTCAGCCAAATCTTTCCCTTCTAAAGACCTTTCCTGAAAACCCCATTGACTTCTCTCTGGCCAGGATGGTATCACGTGACCTCCTAGCTGCAAGGAAATTGGGAAATACAGGTTTTTGTTTTTGTTTCCAGCTGGGTATACTGCCACCTCCAGCAAAAGCAGGAAGGAAGAAAAGAAAAATAGTTACTGGTCAAACAACTGGCAGTCTCTACCACATCCTTTTCTTGGAAAAATATTACTTTATTTCAAGATGTCTGCAACCCAATGGTTATTTCTTAATTATAAGATCAATAAAGAAGAACCTTTACAAAATTGCCCCACTGCTGCTTTCAGTCCCTAATGGACTGAGTCATAAGTGCTGGTTTGAATTTCTCAATGCTATTATATTACTAAAGCTAGTCAGTTTTTCTTCTCTTGGGGGAATAGCTTCTAATGGAAAAATAAAAGAACTTAAGACACTACATATGCAAAACTGTAGTGAGTGGGTCTTAAGATGATTTTTTTAAAGTATATTTTCACGACTCATTTGTAATATAGCAGTTTTGGGGAAAAAATAACTACCCATACATTAGAAGTAAATCACCCTTATGACCACTTCAGTGCATAAGGTATAGTGGTAGGAGAACTGGCTTTGAAATTAGACACACCTGTATTTGCAATATGGGTAATTAAAAAAGTCTCTGAGGGGCTTCCCTGGTGGTGCAGTGGTTGAGAGTCCACCTGCCAATGCAGGGGACAGGGGTTCGTGCCCGGGTCCGGGAGGATCCCACATGCTGCGGAGCGGCTGGGCCCGTGAGCCATGGCTGCTGAGCCTGCGCGTCCGGAGCCTGTGCCCCGCAACGGGAGAGGCCACAACAGTGTGAGGCCAGCGTACCGCAAAAAAAAAAAAAAAAGTCTCTGAAGTGACCTGCCTGTTTCTGCCCTTGCCATTTACAGACCATTCTCACCCAGCTGCAGAAAGACACTAAGTGATGTCAGATCACGTCACCCTTCTCAAAACCCCCAGTGGCTCCCCATCTCAGTCAAAGAAGCCAAAATCCTTACAATGGCCTCCAAGATCCTCTCCTTCTCTGTACCCCCCTCCCCCCGCCATGTCTTTCTGACCTCATTCCTGTGTCTTTTCCTCCTCTTCTCTCTCTTCCAGCCACCCTGGCCTCCTTGCTGTTCCTCAAACATCTGAGCACACTTCGCCCCCCCCTCCCCCGCCCCACCGCCCCAGCCGAGAACTCAGCACTGGCTCTTCTCTGCCTGTAGCCCTTCCCCCCTGATATCCACAGGGCCCACCCTTCACCCTTTCAGGGCTTTTTTGAAGGTCACCTTTTCTAACAAGGTCCTTTAAATTAGCAGCACAAGCTTTCCCTCATCTCCCTTAATTTTCTGTATCAGCTGCATTTATCACCACCATCTTTTTATTTCATTTCATTTCGGTGGTAGAAGGGGGGTAAAATCTTTACTCCTAGTCCAATATTTTCTTTTAAATTATTTTTCTAAGTAATACGGTAAAAAAAAAAAATTCAAACAGTTCAAAAAGTACACAGGAAAACTAAGTCTTGAGAATTTTCTGGGAAGATGGTAATGGTAGCAGTCTAGTGTTTGAATCATCCTGTATCGTCCCATTTAATGACAAGAACAAAACTCAAAACCCTCAGCTAACATCTATAATAAAATCAGGCGATATAAAGAGCCACAGATTCCAAAATGAGAAAACAAGACCCTCGTGGTGTCAGGAAGAATATGAAAGGAAGTACAGAAGCGAAAGGCAATTTTGAAGGCCCTGGGAATCCGAGAACCATAAAACTACCATCAGGTGTTCTGAGAATTGACAATTGAGCAGGCTGTTCTGAGAACAGCAGCAGAAATCAAGGCAGACTCTGCAGGCTCCAATATGCAGCTGAGTATGATGAGACTACAGAAAGGTCTGATAATGCTGAAGTGGTCTGGGGGCCCTGAGATGACCAAAGCACCCTCCTCCCAAAAAAGTCCCACCTTCCCTGGTGGTCCAGTGGTAAAGAATCCACCTTCCAATGCAGGGGAATGCAGGTTCGATACCTGGTCCGGGAACTAAGATCCCACATTGCTACAGGGCAACTAAGCCCACGCACCACGACTACTGAGCCACACGCCTCAACTAGAGAGTCTGTGTGCAACACACTCCAGAGCCTGCACACCACAACTAGAGAGAGAAAAACCCACACACCACAACTAGAGAGAAGCCTGCACGCCGCAGTGAAAGATCCTGCGTGCTGCAATGAAGATCCCACGTACCACAACTAACACCCGACACAGCCAAAAAATAAAAATAAATAAAATAAATATAAAAAAAAAAAGTCCCACATTGAGGAGAAACTTCTATGAGTAGGGATAGCAGAGGCAAAGAAAATAGGAGATCCAGAAGAAAGGTGGTGGGTGAGCAACGTAGAAAATCTCAGAAAGTTCAAGTCCATATTTTTAAAAAATCACATCATACAAACAACAGAGTTGAAAGCTGTTGGGGGAGGCCATCTGACCCAGGCCCTGACCCATGCACATTCTTGCTAGGTAGGCCAGAAGGCAATGTACTGACCACTCTTTACCTGGGCCATTTTCTCAGGGTTTTGTTTGCAGCAAGCAACCTTGAGGGGTGAAGTAATGTCTTCCCCACCTCCACCCCAAATTACAGTCTTGTTCCCAAATACTATGAAAGTGGGGACTCCCCCAAGCTCAGTGTTTCCCTCCTATAACATAGCCCACTGGGTGTGAAGGCATCCATGGGGGTCCCTCTGCATCTCCCCCAAGGAACTTGGAGCCAGCACAAATGAAGAGCATGCTGACACTTCAACTACTGCTTTTACCATTAGTAACAAAATCCTTTGTCTTTGATATAGGAGTCTCATGTCTTCTGTCAACATCCATGAAACTGTGGCATGCTAACTTGTTAACTTATAAATATGGTAAAATCCTAGACCCTGCACAGTTCTTGACAGAATTTAGAAAATCTCCCTTGTAGGAGTACAGTACAACTCATTCCACTTAAAATATGAGCAAAGAAAAAGGATCACAATTGAATCTCATTCAAAGTGTTTTTCTTGTTTGTTTCGTTTTGTTTTTTTAAATAGGAGAACCAGAGAAGAATAATATCTGTTTGGACAATGAAACCATATCAGAAAAACATACCCACAAAAGGAAAGAAAACTATAGCTATCATAATACTTCAGAATTAGCTAAAAGAAAATGATAAAAACTGTAAAGGGAAATGTAAATTACAATGTGAAAAACTCTGAAATAAAGTGACTGAGAAAAGATTTTAAAAGAGGAGCAAAAAACCCAGGAAACATCAGAAAGAAAAAGTCATCTCAAAAATGAAGACTAGAGTGAATAAATACAACAAATAATGTCTTAAAATGAGGAAAATGTGAGAAATAGAAAAGAATTGGAGGGACCTCCCTGGTGGTGCAGTGGTTAAAAATCCACCTGCCAATGCAGGGGACACAGGTTAGAGTCCTGGTCCCGGAAGATCCCACATGCCGCAAAACAACTAAGCCCGTGCACCACAACTACTGAGCCTGCGCTCTAGAGCCCACGAGCCACAACTACTGAGCCCGCACGTCACAACTACTGAAGCCCACGTGCCTAGAGCCCGTGCTCCGCAACAAGAGAAGCCACCACAATAAAAAGCCTGCACACCACAACGAAGAGTGACCCCGGCTCGCTGCAGCTAGAGAAAGCCCGCGTGCAGCAATGAAGACCCAACGCAGCCAAAAATAAATAAATTTCTTAAATAAATAAGCAACAAGGATATACTGTATAGCACAGGGAAATATAGCCATTATTTTGTAATAACTTTAAATGGAGTAGAATCTATAAAAATATTGAATCATTACATTGTATACCTGAAATGAATATAATATTGTAAATCGACTATAATTTTAAAAATAATAAATTAGTAGTAATATAAGTAGTAAATAAGTAGTTCAAATATTATTTCTAACAAAATAATATTTAAACCATTTCATATCTCACTTAAATAAAAGAATGTTTAAAGTTAGAAGTTTCTTGAGTAATATCCTGTCCTCTGACACTATCACTTGAATACCCTAGTTTACAAAGAGCCTTTCCATATACGATTACACCAGTTCTTCCTACAGCCACCCAAGATGGGTACTATTCCCATTTTTAAAGAAAACTGAAGATTGGTCCTGAAAGCAAGTCCCACACACTGCCCATGAAACTGAGAAGAAACAGAATGGGGAGTAAATCCTTAGGAAGCAAGTTAGGTTTTGAACGTTACAATTTGTGGATTGTGTTTCACAGGTTCTCAATGAATTGGAAGAGAAATGTTTTTAATCCATGTGTACTCATTTTGAAGTAATTATAAGTAAAATTAAAAACCATATTCATCTACTTACTCATCCAAGTCTTTATTAAATACCTACTGTATGTACAATCCTGTGCAAAATATTAAGGAATAGAAAGATGAATTTTTAAGTTGTGCCAACTCACAAGGAGTTTACAATCTAATGACAGTGACAAACAGTTTAACACAAACTTAGGAAAGGAGTTTATGAGTGAACATTTGCTCTTAATTGAGAAAAATCACCTCATGTTTAAATTTAAGGCATAAACTGCCAGTTGGAAGACACTGCTATTAGATACACCTTTATTAGTTCATCGTTTTTAAAGGTTTATTGTTTCTAGGAAAAGAGAACTCTTACCCAATCACATCTTTATGACTGGTTTGAGTTTTTAAAACAAAAATTTGCTCAAAGAGCAAAGTGATGGATTCATATAATCAAATTAACATCATGCACAGAAAGACAAGTGTGTCTGCAATAATGTGTAAAGAGTTGAGCACAACTGGGTCCCGTATTAAAGGGTCAAATCTGAATTATTCTGGAGACTTGCCTTGAAAAAGTTATTATACACAATTTCATCATATATAAAACAGGGGTGATATTTAATTCCAATTAAGGTTAAAACGCAGACGCTATAATTCTTTCCACCTGTCTTAATACACAGGGTTAAAAAAACTAGTATAAAAGCTTTTCTAATAATTTATGTATCAAAAATAAATTGGAATAAAAGTAGGGATAAAAGAGAAAAAGTGATGATGGTGTGGCTAATTTAACAGTAACTCTCTCTTTGGCCTTGGACTTGCCACTTGGAGATTAATTTTTCTCCATTTTAAAATGGGCTTTGGGACTTCCCTGGCAGTCCAATGGTTAGGACTCTACCCTCCCAATGCAGGGGGCATGAGTTCAATCCCTGGTCGGGGAACTAAGATCCTGCATGCTGCACAGCGTGGCCTAAATAAATAAATAATAAAACGGACTTTGAAGCATGTGCCCTCCCTGGGTTCTGCATACCTTTCACAACTGGCTTCTGACTGGTGCAGCAGGTCTGGTGTTGCTTTAAGGGTTGCAGACCAGGCTTAGAGTTTCTTTAGCAGTCCAGTCCCATCAAACTTTTAGAAGCCTTCAGGTGTATATTTATCCACACTCAATTTGATGTTAAACTTACCCAAATAACAACTTTTCTTCCTTTTCTTTTTTATTTTTACATTTGAAAACTCTTGAGTTTTATTCGTTGGCCTCTATATTCTGACATCCTCCGTTATTTAGCTTAATGGCAGCTCCCTAAGGGCATACGAAACAAGACTTGGATTTTTCAAAAAAAAAACCCAGTAACTCTCAGTGCATAAGTGAATGTAAATGTGCAAGTTATCTATTTTTTCCTGTTTTATTACTTTTTAAAAATGGCTCAGATAAGAAATTTTAAATACCTAGTAAAATAAGTTTGAGAATTCATTTTGTGAGATGTACTGCAGAGAAAAAGGAGCAAGTAGTATAATTTAAAAATATTTATTGATTCATGCTTTCCAGAACTTTTTTTTCAAACCAAAGGCCAATACTCCCCTCTGCTCTCAATGCTAAGCAATTTTTTCCACCCAAAATGATAAAATTATGTATATTTTTATACCTAATCAGTTTGTGACAGCTGTGATTCTCAAACACTTTTTAAAAATAGAAGTAAGCTCAAAGTTGCAAACAGACCATATGTAGTAATTTTAAAAACTGAATAGGCAAAGCCTGACTCTAACTGACCAAATGACCCATCAGCTGGATTCGGCCTCTTCAGGCTACACGAGGACTTTGCTCAAGAGACCTGCATGGGGCTTCCCTGGTGGAACTGACCAAATGACCCATCAGCTGGATTCGGCCTTTTCAGGCTACACGAGGACTTTGCTCAAGAGACCTGCATGGGGCTTCCCTGGTGGCACAGTGGTTGAGAGTCCGCCTGCCGATGCAGGGGACAAGGGTTCGTGCCCCGGTCTGGGAAGATCCCACATGCCGCGGAGCGGCTGGGCCCGTGAGCCATGGCCGCTGAGCCTGCGCGTCCGGAACAAAAAGAGACCTGCACGTTATCAGACGGGTTCCCATGGATGTCCTTAACACCACACGCGCGGCTTCTGACACCCAATGCTGCCAACAACATCAGGGGAACAGAGAGGAGACCCTGTCGACTGATTCAGTTTTATTCTTCAACACAATTCTCTTCTCCACTCTCTTCATCAGCTTTACCTGTTTCCTTGCAAGAATCTTGGCTGTTGGTATCAGTAAGATAATTTTCTTCCCCATTCTCTCTTTCTTCTATTTTTTCTTCATTAAAGCTAGAGGAAGAAATTTATCAATCTTTCAAAGGAAAAATAATTTGGTTTAAAGGTAAACAAACCCTCTGTAATGTACGCCATCCTGCAGTTAGTCTTCCTCAAGTGTATAAGCTCCGATCTATCAAGAGAAGTCTATAAAAGTACCAATTGGGAAAGTAGATATTCCTCTGAGAAGTAATTTATTTCAAAACTTGATTGACTCAAACTTCATTTGAAAGCATGTTATTATTTTCATTATTTATGTCAGAAATTTAAATTATTTTACTTTAAAAACAAAATACTTCATCACCGTGTAATATTTTGAAGTGTCAAACATGTTAAAATGTCAGTATATTTTACAGTAGTTCACATGTATTCCATTAGGTAAAAGACGTTTTAAAATATCATAGAACAGAATTTTAGCTTTCCTGCAAGTAGGAATTTTTTCAAAGGTAAACTATTCAGACATCTTATATATGTTACCTTTCTTTATCTTCAGTGAAACTTTTCATCTCTTGATTGCTGAAGTACTCAAATATTTTTCCACTTTGGCCTTTCTTTGAAACAAACTCATCAGATATTCCTAGTGCTTTTAAGGTGTTAGAATAATGCTTTTCTGCTGCCATTCTTGCATTTTTCTATAGGAAAGACAAACCTTTTTAGATAAGAACAAAAGACTTTAAGTTTCCATTACAAATGTACGGGTTAAAAGCTCCTGTGAAAATTAAATTCAATAATCACAGTTGGTTGAAAATTATGCATACCCTCTGACCAGCAATTCCACTCCTAGGTATATGCCCAGAGAAACTCCTACATATCTGCCCAAGGAGACATACCAAAATGTTCAGAACAGTACTGTTTGTAACAACCCCAAACTGGAAACAACCTAAATATCTATCAGCAGTAGGATGGATAAATAAATTGTGACGTATTCATGTAACAGACTAAAATAAAGCAACGAAAATGAACTCTAGCTATATGCCACAACATGGACGGATCTCACAAGCAGCATACCACAAAAGAGTACACGTAGTATGATTCATTTACATAAAGTCCAAAAACAGGCAAAACTAAACTATGTTGTTTAGGGATAGGTACAGCAGTGGTAAAACTGTAAAGAAAAACAAGGAAATGCTTATGTCAAAAGTTAGAAGGGTGGCTACCTCTAGGTGAGAGGGATTTGATCTGGTAGGGGCACGCAGGGTTTCTGGGGTACTGGCAGTGCTCTAATGCTTTTAACCTGGGTAGTGGCCACGTGAGTTTTGATCTATAATTATTCTTTATACTGTTTCATGACTGTTTAATGATATCTGAAAAAAATCAGTAAGAAAATAAGTTCCTGTATATAGTTGTCAGAGAGTTCTTTATGTGCCTACTGTAAATTTTACTCTTTACAAGCCATACCTCTAATCCACCAAAGATGATAAAATCATCAATGTTGTTACCTTAATTCTGTAGAGGAAGCAAGAGATACAGCAAGAAAAACATGAATTTAGAACTGGGTTCAACTCTCCAGAATGTTACTTCCTGGCTTTGTGGGAGTTGTGATGACACTCTCATACCTAAAGCAAGTCAGTTGTCACAGTTCCTGAGGCCACAGGATTTACAGAGACATAAGATGACTGGGGTTCTCATTAGTGCCTTGGCTTTACTCCAATTTTATCTCCTATGAGTGGACATGAACTAGTATAGGGCCAAAAATCGTCATCTGGACCTCAAACTAAAGGAAAGGCCCGAGGAATGGCCCAGCCCCAATGCACCAATGGCATCCCATCCTGGAAAGGGTGTGGAAGAGCACCCAGTCTCACCCCAAATTTAACAAATAAGTAAGATACTCCCTCCACTCTTGCTGAGGTTAAGCGGTTTGCTTAAGGTCACAGGATATAGTGAGAGGGAAAACCAAGTCTCTTAATCCTTTCCTGAGTCTTCTCCACTCCACCATGCTGCTTTCTAAGTGGAAGTGGTTATCCTGGAGTTTGAAGGTAGCCTAAAGTCTGACTTCAGCAAATCAGTGTCAGATATTTTCCTAACCCAGGGATTCCAGCATAAGGAAGGACCATGGAGTCTAGTGTCCCATGGGAGAAACCAAAATGGCAAAGACTGATTACAATGGATAAAACTATCACCAGTGCATTTCCTGACATGCTAGAAAAACTGAAAAAAGAAGCACTCAAGCTGCTGCTAAAATGCACCCACTGTGAATAATAATTTTCAGAAAAGTAAGTAAAAATGCAACCAGAGGCTATGAACACAAACAGACAAGACTTGGGGAACTGAAAGGCACAGCAAAGTGAGACGAGAACTATGCCCCAAAGACTGTAAAGCAGAATAAAGAAACCCCAAACGTAACCCAATGTATTAAGAAAAATATGTTCTAATTTTAAGCAAATGAAATATAAAAGATTTAAATGATACTAATCAATGTTAGTGCTTGTAAGCCTTCATCTGAATTTGGCTTAAAATCCAATTTAACATCTATTCAGTTAATAAATCCTGTGATTTTCAAGAAACAGGAAAACATGGTTTGCTCTGTCCTGGATCACAGGCTTACTCTGCTAGGGGGTAACTCAACAGCAGCAAGACCACAATTAACACTTATAAATGGGTAATGCATAAAGTTGTGAGTGAATTTATTAAATAACAGCTGTTAATTAGCAGCAATAGTCACTGCAAGAAAAAAAGAAGTTCTAATTTATGTTAACAAAACCAAAACAATGGTGAGTCACCCTCAATCACCCTGTATATAGAATTTATTACCTTTTAATATTTTATATCAAGGTGAATAGTGTGTAATTGTTCCTAATTGAAACAAACATTTCCCCCTTGAATTTCACAATGCAAAAGAATTGTAAAGACCATGAAATAAAAGTAGTTAAAATAACTGTATGGTTATTTTGTTTTTCTATCTAAGACTGCAAAAAAAACAAATTAACTTTGTTTCTTGAGGAAACCAAAATAATGAGGAATGATGAAAGTTTGTCTACAATCACTGCCCTAGTTTGAAGGGGAAAAATACTTAATTTTTATGAGCCTAAGTTTAGTTTATAGTAATTCTTTCCTTTATTTAATAATAACTGAATATTTATTTTGTGACAAGCCCTCACGGGAGGTAGAGGCTATATGGGGATAGAGAACAGCATATGTGTGGGCCAAGGGTGGTGGAAGAAATATCATTTGTGAAACTAACTTATGTTTTCAATATTTAACATTTCTTTATGGGTTTAATTTCACACACACCACTTATTTTACCACATTTTCTCTGGTGCTTAGAAAGAGTGGGAATTCACAGCATGGTAAAACTGCTTGTTAATACTGAGGCTCATCACTAGTATTGTCAGGGTAGTGCTCTCAGCCTGGACTAATCCCAGGAAGAAACAGTTCAGTTTGGGTTCAACAAATGTTTCTTAACATCCCCTTTGTGCCATACATTGTCTTAGGTGCTAAGTGCTAGGAATACAAAGATTTGACCAACACCTTTAAAAGTAACTAGCTGAAAGAGAAGAGAGCATTGAACGGATAATTTCCACACAACATGCAGGAGCAAAGACAGAGATGCACAAAAGAGTAATAAAAGAACACAGAGGAGGACGTCCCTGGTGGCGCAGTGGTTAAGAATCTGCCTGTCAATGCAGGGGACACAGGTTCAATCCCTGGTCCAGGAAGATCCCACATGCTGCGGATCCACTAAGTCTGTGTGCCACAACTACTGAGCCCGCGAGCCACAACTACTGAAGCCCGCGCACCTAGAGCCCGTGCTCTGCAACGAGAAGCCACCGCAATGAGAAGCCTGCACACCACAACAAAGAGCAGCCCCTGCTCACCACAACTAGAGAAAGCCCGCACACAGCAACAAAGACCCAACGCAGCCAAAAATAAATAAATAAAAAGACTAAAATACTTACTTTAAAAAAAAAAAAAAAAAGAGGGCTTCCCTGGTGGCGCAGTGGTTGAGAGTCCGCCTGCCGATGCAGGGGACACAGGTTCGTGCCCCGGTCCGGGAAGATCCCACATGCCGCGGAGCGGCTGGGCCTGTGAGCCATGGCCGCTGAGCCTGCGTGTCCGGAGCCTGTGCTCCGCAACGGGAGAGGACACAACGGTGAGAGGCCCGCGTACCGCGCAAAAAAAAAAAAAAAAAAAGCCTGCAGTTGGGAGCTGGAGATAAGTAATTTGAGGCGAAAGTCAATCACTTTATGCTGAGTAACACAGAACAACTTAAGATAAATTTTTTCCCCTAAAGTTGAAACTGAGATATGGAAAAAAAACACCATCCCTTAAAATGAAAAGCATTACATAAAATTATATCCAAATCAGTCAGTAAAGGGTTCCCATCACTTTGAGAGGCTGTAATATGTAGATTTACCCATAACACACGTCCTTTGTCCTCAGTGAGTCACTGACACGGTCAGTCCTATAAGGACACTCATCTGTCCCAGACACTTGCTGGCAGGAAGCTCCAAATGTAACAGCTTGAAATTCACAACACAGCACCCGTAACCTCCAGTGATTTTGTCCATTGTTAAACCATGTCGCCCATTGGAGCCCCTCCCTCATGGACACAAAGGGGAAGATCATCTGAAATTGACAAATTTCTCTTAAGGGAAAGACTGTAAAACTGAGTATAAATCTAGTAAAATCAGAATTCATCGTCCATAGGATCCAAGTATTTTTTCTGATAAAAAGGAAGTGCTTCTCACAGACGTAGAAAACAAACTTATGGTTACCAAATTGGGGGAGGAGGGATAAATTAGGAGGTGGGATTAACAGATGCACACTACTTTATATAAAACAGATAAACAACAAGGTCCTACTGTACAGCACAGGGAACTATATTCAATATCTTATAATAACCTATAATGGAAAAGAATCTGAAAAAGAATATACATATACACACACATATACATATATAACTGAATCACTTTGCTATATACCAGAAACTAATACCACATTGTAAATCAACTATACTCCAATTTTTAAAAAAAGGAAGTCCTTTCGGTAATTGTAGATAAGACTAAAAATTATAGACTCACTTAAAAAAACTGATCAACAAAATGAAAAGGCAAAAATTTTAAAATGAAAAGGCAACCTACTAAATGGGAAAAAATATTTGCAAATCATCTACCTGATAAAGGGTTACTATCCAAAATACATAAAGAACTCATACAAGTGATTAGCAAAAACCAAATAATCAAATTTAAAAATGGGCAACAGATCTGAATAGACATTTTTCCAAAGAGGATATTCAAATGACCAACAGGCACGTGAAAAGGTGCTCAACATCACTAATCATTAGGGAAATGAATCAAAACCACAATGAGATATCACCTCATACCTGTTTCAATGGCTAGTCTCAAAAAGACAAGACATAACAAATGCTGGTCAGGATGTAGAGAAAAGGGAACCCTTGTGTGCTGTTCGTGGGAAAGTAAATTGGTGCAGCCATTATGGAAAACAGTATAGAGGTTCCTCAAAAACTTAAAAATAGAACTACTACACAATCCAGCAATTCCACTCCCAGGTATTTATCTAAAGAAAATGAAATCACTATGTCGATTCACTGAAGCATTATAGACAATAGTTAAGACGTGGCAACAACCCAAATGGCCACCAAAAGACGAATGGATAAAGAAAATGTGATATATATATATATATACACACACACACACACACACACACACACACACACACACACACACACACAATGGAATATTATTCGGCCATAAAAAAGGAAATCCTGCCATTTGTGACGATACAGATGGACCTTGAGGGCATTATGCTAAAGGAAGTAAGTCAGACAGAGAAGGACAAATACTATATGATCTGATTTACGCGTGGAATCTAAATACACACACACACAACTCATAGAAAAGGAGATCAGATTTGTGGTTACTGGAGGAATTGGATGAAGGTGTCAAAAGGTACAAACTTCCAGTTATAAGATAAATAAGTACTGGGGGTGTGACGTACAGCATGGTGACTACAGCTAACACTGCTGTGTGGCCTATTTGAAAGCTGCTAAGAGAGTAGGTCCTAAAAGTTCTCGTCACAAGGAAAAAAAATTTTTTTGGTAACAATACGAGATGATAGATGTTAACTAAACGTATTGTTGTAATCATTTCCTAATATACGTATGTCATTATGCTGTATACCTTAAACTTATACCTGCTATATGTCAATTTTATCCCAAGAAAACAAACAAAAAAAACTGGCAGGAATAAATCTGATTCAATTAGCCATTTTGTTTCATTTTTTAATTTTTCAAAGACTTCCAAAACTCACCTTAATATTTGGCCAAGTTGGCACTAGCCATTAAAAACAGGTTGTGAAACTATTATTTTGAAAATGATTGGATTAGCAGCATGTTCTTTATCAAGCTTACGAGCTTCATCAAGATTCAATGCTCAGATTTAAGCAAAACTACTTACTTGACTGATGTGATGAAGCTGTCACAGAAATAATACTATCTCAGTAAATTATATAACACATAAGAAAAATGGACCTAAAAATTAGGAGATAGAGATGTTAAAAAAAAAAGAAAAAAAGCTGACAATAGCTCTCAAATTCCAACAAACACAACCTGAGCAACTCTTTCAAATAGCAGCGGCCTGTTTTTTAATTTTTCTTCTCTTTCTTCTAGTTCTCGTCGGTATTCTCTCATCCTTTCTTTTTCACTCTTTCTAAAATCAAATAAAAGGAATGGAATTTTTAAAAGAAATAAGAATTTGCACATATAACATTTAGCGTAGATGACAAATCAGAAATTAAGTCATGAGCACAGTTTATCACAATTTCTTTCCCAGACTGGTAAATTTTTATGGAATGCAGGATAAAAATTCTAGGTTCTGAGAGCACGAATTTTACATCCCGGGAACAGTCTGGGTACTTTGAGGTTCCTGCAATCTTCAAAGCATAATGGATTCAGTGGCTTCAAACTGGCCTGAGGAGATAAATGAATGCCCTCTTATCTCATTTATAAGTATTTATAAACCAAAAAAGTTTGGTCCAAATTTGGTATCTTCTCTTTAAGGAATTTCTTCTGAAAACAAGACGTTGCTCTTCTTTTTTCCCCTAAATGATATCTCCTATAGGTTGATGGCACAGTTAATTAAATGGGAGCAGGGCAGGGGAGAAATGGGGAGTATGGGAATACCACATAGAGAGGAACAGGAACCAAAATACATAAATTCACAGTAAGTATACTTACTATTTGAACCAGATCCTATAATAAATTAAATTATGCTACTTTCTCTATATAAAATACACTAATTCTACCAAGATCATAAGACTTCATGGATTAGAAAAAATAATTATACCATAAAATGATAATTATGCTTAACTATACACAATTTAGCATTACGGAAAATCCCGTTTACTTTCTAAGGATGACCAGTATATTTCTAACAAATATTTTGCTCAAGTTCATCAAATCAAGCTCTTTTTATCAATGAATTACATTGATACACATTATAAGGAATGTATACATAACATGTTACAAAGGAATATAATAATTATTATACATAATATACATTTAAAAAGGAACACTCATAATTAAAAGCAAATATAGATTTGGGGGTATTTATAAATCAGATTAAAAATTAATAAATCATATTACTTACCCAGCTTTGAGGGAGATATTTTACTACTTAAACATGAACATTTTTATGTCGCAACATAAAAATGTTCCTCTGGAACACTGATTTTCAAACTTTGTACTGCAGAATTGCAGCATGTAATACATACTACTAAACCTTAACACACGTGTTAACTGACACACCACATAACTGATGTTAACATCAATGTGTTAATTTGTGCTGTCAGATTTCATGCAGACCTTAGAACAAAGCTCTCTGACATATCTGTTTATTGAAGAATATCCTGAGATTACACGGCAAGCTGTTAAAAAGAGCTTTATCTGTGTGAATCAAGATTTTTCTCAATATTGCACTGTGCAATAAAAAATAATATAAAGAAAAAGTTTAGATGCTGATGTAAGATTACAACTGTGAACTACGGCCACAATATGTTTTTCTGTTCATCAACATGGCGTCATGGTCCTGGAGTCAGTATACATGTTGGTTTTCACCACGAAGTGAGTGAGTGAGTATGAGAGAGAGAGAGAGAGAGAGAGAGACAGAGAGACAGAGAGACAGAGAGAGAGAGAGAGAGAGAGAGACAGAGAGAGAGTGTGTGTGTGTGTAAGTTAACTATAAGTAACTGATAGTAACTTGAATCCAGAAACTGAAATACTAATACTATTCTTAATTTGTTCATATATTGGGGGTCCACTGATTCAAAAAAAGTTTGAAAACCAATGATCTGGAGGGTCAGGATTCTCTCATGATACCTGAGAGATTTTACTCTGGATTTAGACATTTGAGCTAAACTCTGATGTGAGTCATAAGCCTTAGCCCGGGTTGTCAAGAGTTTCTGCAATTCTTTCATTCTTTGCTTCTGCTTAGTTAGGATCCGATTTCTCTCTTCTTCCAACATTTTCTTTTCCTCAAGTGATCTCCTGAGGGCAACAAACTAAGGCTTAATTCACTTTAAGCCAATGAGAATGTTGTTTAGCAAAGACAACACGGGATAATTCAACGGTTGAAAACAAGGGGCAACCTTCTGAGAAGGATCTGAGTTGTAATTAGAAAATCAATAGGGTGACTGTAACCTTTTCTATCCCCAAAGATTCATAAAATGGAAAATACATTCATTTCTTAGAAGAACACCCTCTGGCAAAATGTTCTATATTATATAGTAAAATATGTTACCAGATAAAATAACGTCATATTTTCAAATTCCCCAATACAAAATCAATGGAGCAACCATGAGTCAATCAGTGCTGTATCAGTTATTTACCTTGTGGCTTGTTCTCTTCCCCTGGAGGACACCGTGGGCATGGGAGGGTTGCAGCTACAAGGCACAGGTTTTGCATTTCTACTTCTTACTGGTGACCTGCGCCTTGGAGACAGATAAGGCCAACGTGTTTCTTTTAAATTTTCTTCATCTGCTTCAATATCTGCCAAGATTTTCTCTCTTTCAGTGGATGCATGTGAGGCTGCATGAAGGTCAGATGGTTCACAGACTGTCAGGGGTTTTGGACACTTCTGTTCTGAGTGATGTTTCTGATATCTCTCAGGAAGGTCTTCAGTATCAGCAGTCTGGCACCTAACCTTGTGTTTACACTTGGACTTTTCAGCCTGTTCAGGACACTTGGGCTTCCTTGTAGCATAACTTCTGCGAGCTGGACTACAAGGCAGAGGGGATGAATTCTGTAAAAAGTCTTGGGTTCTCTGCTGCGTCCTAATGTTTCTATAGAGCTCTTCTTCTGTTAACTTGTCATTGACAGTTGAACCATAAGTAGATCGAGGTATCGGTCTGGCTTTAAATTGGTTTGTTTTCTTTTTAGACTTAAAAAAGTCTTTCAGCTGCTTTTCCCGAATTTGCTTCTGTTCCTCCCTTGCAATAAACTTAAACGGCTTTTGCGAGGCCAAAAGAGCTTCTTTGTTTTTCCCCTTCATAGACCTCCTCCGTTCTTCATTTTGCTTGACTATATCATGATAAAGGGGGAGAAAGACGAACGCAGGAACTGGGTTGGCTCGGAATTTTTTCTTACACTCTGATTCTTCTTCTTGTTTCTTGAGCAGTTTGCGTGCCATTTCAATATCTGATTTAGATTTCATGTTCTCTTCTTTTTTCTTCTGCTCTCTAATCATCATTTGAAAAGGCTCAGGTACTGTAATCTTTGGCACCCATTCTTTTGGCTTCTTTTTTTTTTTTTCGAGTGCTGGCAAGTCAGCATCTTCAAACTGAATATAATCTTCAACAGAGAAGTTTGTCCACATGTTGTTGATGAGCTCCTTAGCATAGGTCATCATTCTGCTTTTCTCAGAATACTCTTTTTCTACGTTGGGCAACTCATCTTCAGAGGAAGACACAATCAAGGAGGAAGACTGACCTAAATCAGGCTCTGAAATTGATGTCATTAATGAAACAGGATGATGGGAGCTCTTTTCTGATACAGACCTAAGTAAATGAGAAGAATAATTAGGTTACTCTTTCAGCTGCATGTGACCAAATATAAAAATTAAGAACTACATAATTTCTAAGATCAAGGCAAAATCAGTTAGAAAATAGGAGCTGGATAGGGCTTGTGAAAATTATCAATTTTTTTTTTAGAACAGAGCCTGGGAGATGCCGATAAATGATCTAGTTTTACTCCCTCATTTACCAGGGCAGGAACCTAAGACAGCAGAGGCTCCTTGGGTCTAATCACTATTGAATTCTCCACACATTTTCCAGAGTCACCATCTTAAAACATACATCTGATCACATCACTCTCCTTCCTGAAACTTTCCCATGATTTGTCATTGTTACAAAGTCTAGATTATAGGGGCTTCCCTGGTGGCGCAGTGGTTAAGAATCCGCCTGCCAATGCAGGGGACACGGGTCCGAGCCCTGGTCAGGGAAGATCCCATATGCCACGGAGCAACTAAGCCCGTGCGCGACAACTACTGAAGCCCGTGTGCCACAGCTACTGAAGCCTGTGTGCCGCAACTACTGAGCCTGTGCTCTAGAGCCCACGAGTCACAACTACTGAGCCCACGTGCCACAACTACTGAAGCCCACATGCCCTAGAGCCCGTGCTCCACAACAATAGAAGCCACTGCAATGAGAAGCCCGTGCACCGCAACGAAGACTAGCCCCCGCTCGCTGCAACTAGAGAAAGCCTGTGTGTAGCAACGAAGACCCAATGCAGCCCCCCCAAATTGTTTTTTAATTGGAAAAAGAAAAGTCTAGATTTTAAAGCCCTTCAAGACTAGCCCCTGCCTTCCTTTCCAGTTTCACCTCTTGCCTCTCCCTACCCCGTCACCATTCTTAAGTGAGATCCAATCACAGGGGGCTTCCCTGGTGGCGCAGTGGTTAAGAATCCACCTGCCAGTGCAGGAGACACGGGTTTGAGCCTTGGTCTGGGAAGACCCCACATGCCACGGAGCAACTAAGCCTGTGCGCCACAACTACTGAGCTTGCGCTCTAGAGCCCGTGAGCCACAACTACTGAAGCCTGCACACCTAGAGACTGTGCTCCGAAACAAGAGAAGCCACTGCAATGAGAAGCCTGTGCACCACAACGAAGAGTAGCCCCCACTCGCCACAACTAGAGAAAGCCCGTGCGCAGCAACGAAGACCCAATGCAGCCAAAAAAAAAAAAAAATCCAATCACAGGCCACTTCCCTGGTGGTCCAGTGGTTAAGAATCTGCCTTCCAATACAGGGGGACGCGAGTTTGATCCCTGGTGGGGGAACTAAGATCCCACATGCCTCGGGGCAACTAAGCCCACGCACTGCAACTAGGGAACCCGTGCACCGCAACTACTGAGCTCGCGGGCTCTGGAGTGCTCGCGCCATACCTAGAGAAGCCCGCACACCTGCCACGAAGAAGAACCTGTGCGCCACAATGGAGACCCAACACAAGGAAAAAAAAAAAAGATCCAATCATGGGAAGTTCCTCACACACACACGGTGATGTCTCACGGCACCATGCCTTAGCACACATGGTTCCTGCTGCCTAGAAGGCCACTCCTTGCTTCCTACATCTGCTTCAGCTATTTCTCCTTCAAGACTGAACTCAGATACGACACTCGATGTGCCTGTATCCCTCCACTGACACCTTGACATGATCAACTGCTCTTCTTCTGTCTCCATGACACTCTGTTACACCATGTTGTGTGTTTAGATCTCAGCTAGTCTTTGACCTCCTTGAGGGCATCTTGATTTTGACTCCTCGGTGCCCAGACAAGGTCTGGCACACAGGAGATGCACAATCAGAGCTGACCAACTCAAGTTTCAAAAGAAGCAAGTTTATGGCAAAAATGACTATTTTGAAAACTTAAATCAGATCTATGTCTTAGCTCTGAACCTTCTGTACTATATCTTTACTGAGCTCATATTAATCCACATATTATAAAAAAAAGGGCTTTTAAAGTTACATTTTAATATTCATCATTTGAAAATGGCCCAGACTAAATATTCTGATACATGTCTAAGAATGGTGGGTCAGAGAGAAAAGAACAAAGGGCCACCAAATGACCCACAAGGCAAGAAGCCACCTAATAGGTTGATAAGCCATCAAACAATCTGAATAAAATCTCACCTCTGTATATCATTAAAAGCACAAAGGGATATTTGAAAGAAAATATTCTGAAATAATTTTGTTCTGCACTTTTAAGTATACATTTTACTTTACAGTCCACAAATAACATTATGTACAAACTTACCTGGAAGAGACACTAGCAGCTTCTTCCATGGTGATCGCTAGCTGAACTTCCTTTAAATTTAATTTATTCTGGTACATTTTCTCTAACTTTGCCATAGTTTCCATGTGGGCTGCCTTCAGCTCTTCTAGTTTCCTGAAGTACTCTTCATTAGAGTGGTAAATATCAGAAAGGTCCACAAAATCCTCACAGCTTATACGTTTTTGTTCATTTACCCCAGAAATGTTGGTGTTAAAATCAGCCTGGTAGGAGGAAAAAACCTGTTATATGATGTCTAGAATGGAAAGACAAATTAAGTTGACACTGGTTCCCAATGCTGCTTTTTAAAAAGAGTCCACTTAAATAGGTTATATGCTACTTGTGGACTATGTACATATAACAGATTATAAGTTACTTGTGGCCTATGCACATTTTCTCCTAATGACATTTTATTAAGAACAAGAGAGAGAGACCAAGTTGCCAGAAAATAAATGTTTAATCCATTTTATAAAGGATGGTTAGATTCCCAGATGCATGTACTAACCCATACACTATAGTAGGATCAAGCCAAACCACCATTTGTAAAGAGCCTCCTTCTGGAGGAGCTTCAAGATGGCAGAAGAGTAAGACGCGGAGATCACCTTCCTCTCCACAAATACATCAGAAATACATCTACATGTGGAATAGCTCCTACAGAACACCTACTGAACGCTGGCAGAAAACCTCAGACCTCCCAAAAGGCAAGAAACTCCCCATGTACCTGGGTAGGGCAAAAGAAAAAAGAAAAAACAGAGACAAAAAAATAGGGATGGGACCTGCACCAGTGGGAGGGAGCTGTGAAGGAGGAAAGGTATCCACACACTAGTAAGGCCCTTCGCGGGCGGAGACCGCGGGTGGCGGAGGGGGAAGCTTCGGAGCCACGGAGGAGAGCGCAGCAATAGGGGTGCGGAGGGCAAAGCGGAGAGATTCCCGCACAGAGAACCAGTGCCGACCAGCATTCACCAGCCCGAGAGGCTTGTCTGCTCACCCGCCGGGGCGGGCGGGGCTGGGAGCTGAGGCTCCGGCTTCGGAGGTCGGATCCCAGGGAGAGGACTAGGGTTGGCGGCGTAAACACAGCCTGAAGGGGTTAGTGCGCCACAGCTAGCCGCGAGGGAGTCTGGGGGAAAAGTCTGGACCTGCCGAAGAGGCAAGAGACTTTTTCTTGCCTCTTTGTTTCCTGGTGCATGAGGAGAGGGAATTAAGAGCGCCGCTTAAAGGAGCTCCAGAGACGGGCGCGAGCCACGCTCTGAGCGCAGACCCCAGAGACGAGCATGAGACGCTAAGGCTGCTGCTGCCGCCACCAAGAAGACTGTGTGCAAGAACAGGTTACTATCCACGCCTCCCCTCCCGGGAACCTGTGCAGCCCGCCACTGCCAGGGTCCCATGATCCAGGGACAACTTCCCCGGGAGAACGCACGGCGCGCCTCGGGCTGCTGCAATGTCACGCTGGCCTCTGCCGCCGCAGGCTCGCCCCGCACTCCGTACCCCTCCCTCCCCCCGGCCTGAGTGAGCCAGAGCCCCCGAAGCAGCTGCTTCTTTAACCCTGTCCTGTCTGAGCGAAGAACAGATGCCCTCAGGCGACCTATACGCAGAGGCGGGGCCAAATCCAAAGCTGAACCCCGGGAGCTGTGCGAACAAAGAAGAGAAAGGGAAATTTCTCCCAGCAGCCTCAGGAGCAGCGGATTAAATCTCCACAATCAACTTGATGTACCCTGCATCTGTGGAATACCTGAATAGACAACGAATCATCCCAAATTGAGGAGGTGGCCTTTGGGAGCAAAGATATATATATTTTTTAACCTTTTTCTCTTTTTGTGAGTGTGTATGTGTATGCTTCTGTGTGTGATTTTGTCTTTATAGCTTTACTTTTACCATTTGTCCTAGGGTTCCGTCTGTCCATTTTTTGTGTTTTTAAAAATTACTTAAAAAATTTTTTTTCTTAATAATTATTTTTTATTTTAATAACTTTATTTTATTTTATCTTCTTTCTCTCTTTCTTTCTACTTTTTCTCCCTTTTATTCTGAGCCGTATGGATGGAAGGCTCTTGGTGCTCCAGCCAGGCATCAGGGCTGTGCCTCTGAGGTGGGAGAGCCAAGTTCAGGACACTGGTCCACAAGATACCTCCCAGTTCCATGTAATATCAAATGGCAAAAATCTCCCAGAGATCTCCATCTCAACACCAAGACCCAGCTTCACTCAACGACCAGCAAGCTACAGTGCTGGACACCCGATGCCAAACAACTAGCAAAACAGGAACACAACCCCATCCATTAGCAGAGAGGCTGCCTAAAATCAAAATAAGGCTACAGACACCCCAAAACACACCACCAGACGTGGACCTGCCCACCAGAAAGACAAGATCCAGCCTCATCCACCAGAACACAGGCACTAGTCCCCTCCACCAGAAAGCCTACACAACCCACTGAACCAACCTTAGCCACTGGGGACAGACACCAAAAACAACAGGAACTACGAACCTGCAGCCTGCGAGAAGGAGACCCCAAACACAGTAAGGTAAGCAAAATGAGAAGACAGAAAAATACACAGCAGATGAGGGAGCAAGGCAAAACCCCACCAGACCTAACAAATGAAGAGGAAATAGGCAGTCTACCTAAAAAAGAGTTCAGAATAATGATAGTAAAGATGATCCAAAAACTTGGAAATAGAATAATTACAAGATATGTTTAACAAAGACCTAGAAGAACTAAAGAGCAAACAAACAGTGATGAACAACACAATAAATGAAATTAAAAATTCTCTAGATGGGATCGATAGCAGAATAACTGAGGCAGAAGAACGGATAAGTGACCTGGAAGATAAAATAGTGGAAATAACTACTGCAGAGCAGAATGAAGAAAAAAGAATGAAAGTAATTGAAGACAGTCTTAGAGACCTCTGGGACAACATTAAATGCACCAATATTCGAATTACAGGGGTCTCAGAAGAAAAAGAGAAAAAGAAAGGGACTGAGAAAATATTTGAAGAGATTATAGTTGAAAATTTCCCTAATATGGGAAATGAAATAGTTAATCAAGTCCAGGAGGCACAGAGAGTCCCATACAGGATAAACATGCCAAGACACATATTAATCAAACTATCAAAAATTAAATACATAGAAAAAATATTAAAAGCAGCAAGGAAAAACAACAAATAACACACAAGGGAATCCCCATAAGGTTAACAGCTGATCTTTCAGCAGAAACTCTGCAAGCCAGAAGGGAGTGGCAGGACATGTATAAAGTGATGAAGGAGAAAAACCTACAACCAAGATTATTCTACCCAGCAAGGATCTCATTCAGATTTCAAACTTTTTTTTTTTTTGCGGTACACGGGCCTCTCACTGCTATGGCCTCTCCCGTTGCGGAGCACAGGCTCCGGACGCGCAGGCTCAGTGGCCATGAGTCACAGGCCCAGCCGCTCCACGGCATGTGGGATCCTCCCGGACTGGGGCATGAACCCATGTCCCCTGCATCGGCAGGTGGACTCCCAACCACTGCGCCACCAGGGAAGCCCCCTCATTTAGATTTGATGGAGAAATTAAAACCTTTACAGACAAGCAAAAGCTAAGAGAATTCAGCACCACCAAACCAGCTTTACAAGTGCTAAAGGAACTTCTCCAGGAAGGAAACACAAGAGAAGGAAAACACCTACAATAACAAACCCAAAACAATTAAGAAAATGGTAATAGGAACATACATATCGATAATTACCTTAAATGTAAATGGATTAAATTTTCCAACCAAAAGACATAGACTGGCTGAATGGATACAAAAACAAGACCCGTATATATGCTGTCTACAAGAGACCCACTTCAGACCTAGGGACACATACAGACTGAAAGTGAGGGGATGGAAAAGGATATCCCATGCAAATTGAAATCAAAAGAAACCTGGAGTTGCAATTCTCATATCTGACAAAATAGACTTTAAAACAAAGACTATTAGAAGAGACAAAGAAGGACACTACATAATGATGAAGGGATTGATCCAAGAAGAAGATGTAACAATTGTAAATATTTATGCACCCAACATAGGAGCGCCTCAATACTAACGGCCATAAAAGGGGAAATCAACAGTAACACAATCATAGTAGGGGACTTTAACACCCCACTTTCACCAATGGACAGATCATCCAAAATGAAAATAAATAAGGAAACACAAGCTTTAAATTATACATTAAACAAGATGAACTTAATTGATATTTATAGGATATTCCATCCGAAAACAACAGAATACACATTCTTCTCAAGTGCTCATGGAACATTCTCCAGGATAGGTCATATCTTGGGTCACAAATCAAGCCTTGGTAAATTTAAGAACATTGAAATCATATCAAGTATCTTTTCCGACCACAACGCTATGAGGCTAGATATCAATTACAGGAAGAAATCTGTAAAAAATACAAACACATGGAGGCTAAACAATACACTACTTAATAACCAAGAGATCACTGAAGAAATCAAAGAGGAAATCAAAAAATACCTAGAAACAAATGACAATGAAAACACGACGACCCAAAACCTTTGGGATGCAGCAAAAGCAGTTCTAAGAGGGAAGTTTATAGCAATACAGTCCTACCTTAAGAAACAAGAAACGACTCAAATAAACAACCTAACCTTACACCTAAAGCAATTAGAGAAAGAAGAACAAAAAAACCCCAAATTTAGCAGAAGAAAAGATATCATAAAGATCAGATCAGAAATAAAAAGAAATGAAGGAAATGATAGCAAAGATCAATAAAACTAAAAGCTGGTTCTTTGAGAAGATAAACAAAACTGATAAACCATTAGCCAGACTCATCAAGAAAAAAAGGGAGAAGACTCAAATCAATAGAATTAGAAATGAAAAAGGAGAAATAACAACTGACACTGCAGAAATACAAAGGATCATGAGAGATTACTACAAGCAACTCTATGCCAATAAAATGGACAACCTGGAAGAAATGGACAAATTCTTAGAAACGTATAACCTTCCAAGACTGAACCAGGAAGAAATAGAAAATATGAACAGTCCAATCACAAGCACTGAAATTGAAACTGTGATTAAAAATCTTCCAACAAACAAAAGCCTAGGACCAGATGGATTCACAGGCAAATTCAATCAAACATTTAGAGAAGAGCTAAAACCTATCCTTCTCAAACTCTTCCAAAATATAGCAGAGGGAGGAACACTCCCAAACTCATTCTACGAGGCCACCATCACCCTGATACCAAAACCAGACAAAGATGTCACAAAGAAAGAAAACTACAGGCCAATATCGCTTATGAACATAGATGAAAAATCCTCAACAAAATACTAGCAAACAGAATCCAACAGCACATTAAAAGGATCATATACCATGATCAAGTGGGGTTTATTCCAGGAATGCAAGGATTCTTCAATATACGTAAAGCAGTCAATGTGATATACCATATTAACAAATTGAAGGAGAAAAACCATATGATCATCTCAATAGATGCAGAAAAAGCTTTGACAAAATTCAACACCCATTTATGATAAAAACCCTCCAGAAAGTAGGCATAGAGGGAACTTTCCTCAACATAATAAAGGCCATATATGACAAACCCACAGCCAACATCGTCCTCAGTGGTGAAAAACTGAAACCATTTCCACTAAGATCAGGAACAAACAAGACACGGTTGCCCACTCTCACCACTATTATTCAACATAGTTTTGGAAGTTTTAGCCACAGCAATCAGAGAAGAAAAAGAAATAAAAGGAATACAAATCAGAAAAGAAGAAGTAAAGCTGTCACTGTTTGCAGATGACATGATACTATACATAGAGAATTCTAGAAAAGCTACCAGAAAACTTCTAGAGCTAATCAATGAATTTGGTAAAGTAGCAGGATACAAAATTAATGCACAGAAATCTCTGGCATTCCTATACACTAATGATGAAATATCTGAAAGTGAAATTAAGGAAACACTCCCATTTACCACTGCAACAAAAAGAATAAAATACCTAGGAATAAACCTATCTAAGGAGACAAAAGACCTGTATGCAGAAAATTATAAGACACTGATGAAAGAAATTAAGGATGATACAAATAGATGGAGAGATATACCATGTTCTTGGATTGGAAGAATCAACATTGTGAAAATGACTCTACTACCCAAAGCAATCTACAGATTCAATGCAATCCCTATCAAACTACCACTGGCATTTTTCACAGAACTAGAACAAAAAATTTCACAATTTGTATGGAAACACAAAAGACCCCGAATAGCCAAAGCAATCTTGAGAAAGAAAAATGGAGCTGGAGGAATCAGACTCCCTGTCTTCAGACTATAGTACAAAGCTACAGTAATCAAGACAGTATGGTACTGGCACAAAAACAGAAATATAGGTAAATACAACAGGATACAAAGCCCAGAGATAAACCCACGCACATATGTTCACCTTATCTTTGATAAAGGAGGCAAGAATATACAGTGGAGAAAAGACAGCCTCTTCAATAAGTGGTGCTGGGAAAACTGGACAGGTACATGTAAAAGTATGAAATTAGAACACTCCCTAACACCATACACAAAAATAAAATGGATTAAAGACCTAAATGTAAGGCCAGACACTATCAAACTCTCAGAGGAAAACATAGGCAGAACACTCTATGACATAAATCACAGCAAGATCCTTTTTGATCCACCTCCTAGAGAAATGGAAATAAAAACAAAAATAAACAAATGGGACCTAATGAAACTTAAAAGCTTTTGCACAGCAAAGGAAACCATAAATAAGACAAAAAGACAACCCTCAGAGGCTTCCCTGGTGGCGCAGTGGTTGAGAGTCCGCCTGCCGATGCAGGGGATGCGGGTTCGTGCCCAGGCCTGGGAGGATCCCACATGCCGCGGAGCAGTGGGCCCGTGAGCCATGGCCCCTAAGCCTGCGCACCCAGAGCCTGTGCTCCACAATGGGAGAGGCCACATAGTGAGAGGCCCACGTACCGCAAAAAAAAAAAAAAAAAAAAAAAA
>NW_021703775.1:36689768-36761606 GCF_005190385.1 Monodon monoceros | reverse complement strand
AAAAAAAAAAAAAAAAAAAAAAAAAAAAAGACAACCCTCAGAATGGGAGAAAACATTTGCAAATGAAGCAACTGACAAAGAATCTCCAAAATTTACAAGCAGCTCATGCAGCTCAATATCAAAAAAACAAACAACCCAATACAAAAATGGGCAGAAGACCTAAATAGACATTTCTCCAAAGAAGATATACAGATTGACAACAAACACATGAAAGGATGCTCAACATCATTAATCATTAGAGAAATGCAAATCAAAACTACAGTGAGATATCATCTCACACCGGTCAGAATGGCCATCATCAAAAAATCTACAAATAATAAATGCTGGAGAAGGTGTGGAGAAAAGGGAACCCTCTTGCACTGTTGGTGGGAATGTAAATTGATACAGCCACTATGGAGAACAGTATGGAGTTTCCTTAAAAAACTAAAAATAGAGGGTTTCCCTGGTGGCGCAGTGGTTGAGAGTCCGCCTGCCGATGCAGGGGACACGGGTTCGTGACCCGGTCCAGGAAGATCCCACATGCCGCGGAGCGGCTAGGCCCATGAGCCATGGCCGCTGAGCCTGCGCATCCAGAGCCTGTGCTCCGCAACGGGAGAGGCCATAACAGTGAGAGGCCCACGTACCGCAAAACAAAACAAAACAAAAACTAAAAGTAGAGCTACCATACAACCCAGCAATCCCACTACTGGGCATATACCCTGAGAAAACCATAATTCAAAAAGAGTCGTGTACCAAAATGTTCATTGCAGCTCTATTTACAATAGCCAGGACATGGAAGCAACCTCAGTGTCCATCAACAGATGAATGGATAAAGAAGATGTGGCACATATATACAATGGAATATTACTCAGCCATAAAAAGAAACGAAATTCAGTTATTTGTAGTGAGGTGGATGGACCTAGAGACTGTCATACAGAGTGAAGTAAGTCAGAAGGAGAAAAACAAATACCGTATGCTAACACATATATATGGAATCTAAGAAAAAAAAAAAAGGTCATGAAGAACCTAGGGGCAAGACGGCAATAAAGACACAGACCTACTAGAGAATGGACTTGAGGATATGGGGAGGGGGAAGGGTAGGCTGTGACAAAATGAGAGTGTGGCATGGACATATATACACTACCAAACGTAAAACAGATAGCTAGTGGGAAGCAGCCGCATAGCACAGGGAGATCAGCTTGGCGCTATGTGACCACCTAGAGTGGTGGGATAGGGAGGGTGGGAGGGAGGGAGACGCAAGAGGGAAGAGATATGGGAACATATGTATATGTATAACTGATTCAGTTTGTTATAAAGCAGAAACTAACACACCATTGTAAAGCAATTATACTCCAATAAAGGTGTTAAAAAAAAAAAAAACGCCTCCTTCTGAGTGTAGGTTTACCTGAGATGAAGAGCATAGTTCCTCGGGCTGCAAACCAAGCAAACGTAGCCCACAGCTGGGCGCTGCACTGTGGGCCCCCAGGGTGGGTGTTCCAATGGAGAGAAGAGTGGGGAACAGAAAAGTCAGGGGAATGCAGGAATGGAGGGAACAAGGTTCTCAGGGGCTCATCAAGGAGCCAGGGAAAAGCCCTCCAGGATGTCCGCAGGGGTACGGTGCGGGAGGCGGGGTGGGGAGGGCGGGTACCTCAGAAGGGAGTAGGAGGGCCTGGGAGGAGGTGGGAGGGACTTCCGGAATAGCCGCTCCCGTGGGCACCAAGAGCAGTAGCTCCCACGGTGACGGGGACTGTGGGGTGACAACAGAACAAGAACACATAGGGTGGGTATTCTATATACATGCCTAGAAGGGCATGACTGATCTTTTCCCCTCATTCCTTTCGCATACCTTTCAAAGTTCTTTTAACTGAGGCAACGAAAGAGGTAAAACCCCATATTCTCCACAAATAAAAAAATTTTATATTTTCTCAGGTGAGAAACAACTGAAATTATTTATGATACTATGCATAAAAGGCTACTGACCATGGCGTTAAATTTAGCTTAGTGCCTGAAATAGACTCAAAATGGAAAAAGCATATTTGCCAATGGAAAATTAGAGATCCAATCTGGTAAGACTCTAGAAAATAAATCTGAGTAGTGTCTCCCAACAGGAAAATTCAGAAGAGTCAGTTGTATATAATATTTATAGATATAATATTTTAATGGGCTAAAAACAGTGTACAGGAGGCCAGTGTTTTACCACTTGGGATAACTTAGAGAAAACAAATGAAGGAAAACAAGTTTCCTTCAGTAGAAACAGTGTGCAGAAATTTATTGCCAAATAAATTGGAGAATTGCTTTATAAGTCATACAACTCAATTAAGAGAATTTTCTGATATCTTTTGCTGTTCCTGTATGTGTTCTTCACCATTACCTTCTTAAATGTGGGAACACCATTACCTTCTTAGCTTGTTAATTTCGTCATTCATTCAATATTTAGAGACACCCAGCACTCAGCTAGCTGCTGAAAGATACAAATCAGATGAAAACTCCACCTTCGAGAAGCTTCCAGCTAGTTTAGGACAGGACTGTAGATAAATAATTGATAGCAGACTCTGGATGAGACAGAACTCCTGATTCCTGCCCACGAGTTGCTCCCAGCTGAGCAGGTAGACAGATGAGTGACCATGTATGTTACAATATCAGAGACCATGAGAGCTCACAGAAGGAATACCTAATTCTGACTGGGGGAAAGAAGAGACAAAATTTGCAGAGGTGAGCCAGACTGGAGACATAAGGCTGGATAAGGACAAAGTTTGCCAGAGCAGGGAAACAGTGGAAAACAGAGAAACTGAGGCACAGTGCTAGAACATTCATCATGTTACTTCATGATGATGCAACTGGCAGGTACTCTGTCCTCGGTGAGGAAACTGAGGCTCAGAGGAGTTAGGTGACCTGCCTACAATCACACAGCTAGTAAGTAGAGCTGGGATCCAATCCCAAGTCTATTAGGCTCCAAAGACACACCACACTCCTCCCAAGGGCAGGAGGGTTTTTAGCCACAAGAGGAAGGAACAGGCATGCTGTGCTCGGAGAGAGGTATATAGTCTGAGTGGGGGTAGGGAATAGGGCATATGGAGCACAGGAGGATGAGAAGCAAGGTGAAAAAGGCATGTCAAGAGCCCCAACCAAGGGACCTCCTTGGTGGTCCAGTGGTTGAGAATCTGCCTTCCAATGCAGGGGATGTGGGTTCGATCCCTGGTCGAACTAAGATCCCACATGCCATGGGGCAACTAAGCCTGGGCACCACAACTAGTGAGCCCACGTGCCACAACTACTGAGCCTGTGCTGCACTACAACTAGAGAGAAGCCCACGTGCCACAACGAAGAGCCTGTGCACTGCAACGAAAGATCCTGAGTGCTGCAACAAAGACCTGACACAGCCAAAAATAAATAAATATTAAAAAAAAAAAAAGCCCAACCAAGAGTACCAAGAGTCTAGGGGGCCAAGCCACAGGCAACAGGAGCCTTAAAGGATGTGAACAGAGGAGAGACATGGTCAGTAACACTCAGAAGGACTCTCTGGTAGCAAGTGAGGTGGAGTGAAGGGAAGCAAGGTTGGCGGCAGTTCATGGGCTACTGCAAGCGTCCGAGTTAGAGGTATTAAGGGCAGAATTAGGGAACAGCACCAGGAACACAAGAAAGGAGGCTACCTTGGGAGATTTAAGAAGCTGAATCATCAACTTGATAATAGCCTGGACTGTGGGCAAGAAATTGAAAAGGTTTCTGTTTGGAGTGCTGTATGTCTAGGTAGATGATGGGGCTTCCATTCATGAATATAGGGAATACAGGGAGGAAGAGTATTTTAGGGAAAGGAAACTGATCTCTGTTTTAGACACACTAAGTGTGAGAGGATAGTAGGGCAGCCAAATGTATAGGAAACAGGGGGGAAAATAGGTCTGGAGACCTGGTAAGAAGGCTGGGCTGGAGATGGTGATATGGGAGCCAGCAATGCACACAGAAGTGCAGGTGCATCCTTGGGTGTGGATAAGGCTGCCTGTGGGCAATGAGAGGCAAGAACCTGAGGATGGAAATGTTGGCAAACACCAGCATCTAAATAAGCAGTGACAGGAGGACTAACATGAAATGGACAGTGGTCATGAGAGATACAACGATCTAGTTGAAACTGAGCAGAACCCTGTGGGGTCCTCCTCGGCACAGAAGTCTTTCTGTGTCCCCATTTCAAAGGGCAGATTCAAACAGTTACTAATTCGAGGAGTGAGGGAATGCAGAAACAAAGGAAAAACAGTCAAGAAACAGTAGTGGAGGAAAGCGGAGGGTCCTGGTTCCTCCTCAAGGGATATACATAACAATCTGATACAAATCTCTGAGTTCTTCTACAGGAACTAAGACCCCCACCCAGGTGGAGGATGGTAACTTTAGGCTGAGCCTAAGCACATGGCCCCAGACTGGCTGGAACCAGAAGGTCGATGACTGAGATTCCTGGAACACCACCCTGTTACCTCCCCATTAACCAATCAGAGAAAGGTTACACACCCTGCAGCTCTCCCCCTAATTCTGCCTATAAAAACTCTTCCCCATCAGGGGAGTTTGGGCTTTTTGAGCACAAGCTGCCTATTCTCCTTGCTTGGGGCTGCAATAAACCTTTCTCTGCTCCAAACTCCACTATTTTGGTTTGTTTGGCTTCACTGTGCATTGGGCACACAAACTTGAGTTCAGCAACAAAGCGATAAGGGTATTTAAAAGAAGGGAGCTTTGGTTTGGTTTGAGTTTGGAAGATAAGGGGAGGCTTCCTAGAGGAGGTGATATTTGGGCTGAGTCAACGAATGGAAGAATCTGGAGGATCATAGAAAGTATTATATATGGGGAAAGAGGGAACAGGTACTCCAAAGGAAATGATGTTAGCAAAAGTGTTGGGGATGGGGGCGGTGGTGCGTGGTGGAAAGCAACGTGCACACAGCTGCAGGCTAAAAGGAAAGTAAAAATGCATAAAGCAATTTTGGGGAGCAAGCCTGGAAAGGGAAGTTAGGGCAAGCAGGCGGTGGTTTCTGTTTCTTGTCTACCACTGGCTCCTGACCACTCACGGGTCACCTGGTTTCAGCCCCTTTACAACCCTTCAAAGCTGAAAGGGTTTGATGAAAGTTAAGTAACTTCAGTTTGGAGCGTTCTCGTGGCGTGGGGAAAAGATTACAGACGTGGTGTCAGCATTCTCATTCATGCCTAGGTTCTGCACTTCTTAGCCAAGTGACGTGGGCCCTAGCCTTTTGAACTTCAGCTTTACGATACATAAAGTATGTGAGCCAGGTGTTAAACCGGTGTCTCGGCTCCAAAGCCGTGCTATGTGATGCTGGGCTTGGGACTCTGCAAACCACATTTCCGCTTTGCCAGCTGCTTCCCGCTAGACTCTGCTAACAGTGGGGCTACAGGGAGACTGCAAAGCTGGAGGAGGAAGCAGGGACTTATTCCTTCCTGTTAGTTCTCCATCTGCTAATCCGCTTGTACCGCCCCAGCAGGGTTCCTCGTCCATCCTGTCGGCAGGAGCTCGTACTAGCAGAAGCGGCCGATTCCGGTTTGCAGTTTTTCCGAAGCTCACAGAATCAGCAAGATCACTTCAAGGGCTTACTGTTCCCTCTCCCTGCCTCCAGATATCTGAACAGCCCACCTGCTCACTCCTTCAGACCTTCACTCAAAATGTCATCTTCTCAGCAAGGCCTTCATTGGCTACCCTGTTTGAAATTCCAGCCTCTCCCCTGACTGTCAGCCTCCCTTTGCTGCTTTCTCTCAATAAGTACTCACCACCAACTGATATCTCTGCTGATTTGTGTACTGGATGCCTGCCCCCACCAAAAAGTGAGCATCACAAAAGCAAGCGTTTGTGTGCTTCGTTCAGTTGTGTCCCCAGTGCCTAGAAAAGTGCCTGGCCAATGGCAGATGCTCAATAAGTATTTGTTGGATGAGCGAATGTCCAGCTAAAACAATATTAAGTTTCTCCCAAGGGAAGAGGACAGGTATTCCCTCATAAAGACTGAATCAAAGAAATATTGGCTGCTCAAGAGTGATATCCTACTGAGTATTAAGGAAAGGGCTTATTTTCCAAAAACTACCATTGAAACAGAGTGGATATTCCAAAGACTCGCTTTTAGGCAAAAGCATCCACGTGCTCTCCATTCATTCTTTTAGAACATTCCTTAAAACAAGGCCTTATAACAATCATTTTCACAGAAAGGATGAAGTTTATTTGAACCTGGAAAAACTGTTTGAAAAAGATACAGAAGGATGAGTAGCTTCTGAAGAGATGCGGCAAATAATTATACTTATGCACTGACTTTTGCACAGTATCCATTCCATTTCAGCTTAATACTGGTAACACTAGCCTGAACTTTTCGGATAAACTGATATCACAGTGTTTTACCCAAAACAGATAAATGGTTAGTAAGCAACTTCCAACTCTAATTTCATCTTAAATTGTCTCCACACAGAAGGAAACATTTAGTAGTTCAAATAATCTAGGCCAAGGATATTATTTTCCAAGAGCCTAAAATAGCACCCTTTCCCTTTAATTGTTGAGCTTTCTGTGGAATGTTGTTGTACATGCAGCCACTAGATTAGAGGATAATCTTCCCTAGGTTGGCTTGACCCAGTTAGATGATGTCTCCTTCCAACACATGTTGCTTCATTAGTAATCAGCACTCACAATTATTTGTGTTATAGTCGATCTACTATCATCTACAATTATGGAATTTTTATTTTAAAAGTTTTTTGCATTAAAGGGATTTGTAAGGAATGAGGCAGATCTAAATGTACATAAGAGAAAAAAAGCAAGTGGCAGAACAATATGTATCTATAAAATGCTACCATATATTAAAATATTATGTACACAGGAGACAGGAAAAAGCCCAGAACATATATCAGTTTCAAAACAGTGGCTACTGATGAGGAGGGAGGGGGGAACCAGATTTTCTTTTTGAGGGGAGAAGTGTTAAAAGGGCCTAAGCCTTATTTATAACATTTTTTTTAACATCTTTATAAAAATATGGAACACTTCACTAATTTGCGTGTCATCCTTGCGCAGGAGCCGTGCTAATCTTCTCTGTATCGTTCCAATTTTAGTATATGTGCTGCCGAAGCAAGCACGATATAACATTTGAAATTTTAAAAGGAGAATGTGTTCATGTATTACTTCTATAATTAAAATGTAACTTAAAAAAAAAGAATGTTTTGTGAATATTAATACTAAATTTAAAAATGAACAATTTCTCATGGCTACTTGGTCTGCCTGGTACCTCCCATGCTCCTTCTGGAAGTGGCTCTCACACTGCCCCAGAGATCCTGCCTACCTGTCCCTTGCTCTTCTACCTGCTCCCACCCCGACTCCCAACTGCCCATGATAATTCCTTTATTTCTTCAGTAAAAACAAAAAACCGTCAGAGGGAAGTTCCCTCATCTTCCCATCTACAAAACTGCGTGCCTTTGTGCCCCTTTGCTCCTTCCCTCCTGCTTCGGGGATGAAATGTCCTTCTCTTAGCAGCATTTGCCCCTTTCCCTTAGCATTGAAACAAATGAATTGGAAACTTCCACACCCCTGCAATAATTCTTCTACCACTGTAGCTGGTCTTAATCTCTTTTGCCCCCCTTTTCTCTACCTGTTAAATGTCAAGGGTTTTAAGAGTTCTATACTAGGCCCCTTCTCTTCCTTCTCTGAAGTCTCCCCTTAAGTGACTTAATCCAGTGTTTCAAAAATGCTGAAAACTCCCAGATGGAGATTCTCCATCCCACACCCAACAGGACTACATTTTCATAGGCCCACTTGGTAGTTTCACAGGTATCTCATCTTTCCACTTGGTAGTTTCACAGGTACCTCAAATTTACCATGTTCAAAACTGAAACCTTGATTCCCACCCAGCCCCTGAATCTATTCCTCCCCAAGTTACCCACAATTCAGTAAATGACATTATCTTCTGTGCAGCTGGTCAAACCAGAAACGTGGGAATGAGCATTCTTGACTTCTTCCTTGGCCTTCACATCCAATCTAATCTAAGTCCTATGCAATCTGTCCATTTCTTGCCATCTCCCCTGGGCTCTAGGTCCAAGCCACCACTTCTGGCACCTGAATTACTGCAAAAGCCTCCTACCCAGTCTCCTTTCTTTGTCAAACCCTCCAATCATTCTCCACAAAGCCATCAGAGTCATCGTTTTAAAATGTAAATAGGAACATGTCAGATCTCTTAAAAGTCTTCAAGGACCTCTCACTGCACCTGCAATAAACACTAAACTCCTTACCTTGGTCTACAAGACCCTCCTTACCTCTCCAACCTCATCCCCTCCCCTCTCCCCCTCTCTCTTCTCCAGTCCCATTGGCTTTCTTTCAGATCCTTAATCACACAAAACTCTCTCTCTTCCTATCTTTGGGCCTCTGCATATGCCACTCCCTCTGCCTGGAATGCTTTTCCCTCCCCCACTCTTCAAATGGCTGCTCTTTCTCATCGATCAGGCATTGGCTTAAATGTTAACTCACTGAAATATGTTCCTTCCTATTTCTTTTTTAAATTATAGTAACCCGTTCATTTCTTTCCCAACACTTCCTGTCTTATAATCATTTGACTGTTCATTTTTTATTGTCTAACTTCCCCATCAGAATGGAAGCACTGTGACGACATGAGCTATGTCTGCTTCATTCACTACTGAATAGTCTGTGACTCGCACTTAATAAATGCTCAATATTTGTTGAAAAATAGAAGGCCATCCCATTAGGAAAGTCAGTGAAATTTTAACTGTGAATTATAGAATAGTGCTTTACCCATGTCATCATCAACCCCATAAAGGTCTATGAACTGATATCTCCAACTGAGGCTAGATTCAAGAAATATGACTTAGTGCCCTATATGGGCACAGAGTCCTGCAAGGGGTGTGCATGGAGCCAGCGGTGGGGCAGGGGTTGCTTTGGCAAACCAAAGGACTTAAAGGGGCCTACTGTGACAGTTGGTTCTCTAATCAATTTTGTGTGGTGATTCTGGTAAGCTGAGTTTATTCCATCTTATAGCTGACGAAGTTGAGACAAACTAACCTTTAAAAAACCAAGGTGGAGGGACTTCCCTGGTGGTGCAGTGGTTAAGACTCTGTGCTCCCAATGCAGGGGACACGGGTTCGAGCCCTGGTCCGGGAAGATCCCACATGCTGCAGAGCAACTAAGCCCATGTGCCACAACTACTGAGCCCATGTGCTGCAACTACTGAAACCCACACACCTAGAGCCTGTGCTCTGCAACAAGAGAATACACCACGAGAAGCCCGCACACTGCAACAAAGACCCAATGCAGCCAAAATAAATAAATAAATAAAACAAATAAATAGAAAAATAAAAAACCCAAGGTGGAGACCAAGCCAAACTGTGAAGAAGGCAAAGCTTGGCTCCTGCACTCTCCTTGGCTTTTCAGTGCTTTGTCTGCCAACCCCATGTCCTCTGACCATCAGGCCTTCTACAGTGGCAGCTTATCCAGATTTGCTTTTGGATCCTTCAAGTACAGTGGTCTCAAAACAGTGTCAAACTCCAAACTTAGCTTCCTTTTTTTTTTTTTTTTTTTCTTCAGTAGGACCATGCCCCTTGGAAATTAGCTCATTAAACTAACCTTTCCTAAGGTGACGTTTCTCATACAGATCTGCAGTTTACCAGGACACTCTGGAAGTATACCTGTGACTACAGAACTGACTGCTTCCTCCACCACAGCAAGCCAAAGTAGAACTTAATCTTTGCGAGAGTTGTTCAAATAACAGTCCCACTGGCAGTTGTTATTATTATTACTAATTTATACAAACTGTCCTTTAGCTATAACATACTCTCTCATTTGGTTATCATAATAGCCCAGTGAGACAAGAAAGAGAGACAGTTATTATAGTTCTTTTACAGATAAGGAAACTGAGATTGAAGGAAGTTACTTCTGAATATCAACTAGCAAATGAACAGATCCTAGCCCAGGACTCCAAATCCTTTTTCTCCATTCAAATCTTTTTCCAACATCAGTTTGCCTCCTTCGGTGGCTCCTGAAATTTGTGTTGAGGGGAAGCTTTACCATGAATGAATCTGGTCCTAGGTCACCGACCCTGGTTTATGTTCAGGGTCTCAATCTGCCTTACTCTGGATAACCTCAAGTAGTTTATCTGTTGGTAAAATACTGCCCATAAAAGGTGTTGCTACAGATTTTCTCATTAACAGTTTTAGTATAGATTAAAGAGATTAGAATTCCAAAATATCCAGTAATTTCTATTAGCCCTAGACCACAATGATTTGAATCTGAGAAGCTTTGGACAAATGGTATTAAGAATCTTTAACTGGGGTTAAGGAGGTTTATGTCTGCGGACTGCTAGTTAAAATTCAAGGTTCCCATCTTTTAAGTGAATAGAGCCGATGGCAGACTTGACTCTCTACCTGGTAGACAGGTGGTCACAACACATTTGACACTGAAAATTGATCAGTGAAAAACCTGTCTCACCCCACCCTTAAGAGCCGAGTGGAAACATTGGAACCTCAGTAATTTGTTTCTCTGGAGGCTTAACTATATGTCTGATTTACCCAGTGAACTCTTGCTGGTTTTAAACATCATCTCTCATGTTCTGTATTAAAATGCACTAATAACCAAGACATCAAGATGACAACAAAACACACCTGACAGCACAGCTGATTCACTTGCGTTTTATGGGTTATCCTCTATGGATAGAACAGTTTCCCTCAAGTTGAAAAGAAAAAGAAAAGCAAATATCTACTCCCAACAGATGCTGGGGCATAAGGAGTAAAGTTCTGTACTTTTCACTCTCTGGAAACAGACTAACGTAAATGCTCTCCAAGAAATTTTTACAACAATCTCTTTAGTTAAAGTTAAAAGACTTTTCAACGCCTTGGTTTTGAGTATTTTCCGTGGGAGCACAGAGAACATGGTGGGCCAGGCTCACGGGTAGGGAGGGATCTGAACAGGGCGCGCGTTTCCCAGCCCGCGCCTCACCAGCGAGGTCGCCGACCAGCCTCCAGCTGCACCACCCGGGGCCTAGCCCCAGCCCACTTCCCGCCCCTGCATTACCGGCGCCCGCGCCAGCCCCGCCGCTTCTTCCTCCTCCTCTTCCTCCTCCTCCAAGGCCGCTGCCGCCGCCGACAGGGACTCTACGGGGTCTTTGCGTTCGTAATGGGTGACCCGCGCTCCGGTGCTGGGATTGACCGGGGTTTGGAGACTGCTGGCCGCCAGCTTCGCTGCTCGGTGCGAGGCGGCCATCACCACGCCACCGAGGCCTGAGCGCCCGCGCTGGCCCGGGGCGTGGAAGCCGGCGCGGCAGTAGGCGCCCGATGGCTCCTTGCTTGGGGAGGTGGTTACTAGGGGTCCGGTAACTAGGGACGCTACAGGTGCCGCAAGGGGCCAAAAGTCACTCAAAACCGGCGCCCGCTGCGGGAGGCCCGAAGTGGGGGCCTCCTGGATAGCGGGAATCAGTATTGAATCTTTGCTGGTTTAGAGGGCTGGTGGGCAGAATAGGGCACCTCTTCCCCTCCTTCGCGCTTCACTGCCTAAACGCAGGCTTCTCACATTATACTAATGAAACGACACGTTTTGTGAGTGAAAAAGCGCATTTTTATTCATTGAAATAACCTGTTAGGAGGAGACGGCGGCGACAGAGGAAAGCTGGGGATGTTATTACGTTACGGCCTCAGGACTGGAAGGTTTGCGTGCCGCTATCCAACATGGCTCCCCCGGAAGCCAGAGAATGGGAGTCCAGTACCTTCTACTCTGATTGACTTGAGAGCTAGCAGAAATCGACCAATCCGGAGGAGGCTGCTAGCTATCCCTTCTCGGCTGACCAATAAAAGCCCAGAGTTGGGTGGAGCCTGGTCCACCCACCAGTGAGTGAAAGTGCAAGTGTATGGACCGCGTGTTTGCTCCTTGAGTTCCTCAGCTTTATAGTGGTGGGGGTCGAAGGGCGAGAGCGCCCAGCAGTAGCCACAGGCAAGTGTCATCTCCATCTCACCCCCATTAACATCTCCCACCTGGGATGTGGGTGCTTCAAATGATGCCTTCCCTCTACACCACGCGCCTGGAAGAGAGGCCTAGCCTTAAAATAGCAGGCGTGGTGCGGTCCAGCCACCTGCTACCTAAAGCCCCTACCTCCTGACGCTGAGGCTACAGCAACTTTCCCCTCCCTATTCTTCAGCTTCCTCCCGCTCCCTGCCCTACAACCTGCCACCGCCACCACAAAAGTAGAGTATGCAGCGCGCAATGTCTAGAACCCTTCTCTGAGATCTGAGCCCTTTATACCAAGTCTTCCTTGTTCGCTGGTCTGGAGTGTGAGCACTTGCAAAATCCCCTATTCCCTCACCTTCTTCAGGCTGCTCTTTGTTTTGACTGAGCATTTGCTTCGACCACTGGAACAGATGCTGGCTGGATTCTGAGTAGAAGCCAGAGTTGAAAGCCCATGAGGTATGGATGCCCCAAGTGACCGGAGAAGGGACTTCCAGTCATTTGCATGCAGCTGTGGCTGCACGTCCCCCTCTTGGGATTCGTTTTAAGTCCGACCCAAAACCAGCAAGACAGGTCTACGTGCTGAAGCACTGCAAATGGAAGATTAGGCTAGAATAGGATAGAAGGAATGAGTGTGGAGGACACATTGTATGTGTTTATAGAAGAGCAGAAAAGCTGCCACTCATCAGCAATATTCTAAATTTGCAGATATATTTTTTAAATTGTTTTAATTGAAATATAGTTGATTCACAATGTTGTGTTAGTTTCAGATGTACAGCAGTCATTCAGTTATATGTACATAAATTTGCAGGTATCTAATGATATAACCTCAAAATATATACAGCAGAAATGGACAGATCTACAAGAAGAAAATGACAAATCTTACATCATCATAGGAAGAATTATTTTTGCACTTTTGTATTGAGATGTAACATACACAGTGCAATGAATAGATTTTAAATGTATAGTTGGGAAACCTCCCTGGACGTTCAGTGGCTAAGACTCTGTGCTTCTAATGCAGGGGGCCCGGTTTGATCCCTAGTCAAGGAACTAGATCCCACATGCTGCAACTAAGAGTTCACATGCCACAACTGAAGATCCCACATGCCACAAGGAAGATCCCGTGTGCCGCACCCAGCACAGCCAAATAAATAAACAGATATTTTTTTAAGTGTACAAAAAAATATATAGCTGGATGCGTTTTGACAAATGCGTACACTCATGAAATCATATTAAGAGATAGAATATTTCAGTCATCCTGGAAAGATCCCTTGTGCCCCTTCCCAGTCTGTTCCCCATTCCACATTCCCTTGACTGTTATAGAACTTCATATAAATGGAATCATACTGTATGTACTCCTTTTGCTCTTAACTTCTTTTGATCAGCATACTGTCTTTTGGGGATTCATCCATGTTGTATATATGAGTAGCCTGTTCCTTTTTAATTGCTGAATAGTATTCTTTGCTGAGATAATAGTTTTCCAATACTGGAAGAATTTTCCTCATTATTTTGTGCTATTCATAATGTAACAGTTACAGTCAAGGCATACTCTTAAATTTAATCCGTGCCATTAACATTGTCTTTATCACTTTCTTAAGTTTATTCACTCATCTATTGTTTCCATTTTTTCAGCTGTCAGTTTGGGTCCTTCAGGAAGATGATACCAGGAAGGAGTTAGAAGTGAAAGAGAGTTATTGGGGGAAGTTCCTGTGAAAGATAAAGGGATGGGAGTAGGAATGTTTTCAGGACAAGATATATTCTGACACCTTAGAAAAGAGAGGGAAAGGAGAATAATTGTGTAGGTGAAGGTTGAAACTACAGTGAAGGTCTGAGAAAGTCTCAGCCAGGTAAAAAGAGAACTCCAGCACAAAGATTGCTCATAGAGCAGACATGGCCAGACCCTACCAGCCCTGCCATCTGAATCATTGGCTAGCACTCCCTCTGAAGAGCAAGTTCTCAAATGGAACACTGTGAGAAAACCCTGAAGTGCTGTGGTTGCCGGCTGTTAGCCAGTGTTACGCTGGTAAATGTTTGATGACTGGCTCTCTGGGAGAAAGTGTGTGTGTATGTGATTGTACTTATAAATTTTAGTAATATAAAGAATTGTAGCACACAACTTATAAATAAAACATACTCTTTACTGTAAATCCCTCACAATTGATTCTCCCAGAGTACTTTCATTGGTTTTTGCTGAACTCTTGTATCTATAGCCAACCTATGGTTGCAACTGGTGAATGTAGTTCCAGCATGAATGCTGGTTGATATTTTTGTTTATATTAATGACTAAGATGAAAGTGAAACAACCAACATGTATGTCAGAATTTCACTTGTCTGCCAATGTTGTGAGTAACTTTTTTGCTAGAATAAATACTTTTCTAATACTAAAAGAATTTTCCTTAAATTTTTGTGCTGTTCACAATGTGACAGCTACAGACACCACACACTAAGTTTTTTCTGTATTATTAGCATTTTCCTCATTGTTTTAAGTTTAAAAGCCAACCTGTAGCACTCGCTGATTTCCATGATGTCAGTACCCTCGCCAAGGCCAATTTCAAGTAACCAGTGTGACATCACTGAACATGAACTTGGGGAATGATGCCCAATAGGACACCATTATATAGTTTTTCCACCATACAGATAGAGTAGATGCAAATAATCTTGAGAGCCTAAGTATAAGTAAAATGTAGTAACAGAAGAGGAAGTGAAGAGTTTTGAGAAATTATCTTTGTTTTGAATATAATTTATTTAATTACAATTTAGCAAAACTTAATTTTTAATAATGGCTGTGTTTAACAAACAGTTTGCAAATACCCTGAAATTTTTACAGTCAGGTCTTTAAAGCCAGTACTAACAGGCCCCTGCACACTGCTGTGTCAATTGACTGCACTCCTCACAGCAGAGCCTGTCTTTAAAGGAGATCTAAGCAGGTCAGCTAGTTGACTGCCACATTTGCTATTGTGAATAAAGCAGCTATGAACAGTCCTGTAAGTGTCTTTGATACATTTGTGTATACATGGAGGGATACAGAAGATTTGAACAGCACAATTATAGTTAGGTAACATATGTCTATTAGAAAATATATTTTTTCTAATATGTATATAAATATATTTTATATATTATAGAAATAAATTTATATAAATATATATATAACAATTGGAGAATATATATTATCTTAGGAACATTATAAAAAGAAACCACAGCACTCAGCCATAAAGCTAGCCTCAACAGACTTCAAAGGATTAATATTATACAGTTAACATTCTCTGATCACTTAATGCAATTAAGTTAGACATTAATTTTTTTAAAAAACTAGAAAAGGCTTTCAGTTTGGAAACTCTAAAATACTTCTAAAAAACAATTTATGGGTTACAGAAGAATTAATGACAAATTATAAAATATATAGTAAGTATATATATGTAAATTATATATGAAATATATTTATTAATATATTAATATTATGTTCCTTAGAAACCACTTAAATGTATATTAAATAAATAGAAACCATATATTAATTATATTTAAATTTACATATTAATATACAAAATGTAATATTATATAATTATATTCATTTGTGACAGTATATTAATGTATTTAATAAAATATTTTAAGTGGTTTTTAAGCCATGTGTTAGAGTAATTTTTTGGGGGGGGACAGCTGCTCTGCATGGGCTGTGGGATCTTCGTTTCCCAACCAGGGATCAAACTGGAGCCCTCCGCAGTGAGAGCACAGAATCCTAACCACCAGACCGCCAGGGAATTCCCTGGAGTAATTTTTTTAATGCAGAAATAGATAATTTGAACACTGGATTATCAGATAGCTTCCAAAATTCTTCAGATGACTCTAATCTTTTACAGGTTGGAGAACCAAGGCTCTAATTCTTCTCTAGGATACCTAACTATTTGCTCAGTTCCATTTGCTCTCTGGTCCTCTGGCTCGCTGCTGTAGTAGCAAAGTAGCATCTCTTGTGCTAAAGCAATACTGCCTACACCCACAGAGGCTCTCGCTACTTACACCAGTTCCAGACTCAGATGAAGCACTGAGCTTTTGCGCTTCCCAGCAGCTGACTGGAGGCACTGGGCAAGGATCAACGTGCTAGGATAAGCTTTGACCAATGAGAGATGTGAAACTGGCAAATATATTTCTTTCCCTTCCTTTACCTGATAGACTCTTCTAAGGTAGGATGATTCTATGGAGACTGTCTGGGCAAGTCACTGATGACAAGAAACCGATCTTTTTTTTTTTTAAAGAAATGGCCAGCTTATTAATTCATACCTTTGTATTTGTTTTCCATCTTTTGCTGTCTCATTTCCCTTTCTTCTACATTCTTGATGTCCTGGGATTGAATGACCCAATAAAATATTAGTAGATTTTTTTAAAATAATAAAATAAGAAATAATATTACATAAAATATATATTATATGTAACATATATTTATATAATGTATAAATTAACATATAATTTTATAATATAATTATAATACAGGTGGCTTCAAACCACTTAAAATGTATTAAATATATATATGTATGTGTGTGTGTGTGTATATATATATATATATATATATATATATACATATATATATATATACATAATCTCCCAGGCACCTTGGGATAGGGAGTGTTCTCAGAGCAATATGACTCCTGGATTCTTCCACAGAACAAGCGCAGGATAAGATCATTGGTTCAGCAACAAACAAACTACTGAAGTAGCTGAAATGTGCAGAATGCTTAGAAAAATAAGGCAGACATGAGAAAAATAAATTTTGAGGTTCAAAAGCCTTGGATAACAAAATGAGTTACAGAAATCCTTGGGTTTAAAGAGAATGTTATGGGACTTCCTTGGTGGTGCAGTGGTTAAGAATCCACCTGCCAATGCAGGGGACATGGGTTCGAGCCCTGGTCCAGGAAGATCCCACATGCTGCGGAGCAACTAAGCCCACGCACCACAACTACTGAGCCTGCGCTCTAAAGCCCATGCACCACTACTGAGTACATGCGCTGCAACTACTGAAGCCCACACGCCTAGAGCCCATGCTCCGCAACAAGAGAAGCCACCGCAATGAGAAGCCCACGCACTGCAACAAACAGTAGCCCCCACTAGCCGCAACAATGAAAACCCAACGCAGCCAAAAATAAATTTATTTTTTTAAAAATAAAGAGAATGTTATGACTGAGTTCAGTCAACCCACTGGAAGTGAAGGGCTGAACCAAGATGGAAATTATTCTTTGCATCTGAAGTGTAGTACCATCACCTTATTAGGTCACAACAGAGTGACCCAGTGTGGCTCTGGCCCAATTCTCTTGGCTGTTTTTGGAGAATCCAGGCTCTAAAATGATGCGAATCAACCAAACTGGCGTTTTGAATGAAAAAAAAATTCTACAGAGTTTATGGGAGAACTGTGGCCCCTCCATAAGAAAATATCACTGGAATCCCTTTCACTTTCCTAGACCTGAAGAAAGAAGAAAGGAAACAGACAGATTGAAGAAAAATTGCCACCTATGAAAAAAGCAAGACAAAGAAAAGAGAGATAAAGAAGAAAAAGAAAGCAGTAGAGAGAAAAGGTAGAGATCTTGAAGTCTAAGAAGACTCCAGTCCAGATCTCCTACCCTAAAAGACAATCCTGCCCAGTCAGGAGAGAGAGAAAGCACAATCATGTTCAGCCTTCTCATCAAAGAACCGAGAGCCAGAGTCCTTCCTCTGCTCCAGAAAAGAACACTCCAGCACTCCCGGAACCTTCAGTACAAGTGACCACTTCTGACACTTAGTGGTATCCTGAAATTTCCCCAGCCTGAAACTGTACCAAAGCTAAAGGACATTCTCTGGAAAAAAAAAAAATTCCAAAAAACAAAAGGAAAAGGAGAAGAATCAACCAAAATCTCACGCTTCTTCTCATACTTGATCTTGCTGGCGCTACATATCCCATCAAGATCATATTCACCTAGAAGACAGCTAAGCCCAAGGAGGCAGCCATCACCTGGAGGAAGAACTCCACCAAAGGATAGACGGAGCAGATCTCCAGTGAGATGAAAAAGGCACTCATCAGCATTCTTGTCTAGGAGTAGTTCATTGTCCACTTTGTCTTGTGTCGGGTCACTGACAAAGAAGTCTCCCAAGAGGACCTTCAGCCCCCTTGAAAAACTGGTAGTGAAACAGGAGGGAAGGAGGCAGGGCACAACCTTTAAAAGAACGGCATAGCCCGAGGACATGACATAAACTGATTAGAACCAAATAGGTCCAAGATGGTGGATGAGTCGACTTCCACTAGACCTTGAGCCTCAGTATACGCTCATTGTAACACATCAGCAAGCTAAATGACACACCCACAGGTGCCATGACAGTTCCAAGGCCAACCATAATGGTCAAAGAATGGGAGGTGGCCCAATTCCTGGAAATCCTCACCCCTTCCCCAAAATAGCTGGACCACTCCTCCCACTCATTAGCCTATGAAATTACCCACCCCTATGAAAACTGACAACCCCATACCCTGATGCCACTCTTGCCTTCTGAGATGGCCTACACTCCATCTGTGGAATGTGTTTCTCTCTAAATAAATCCACTTCTTACCTATCACTTTGTCTCTCACAGAATTCTTTCTGCAGCAAGACATCAAGAACCTGAGCTTCGTTAAGTCCTGAGACCAGGTGTGTGATCTCAGTTAAAAGACCGTGGGTTCAAGTCCCGATCTGAGTTGCATGGTTTCAGCAGGTTATCTCCTTCAAGTCCTCCAAGGCAAAAGCACCAAACATCACCTACAGCAACTCTACCACCAGAAATTCATCATTCCCCAGCACCCAGCAGCAAAGCCCTACAAGAAAAAGTTGTATTTCTGTTTCTCCAGGGAGAACTTCAGGTAAAGTGACAAAAAGTGATAGAAGTGACAAAAAGTGATAAAAGTACTGAGAATAAAATAGAATACTACTCAGCCATAAAAAAGAATCTTAAAAAACCAACAAAGTAATGAATATAACAAAAAAGAAGTAGACACAGATACAGAGAACAAACTAGTGGTTACCAGTGGGGGGAGGAGGGGCAATGTAGGGGTAGGGGAGTAGAAGATACAAGCTATTGGGTGTAAGATAGGCTCAAGGATGTGTTGCACAACGTGGCGAATATAGCCAATATTTTGTAATAACTGTAAATGGAAAGTAACCTTTAAAAATTGTATAAAATAGGGACTTCCCGGGTGGACCAGCGGCTAAGACTCCATGCTGCCAGTGCAGGGGGCCCAGGTTCGATCCCTGGTCAGGGAACTAGATCCCACAAGCCGCAAATAAGAGTTCATAATAAGAATTCACATGCCACAACTAAAAGATCCCGCATGCCACAACTAAGACCCGGCGCAGCCAAATAAATAAATAAATATTTTTTTTAAAATTGTAGAAAATAAAACAGAAAAAGAAAGTACTGAGAAAAGAGGCTCCCTCATCTAGAAAAGTAGAGTTCTCTGAATCAGAGGACAAAGGTGGCAAAATGGCTGCTGCATTTTCTGTGCAGCAGAGACACCAAATCAGACGACAAAACCAGCTCCTCCTCAGATGATGATGGTGATGATAGACCCAGAAGTCCTACATGAGAAATGGTGAGGTAGGCAGGTGGCAATTCAGAATGCCTCTCTATCACCACAGAAGTGCCAGAAAGAGATTTTCCCTTTTAGAGAAGTCCCTCCCCACCACCCACCAGAAGGCACGGTTTTCCTTCTCTCACACCTCACTTCTCCTCAGCTCAGGTAGCCCATGACACCACCATCATTAACCCCTTAACGACCATATCATTTGCAGATATTTTCTCCCATTCTGTAGGTTGTCTTTTCGTTTTGGTTGTGATTTCCTTTGCTTAAAAGCAAAAGCTTTTAAGTTTAATTAGCCACCATTCTACTTTCTATGATTTTGACTACTCAAAGTGCCTCATATAAGGAGCATCATATAGTATTTGTCTTTTTTTTGTGACTGACTTATTTCACTTAGCATAATGTCCTCAAGGTTTGTTTATGTTGTGGCATATGCCAGAAATTCCTTTCTTTTAAAGGCTGAATAATAGTCCATTGTGTGTGTGTGTGTGTGTGTGTGTGTGTGTGTATATATATATATATCACATTTTGCTGATCCATTCATCCATCAGTGGACACTTGGGTTGCCTCCACGTCTTAGCTATTGTGAATAATGTTGCTACGAACATGGGTGTACAAATACCTATTTGAGACCCTGCTTTCAATTCTTTTGGGTATATACCCAGAAGTGGAATTGCTGGATCAAGTGGTAATTTAATTTTTGAGGAACTGTCATCCTGTTTTCAACAGCAGCTGTAGCATTTTACATTCCTACCAACAATACCCACGGGTTCCAGTATCTTGTTTTTCTTTTCTTTTCTTTCTTTCTTTTTTTTTTTGTTGGCTGCGTTGGGTCTTTGTTGCTGCACTCAGGCTTTCTCTAATTGCTGCTAGTGGGGGCTACTCTTCATTGCGGTGCACGGGCTTCTCATTTGCAGTGACTTCTCTTGTTGCAGAGCACGGGCTCTAGGCACACGGGTTTCAGTAGTTGCAGCACGTGGGCTCAGTAGTTGCGGCACACGGGGCCTAGAGCACAGGGTCAGTAGTTGTGGTGCATGGGCTTAGTTGCTCTGCGGCATGTGGGATCTTCCCGGACCGGGGATCGATTCCATGTCCCCTGCATTGGCAGGCGGATTCTTAACCACTGCACCACCAGGGAAGTCCCTCTTTTCTTTTTTTTTGTTTTGCTGCGCCGCGTGGCTTGCGAGATCTTAGTTCCCAGATCAGGGATCGAACCCATGCCCCCTGCAGTGGAAGTGCAGAGTCCTAACTGCTGGACCACCAGGGCATTCCCGTTGTTTTGTTTTTCTGATAGTAGCCATCCTAAAGGGTATGAGGTGATATCCTGTAGTTTTGATTTGCATTTCCCTAATTATTAGTGATGTTGAGCATCTTTTCATGTGCTTATTGGCCATTTGTATATCTTCTTTGAAGAAATATCTATTCAAGTTCTTTGCCCTTTTTTTTTTCTTTGCCCATTTTTAAATTGGGTTGTTTGTTATTTTGTTGTTGAGTTTTAGTAGTTCTCTCTATATATTCTAGGTACTAATCCCTATTAGATATGGGATTTGCAGATATTTTTTTCCCTTTCTGTGGGTTGCTTTTTCCTCTGTTGATAGTGTCTTTTGATGTACAAAACTTTAAAATATTCATGAAGTCCAATTTGTCTATTTTTTCTTTTGTTTTCTGTGTCTTTTATGTCATATCTAAGAAGTGACATTGCCAAATCCAATATTGTGAAGATTTTGTTCTATGTTTTCTTCTAAGAGTGTTATTGTCTTAGGTCTTTGATCCACTTTCAGTTAATTTTCGTATATGGTGTTAGGTAAGGGTCTAACCTCATTCTTTTGCATGTGGACATCCACTTTTCCCAGCAGTATTTGTTGAAAAGACCAACCTTTCCACATTGAGTGGTCTTGGCTTGCTTGTCAAAACTCATTTGAACATATTTGTGTTTATTTATTCTATTTCACTGGTCTAAATGTGGGTCTTTATGCCAGTGCCACACTGTTTTGATTACCGTAGCTTGCTGTATAGCTTGAAATCAGGGTGCATAATACCTCCAGCTTTGTTCTTCTTAACATTACTTTGGACATTCAAGGTCTTTTGTAGTTCCATACAAATTTTAGGATATTTGTTCCAGTTCTGTGAATAATGCCATTGGTATTTTGATAGGGATTACATGGAATCTGTAGATCACTTTGGATATATTGACATTTTAACAATATTCAGTCTTTGAATCCATGAACATGGGATCTTTTTCCATTTATTTGTCTTCTTTAATTTCTTTCAACAATGTTTTGTAATTTTCACTGAGCAAATCTTTCATTTCCTTGGTTAATTTCTAAATATTTTATTTATTTTTGATGCTATTATGAATTGAATTGTTTTTGTAATTTCCTTTTCAGATTCTTGTTAGTGTATAAAAATGCAAATGATTTTTGTGTGTTGACTTTGTATCCTGTTACTTTGCTGAAACCATTTATTAGTTCTAACAGCTTTGTGTGTGTGTGTGTGTGTGTGTGTGTGTGTAATCTTTGGGGCTTTTTACATGTAAGATCATATCATCTGCAAATGTAATTTTACGTCTTCCTTTCCAATTTGTATGCCTCTAATTTCTTTATCTTGCCTAATTGCTCTGGCTAGAACGTCCATACTATGTTGAATAGAAGTGGTAAAAGTGGGCATCCTTGGCTTTTTTAAAGAAAAAGTTTTCAGTCTTTCACCATTGAGTCTGATGTTTGTTTTGGGTTTTTCATATATGGCTTTTCATTATGTTGAGGTAGTTTCCTTTTTTTCCTTTTTTTTTTTATCATGAAATTGTTGCAATTTGTCAAATGCTTTTTCTGCATAAATTGAGATGATCATGTAGGTTTTTTTTTTTTTTTTTAATTTGTTTATTTGGCTGCGTCGGGTCTTAGTTGCGTTGTGCAGGCTTAGTTGCTCTGCGGCATGTGGGATCCTAAGTTCCCTGACCAGGGCTCGAACCCGCGTCCCCTGCACTGGAAGGCGGATTCTTAACCACTGGCCCACCAGGGAAGGCCCCTCTTTTGTTTTTTTTAAAAATAAATTTATTTATTTATTTTTGGCTGCATTGCACCTTCGTTGCTGTGCGCGGACTTCTCATTGTGGTGGCTTCTTTTGTTGCAGGGCACGGGCTCTAGGCACGCAGGCTTCAGTAGTTGTGGCACGAGGGCTCAGTAGTTGTGGCTCATGGGCTCTAGAGTGCAGGCTCAGTAGTTGTGACCCATGGGCTTAGCTGCTCCATGGCGTGTGGGATCTTCCCAGACCAGGGCTTGAACCCATGTTCCCTGCATTGGCAGGCAGATTCTTAACCACTGCACCACCAGGGAAGTCCCATGTAGGTGTTTTTCACTTAATTTTTTTTGCATTGATTAATTTAATGATATATTGCATTGATTAATTTTCACATGTTGAAACATCCTTGCAGTCTAGGAATAAAATTTCACTTGGTCATGGTGCATAATACTTTTACTATGCTGCTAAATTTGGTTTGCTACTAGTGAGAATTTTTGTATCATTGTTCATAAGGAATATTGGTCTGTAGTTTTCTTGTAGTGTCTTTGTCTGGCTTTGGTATCAGGGTAATGCTGGCCTTATAGAATGAATTAGAAAGTGTTCCTTCCTCTCCAGTTTTTTGAAAAGTTTGAGGAGGCCTGGTATTAGTTCTTTAAATGTTTGGTTTAATTCACCAGTAAAGCCACTGGATCGAGTCCAGGGCTTTTCTTTGTTGGGAGATTTTGATTATTGATTCAGTGTCCTTACTGGCTATAGGTATATTCAGATTTTCTGTTTCTTCATGATTTAGACTTGGTAGGTTTTGTGTTTCTAGGATTTGTGCATTCGATCCAGGTTATCTAACTTGTGAGCATACAAATTGTTCACTGTATTTTCTTATAATGCTTTTCACGTCTGGAAAATCGGTAGTAATGTCCTCACTTTCTTAGCACTGCTTTTGCTGTGTCCCATAGTTTTGGTATGTTGTGTTTTCATACACATTCATCTCTAAGTATTTTCTAATTTCTTGTAGATTTTAGTAATTTTTCTTTTTTTCTTAATCCATCTAGCTAAAAAGTTAATTTTATTCATCTTTTCCAACAAACATCTTTTAGTTTCATCAATTTTCTTTATTGTTTTCTATCCTCTATTTCATTTCTCTCTGTTCTAATCTTTATTTCCTTCCTTCTGCTAGCTTTGGATTTAATTTGTTCTTTTTCTATTTCTAGTTAAAGTTGTACAGTTAGGTTGTTTTGAGTTTTTATTTTTTAAAGTAAGCGTTTTATAGTTATAAATTTCCTTCTTAGCACCGCTTTTGCTGTGTCCCATAAGTTTTGGTATGTTGTGTTTTCATTTGCATTCAACTCTAGGTATTTTCTAATTTATGATTTCTTCTTTGAGCCATTGGTTATTGAAAAGTGTGTTTAGTTTCCACAATTTTTTGAATTTTCCACTCTTCCCTCCGTTATTGATTTCTAACTTCATCCTGTTGTGGTCAGAGAAGATACTTTGTATGCTATCTACCTTTTAAAATCTATTGAAACGATTTGTGGCTTAACATATGGCATATCCTGAAAAATGTCCCATGTGTACTTGAGAAGAATATGTATGCTTATTGTGGAGCAGTATTCTGTATGTCTGTTATATCTGGTTGGTTTATTGTGCTATTTCCTTACTTTCTTGATTGTTTTGTCCATTATTGTGAGTGAGGTACTTAAGTCTCCAACTATAATTTTATATCTCCCTTCAATTGCCAGTAATGCTGCTTATGTATTTACCTTTATTGAGATCTTTATTTCTCCATACAGCCTCAAGTTACTGTCTACTGTCCTTTCACTTGCATGACTGATGATTTTTGCTTCACAGTATTTTGATGTCCTGTCATTGGGTGCATGAACATTTCTAATTGTTATATCTCCACAATGTCTTTTGTTTCTTTTGACTTTTTTTAGTTTCTATTTTGTCTGTTATCAGTAGAGCCACTCCTTTCTTTTGGTTACTATGTGCGTGGAATATATTTTTTCCATCATTCCACTTTCAATATACTTGTCTTTGGATCTAGTCTTTATAGACAGCATATAGTTGGATCATGTGTTTATATCCATTCTGCCAATCTGTTTTGATGAGTTTATTTACATTTAATTACTGGTTAGGAGGAACTTACAACTGTCTTTTTCCTATTTCTTTTCTATATGACAGGTTTTTTCATCCCTCATTTTGTGATTTACTGTCTTTTGTGTTTAATTTTTTGTAGCGAATTGTTTAAATTCTTTTCTCACTCCCTTTTGTATATATTCTATAGTTTGTGTGTGCGTGTGGTTACCAGGGGGATAACATTTAATATCCTAAAGTTATAACCCTCTAATTTGAATTTATAGCAGCTTAACTAACTTCAACAGCATACAAAAACTGCTACTTTATAGCTTTGTTCATACCGCTTTCATTTGAGGTCACAAAATTTCATCTTTATAGACTATGTGCCCCAAAACATAAACTAATAATTCTCTTAAGTGCATTACTCTCTTAAACGATGTAGAAAACAAGATTCGAAGTTACAAGCCAAAGTTTGTAAAACTTAGACTAATTTTTTTTTTTTTTTTGTGGTCCGCGGGCCTCTCACTGTTGTGGCCTCTCCCGTTGCGGACCACAGGCTCCGGACGCACAGGCTCAGCGGCCATGGCTCACGGGCTTAGCCGCTCCGCAGCATGTGGGATCTTCCCGGACCGGGGCACGAACCCGTGTCCCCTGCATCAGCAGGCGGGCTCTCAACCACTGTGCCACCAAGGAAGCCCCTAGACAATTTTTTTTTCTTTAAATATATCACTCTCTTAAATCATACAGAAGACAAAAAGTAGAAACTGTTACAAAAACACTAGCTTTTATATTGCCCATGTAATTACCTTTGAGATCTTTATATTTCTCCATATGGCTTTGAGTTACTCTATTGTGCTTTCACTTGCATGACTGATTTTTTTTCGTTTTGATGCCCTTTTTAAAATTGAGATGTAGTTGCTATACCATATTATGTTGCATGTGTACAATATAGTGATTCACAAATCTTTATAAAGGCTATACTCCATTTATAGTTATTATAAAATATTGGCTGTATTCCCCGTGTTGTACACCTTTGTAGCTTATTTTATACCTAATAGTTTGTACCTCTTACTCCCCTACCTCTATATTGCCCCTTCTTCTCTCTCCCCACCTGTAACCACTGGTTTGTTCTGTGACTGTTTCTTTTTTGTTATACTCACTGGTTTGTTGTATTTTGTCGATTCCACATATAAGTGACATCAGACAGTATTTGTCTTTCGGACTTATTTCACTTAGTATAATGCCAAGTCTATCCATGTTGCTGCAAATGGCAAAATTTCATCCTTTTTAAATGGCTGAGTAGTATTCCATTGTATACATATACATCTTCTTTATCCATTCACATTACTGATGATTTTTGATTTAATACCAGACATTGTGAATTTTATATTATTGTATCCTTTAAGAGCTTTAAGTTTTGTTCAGATGCACAGGTATGTTGCTTGGGATTGGTTTGATCCTTTAAAGAAATCCTTTGCTATGAAGAGTCCACAGCAATCTTTACTCTATGGCAAATTTAGCCTCGCTACTAAGGCAGAACCTTTCTGAAGGCTCTATTCAGTCCTTGTATATTGCAAGGTTTCTCCAATTTGGCTAATGGGAATTTAAACTATTCCTAGCCTGTTGTAAACTTCAGTCTGCTACTTTTCATTGGTTGTTCCTTGAACTCTAGTTTTACCCCCGACACAGAAATAAGTACTCAGCCAAATACTCAAGGCTACACCTCTGCATGTCTGGGAACTATTTCTGTAAAGCTTCCTGTTTTCTAGTACTTCATCCCACAACTTCTAGTCAACTCAGTCTTTTGGAACTTTGATCCCTAACTCAATTCAACAAAACCGATGGAAGAAATATTAATCTGTACCACTAAAAACCTCAAGAAAACTGAAGGGGACCAAACTTAAGACACGATAGTCAAACTGTCAAAATACGAAGAATCTTTAAGTAGCAAGTGAACAATGTGAGCAAAATCCCAGTTTCATATTTGTGTCATTTCCTCAAAAGAAGAAAGCAAACACAGGGACTTACTTCCCTGGTGGTCCAGTGGGTAAAACTCTGTGCTCCCAATGCACAGGGCTTGGGTTTGATTCCTGGTTGGGGAACTAGGTCCCACATGCATGCCGCAATCCTGCAACTAAAGATCCCACGTGCCACGACTAAGAACTGGCACAACCTAAATAAATAAACATTTTTTAAAAAAATAAATGACAATTTTAAAAAAGCAAAGACAGAAAAACGAATCCATCTGAATCAAACTGCCCAAAAACACACAAAACCACACACTTATACCTCAAAATACTGAGACATCAATTAACTTTTATGAGCCACATTCATCACATCAGTTATTACAACTTTGTCACGTTTCAGATAACCCTCCTTCTACTACTTTGCAATGACAGTAGCTCCTACTTCCGACAGCTACTTCCACAACTTGAGGTGTTTCCAAGTGGCATATTTAATATACTATGCAGTTGTTAACCATTTTAGCATCTGTAAAACTGTTTTATCAGGTTCCTTTTGCGTTGCTGATTAAGTTTTGGGGTTGCGCCTCAACTGCATTTCTGTAAGCCCTGTGATTTCTATTGCACCATTTTGCACACCATGATTTTTAGTTATACATGTTACAGAACTGACTTTATGGGAATAAGCCGAAGTAGTTAAATTTAGGTGGAGGGTATACGGTGTTCATACTATTCTCTGAACTTCACTGTATTAAAATTTTTTCATTTTAATGAAAAGCTGAGGGTGGGAATTCCCTAGTGGTCCAGTGGTTAGAACTTAGTGCTTTCACTGCCTAGGCCCAGGGTTCAATCCCTGGTCAGGGAACTAACATCCTGCAAGCCTTGCTGTGTGTGGCCAAAAAAAAGACAAAAAAAAAAGGAAAGAAAAACTGAGGGTAAGGAATGAATAGTACTCAAGAGGAAAAAAGTATGCAAAACCTTTGTCTCATTAGGATAGTCATCCTTCCTCACTGTTAAAAGCATACCTTTTAAATATTTAACAGGATACATTTCCCTTTCATTACTTTAGAATTATTTAACTGTATCAAACAACTATTTTGAATTTTGTCATTTGGGCTTCCCTTTCCTAAAACATAACTTATTTTATAAACTGTTGTAAAACCCGAGTCAAACCCTAAATAGTTAGTGGCTTAATTTATATCAAACTTAACAGAATAAATGACTAGGAAACGTTTGTCTCGTTAGAGTTCCCTTTACAAGGCTTTAAATATAAACTACTCATATATTTAGATATATAGGTATACCCTAAGACACAGACACACGTAAGGATGCTGAATAACTCAATCAAAAGTTCCAATATAAATAATTTTGTTTAAAGTATTTTCACTTAAGAGTATTTAGGATAGGGCTTCCCTGGTGGCACAGTGGTTAAGAATCCACCTGCCAATGCAGGGAACACGGGTTCGATCCCGGGTCTGGGAAGATCCCACATGCTGCGGAGCAACTAACCCCACGCGCCACAACTAATGAGCCTGCATTCTACAGCCTGTGAGCCACAACTACTGAAGCCCGCATGCTCAGAGCCCGTGCTCCGCAGCCAGAAGCCACCACAATTAGAAGCCCGCGCACCACGACGAAGAGTAGCCCCCACTCGCTGCAACTAGAGAAAGCCTGCGTGCAGCAACGAAGACCCAATGCAGCCAAAAATAAAAGTATTTAGTATATACATAATTCAGTTGTTTTATGGTAGCTATGATTTTTTTTAACAGCAAGCTCCTAATACCCACTAAAATGATAATCATTGAATTATTAAATTCCAGACTATCCAAAGACTTATCTGAATTTACCATTTACCGAATTAGTCATTTTAATTAACTACCGGAGTTGTCAGACACAACCAAGCTTCAGGCTGGTCTGCTGAAGTTCTTTCTCCAGATGTGAAGGAGCTCCCCCCAGCTGCTTTCATACACAAAAGAAAGATGGTTGAGTGTGATACCAGATTACAGAGGCCCAATTTGTGGTCCACCTTAAGGGTTTGGCCTTCCTCCAAAGGCAATCAGAAGTCATGAAAGCTTTTATAAAGGAGTGCCTGACAAGTTTAAAAAGGTCACTAGCTATATATATAGTGTATGCAGAATTGACTGGAAGGTGGCTAAAGCAATGATGGACACTAGTTAGATTTTACACCACTCATGGTGCAAGACAATGCTTGTTGATCAGGGTAGAGGCAATAAAGATGTTTTAAACCACTGGAAAAAGACTTACTAGTTATGAATCCTTCTTGTACAAGTAAGATCTGCTACATTTTTACTTTTAGAAGGAATCCCAATTAACACAACAGTGGTTATTCTTGGAGAAAGGGATTAGCATGAGAAAGACTTTCATTTTTCACTTTTCTTCTGTATTGTTAACTTTTCAAACAGCATATATATTATTGTAAGCAGGGATTTATTAGGGTGATGAGCATACTGGGCCATTTTTCCTTCTCAATACTTCTGTTAAAAAACTAACAGAAAACTTAAAAGTACCCAGGATTAAGCCCGTAAGGAAGTTAACAGGTAAGTGCGAAGTCTTCTTTCCCTTCCTATACAGATTTCTCAAGAGGATCAGAGGTAACAGAGGTTGTGAGGGCAGGGGAGTGGGGGTAATGCAGGAGCGCAATCAATTAATCTGCCCTTTGAAACCATATTTTTAATGTTTTCATCAAACTGTGTCAATACAATTTGAAGCAAATGCCAGCTGGAAAACCAGGCCCAGAAATTCATAAAGGAAACAATCTTCCAAACAACAAGGAATGCCAAGGTGCTCTTCCACTCCAGCTGCGCTATTAGTGGCCATGATGGTGCCAGTCAGCCAGTGTTATCCATGTTACCGACTGTTTACCTGAAAAGAGAAAAACTTAGATATCAAAACCTGTAAGGACAGAATTTTAAGGATGGAAGATGTTTAAGGTGGTTATCCAAATCTCCCTATTTTTATAGGTGAAAAAAGACTAGAAGTATGAACTGTTTTCACCCAGACTAGCAAACTAACAACATTTACTGCCCCCCACCCCAACTCTTCAAAAATATGCCTTTCTGACCTTGTAGGGAAATTCACGACCTGTATATACTTACCACATCATCAATTTTCAGAATGCTCCGGACAGTTTCAGTTGCTAGAGTCAGTGCACTGACTGAAACCAGCAGAGGCTGGACAACCAGTTCCTCCAGTATGTTGGAAATACCACCCTGCAAACCAGTACAAGTTGCTTTTAGTGTTTGTAACTGATCCATATCACCAACTACAGTTACCAGTAAACCTCAAGGCCTCTCAAACTTAGTTTTCCCTTAGTCTAGTCAAGAGTAAGATACTCTCTACTAAGCTCTTCTCTACACTGTAGCTTGTATTTCAACTAAAATTTGGAAAAACTGAATTCCAAGCCTAACTCCAAAACAACTCCTTGTAAGCATCTTTTAGTTAAAAATACCCTGGCAAAGGGCCTTCCCTGGTGGCGCAGTGGTTAAGAATCTGCCTGCCATTGCAGGGGACATGGGTTCAATCCCTGGTCCAGAAAGATCCCACATGCCGGCCCGTGCACTACAACTACTGAGCCTGCGCTCTAGAGCCTGTGAGCCACAACTACTGAGCCCACGTGCTGCAACTGCTCAGGCCCACGCACCTAGAGCCCATGCTCTGCAATGAAAAGCCACCACAATGAGCCTGCGCACTGCAACAAAGAATAGCCTTCACTCGCCACAACTAGAGAAAGCCCACGTGCAGCAATGAAGACCCAACACAGCCAAAAATAAATAAATAAAAAATAGGGGCTTCCCTGGTGGCGCAGTGGTTGAGAATCTGCCTGCTAATGCAGGGGACACGGGTTCAAGCCCTGGTCTGGGAGGATCCCACATGCCGCGGAGCAACTGGGCCCATGAGCCACAACTACTGAGCCTGTGCGTCTGGAGCCTGTGCTCCGCAACAGGAGAGGCCGCGATAGTGAGAGGCCCGCGCACCGCGATGAAGAGTGGCCCCCACTTCCCACAACTAGAGAAAGCCCTCACACAGAAACGAAGACCCAACACAGCAAAAATAAATAAATAAACTCCTACCCCCAACATCTTAAAAAAATATATTAAAATATAAAAAAATAAAGAGTATCCTGGCAAAAATTACGTAGATGATCATAATTATTAAAAATTATGAGATTTGTTTGCTGTACACCTGAATCACAATATTATAAATCAACTATATTTCAGTTAAAGAAAAAAGTTATAAGATTTTAAATTATCTGATTCCCAATTCTGAATTTGGCCATGTCTGCTCTACACCCTGCTTTTACGTCATTCTCACTTCCCACTTTTAGATTCCTACTGCCACTATCCTAGTCACCTTTATCCTAGGATTACTGGTGATGGTCCTAACAGGTGAACCTATCTCCATTCTTCCCTCCTTAAAATACTCTTTTCAGCACCTTAGCCTCTTGGTTAAAAAAACTTTAGTGGCTCCCAACTACTGGAATTAAAACACAAAAAAACACAAACACCCATGCCTGTCTCAACAACTTAAAGGACTCCTCATTCTAGCTTTTATCTGATCTTTCCAATCTTAAAGTCCACTGTATGACCATCATATAACCTCTGCTCTAGACAAAATGAGTAACTTCTTGGTCCCTCTTACCTGTAAACCACTGCTTCCCCATCTGAAACTTTTTCATTCCCTACCAACCAAGGCTGCAGCTTCATGAAACTTTCCCTAACCAGGTAGTGCCCTCCTTTGAGTTCTGTAACCATTCCAAAAATATCATCTTGGATTGTCAATTTTTTTCCATTACATATTATTTGTCATCTCAATAAAAGGAGACATAACACATTAATACAAAAGGGGAAATTATTATTGTTCTATGTGTTTACCCTATACAACTACACTAGGCTGGTGCTCACAACAGCAGCAATGGTTGACTACACACCAGGCATCTTTGTAAGAACTTTCTAATTAGTAATCCATTTAATCCTCACAGGCCTATGAGGGAACTATTAATAATCCCTGTTTTTACAACCAAGAAAACTGAAGCACAGACTACGTAACTTGTTAAAAATTGTACAAGCATTAGCTGGCAGACTTAATGAACAATACTTCTCACTTAAGGCATCATCTTCATTCTCACTAGATGGCATACATTAATTAACCTGCAGGTCTTATACTTAAATCCAAGGTTAACTCTATTTTTAATTACAAAGCCTTTCATTTGACAATTATGAAGCTTTTAGTATTTTATAATAATCAACATTTTCTGCAGTAACTAAAGATTAAATTATTACCTTTCGGACATTAATGCCTGTAGTTTTTTCTCCTTGGGCATGCCTGTTTCTTAGTTCTGTTACTGTAGAAATGGGATTCAGGCCAGCATTTTCAGCTAGTGTAGATGGAATGACCTCCATAGCATCTGCAAAAGCACGAACGCAGTAGGATTCCATACCACTCAATGTTCGTGAGTATTCAGTTAACCGCAGGGCCAATTCTATTTCTGGAGCACCACCTCCTGCAATAAGAGCCCTGAAATTCACAAATATATTTTTAGCTTATTTTATCCAACAGAAAGCTATTTTTTAAAAGTAATAACTTAGTATTTATACCTTAATAATAAAAATACCCAAGTTTTTATGTTCAAAATGTTACACAGTAATTTAATATTACCTCTTCTTCACTAAACAGCGAATAACACATAGGGCATCATGAATGGAACGCTCAGCTTCTTCAATCACCAATTTGTTAGAACCACGAACAACGATTGTAACTGTTTTTCCAGGGCTTGCACAGCCTGTAATCTTTAGTAAACAAACTCCTAATTAGGTATTTGAAGGATTAAAACAAATAAAAAAAAAACAGGCAAATAGAAGGTTAATTTTAATATTGTTACCTTGATCAGTTTGCCAGAACCATTTAAGCTGACCTCCTCAGCTAACTCAGCCGATCCCAGCATGTCAGCAGTGAACTGGTCAACATGAGCAACTGGTTTGGTTCCAATAGTCTGAGAAAAATAGTGGTATACACAAATTGAGAAGTCTGAATAGTGAACATTTTCACACATACAGATACTAAGAATATTTTACCTTACAAATGAATTCAATGTCTTCTCTTTCAATATCCTTAACCACCATAATCTTCATTTTGTTCAGGAAATGTAATGCAAGATCACTAAGAGCATCTCTAAAATACAAAATCAGTGATTATGTCAATACTAGGTTAGAAAAAAACTTTGCTGTTCAACTCCTTTTTTATGGTTTTAGTAATTTTACTGTTGTTTAAATAGCCAATGATTTAAAAAATTATTTGTGAAGGAAGATGCTTTAAACAGCTTACCAAGTTTATGACCTCAAAATTCTTAAATAAGATTTCTAATGAATATTTAAAACATATCCCAACGACACCATTTGTAAAACACACAATAAAAATTGTCATCATTTTTCTTAATACTAAATAAGTATAACTGATAATTAACAATCGATGCTTTATGAATTTAGAAATTAAGTATGATGTAATTCAAGACTCCACAAATTTATACACTTTTACACAAATTACCTGCAATGATCCTCCTGACAACCCTTGATACTGAAGGGCAAATATTACTATCCTTGTTTTACAAATAAGCACACTGAGCTTTGAGAGCAGTTTATTCAAGGTTACTAGCTATTACATAACTTGTATTTAGAACCAGGTATTCCAACTTTTCATCAAGGTTTCTATATCAAGAGCATCCATAATACTTTCTGGCATAACATATTAATATAGTACATGAGAATGTGTCTACCTATTACAAGAAAACACTGAAAACAAACAAAAAAGGGATCAGTTCAAACTCTGGAGAATTCTTCCAATCCATGGACTATCCAGCATTCCCCCCAAAAGAACTTCTAAAATTTCAAGGCAAGCTATTGCATGGACCTTTAAATAAATGCCTCTAAAATTTTAGCTAGCTAATTAATTTTAGACTAAAGTTAGGTTTTTACTTGAGTGAGGATCTTTGTCTAGAAGGATAATATATCCCACATTTAAATGATCATAACAGGAAGAGAACTCACTTTAGATCATTTACCAGAATACAACAATACCCTAAAATGCAGATTCATTCCAGATTTCTAGTGGTTTACCCACCTCAAATGTTTCTTAAAAAATTGCTAGAAGGGATTCAAAATCAATTATCATTAAGAGGTGAACAAAATAAATAGCCCCACACCTTAGAATAGACTTCTGTATGAGAAGAACATTACATCCTGTTTTCTTAATTTGCTTCACTAAATTTAGAATATAGGCTCTCTCCTCTCGAAGTACTCGGTCCATCTGGACGTAGTCAGAAACTACTATTTGATTGTCCATCTGTTCAGAAAAAGGACATATTAATAATTTGCATTTTAAGAGTCCTTAAGCAAAAAAAGTGAGACTTTTAATGAAAATATTATGTATAGTATAAATTCAACCAAAATCATACAAGAAATTATAGACACGCACAGAAAAAATTCAGAAAAAAGAGTATACACAAAACTTAACTCAGGTTTTTTACTTTCATCTATATAAATTGCTGTCTTATTTTTTACAAGTACATTTTTGGTGATCATAAAACATAAGAATGATTATCCTATTTCATGAATGTCAGTTCTTTTCATATGAATTTACCCATTACTGAAATATCAATAATTTCAGTTGCAACCTTTTTACTCTATGAATTGTTAAAAAAACTGGTGTGCTGAAAGGAACTACGAAGGACAAATACTGTTATACAAAGACCTACAAACAACGTTTTTATGTGGGTTAAAATCTGGGAAACAAACGACTCAACAGGAAACTTGTATGCCAACACAATGTAAAATGAGAGCAAACCTGAATGAGATGACAAAGATCAACCACTCCTTCAGGGGATGGTACTTATGACTGATAGATATGGGAATAATAAAAAATGGTGGTTTTCGGAGTATGGGTAATAAACTGGTTTTAAAGTTCCATTGTGCAAACATAAAGACAAAAGATCTGCCTGCTAGGGAAGGATGGGTAAAGGTTTCTGTTCTCAGAAAGCTAGGAAGAATCTGGAAAGTCCATTTATACTATCACTTTCACATAACCTATTTTTATTGTTTCATAGACATCCCTATCATTATTTGTCTTCATTTGTGAAGTGAATGCTCAATTTCAGTAAATAGCCAACTGAGATTATAGATTTATCATGTGTGGCATCCAACATTTTCTACTTTTATCTAAATTTTACTAATTATTTTTAGATCCTTGTTTTTTATCACTGGTATCAGCATTTTCTATTTTTATAAAAAGAAAAATTTCATTATTAAAAAGTCAAACACCTAAGAAATCATTTCATTTGGTTTTACTTACATCTGTTTTGGGAGCAGATAAGCAGAACTGAATAAGCCCAATCTTAGCCTTTTCAACCCTGGTTATACCAGAATTTGCCACCTTTTGAGTAAGAACCAGACCTTCCACCAACTCACAGTCATCAATTGTCCCACTAAGAAAAAAGAAAACGAAATAGTTATGAAGGAGTGGAAGTCTTCAAGTTTAATAGATTGCTAACAGATTAAAAATCATCAGTCTGATAAAATGTGCTTCAGCCTCACTCACATTTATTAGTGCCCCATTCCTGAACCTCTCCAATCACACCACTGCCCTGCCATCATTAGGGAATATAAACAAATTCTTGAAATTCCCACATTAACACAAGTTGTCATGAAAACAAAACAACCAAATGTATGTGACTTTCACCTATGTACTTTTCATTTAACTTATTTATTTTTGGCAAGAGCTTATGTTTACTTTCAAAATTAATTTTTATTAAAGTTATAATTAGAGATGCTTACCCAAGTTTCTTAACTATTTTAACATCTCTAAGATCTACACTAGTAGCTGTGGCTGGGTCAATCACTTTCATCACTGCATTTACAGTCATTGGAGAAAGGAGACTTGAATATTGAGAGACAACCTAGAATTATTAAAAAAGAAAATAAAGTCAGTGTCGTAACACAAAAAGTCCTAGTTTTTTAATGATAAAGGTATTCAAGAAGTAATCTCAATCATTTTTTTGGCTGGGGTGGAGAGCATATGAGAAAACATTCCATATAAACTGTCTTTTCCACTCAGGTTTGTCAGTCACCATATAAAAACATATGCCTGTGTTCCTCTTTTATTAATATAGTAGTCAGGACTGACTAGATTACTAGTAATTCTACAGGAAATCCAAAAGAACAAGTTAATTTTCTGCTGAGGTTTCCTATCTAAAATGAATTTATGATCAGATGTTATATATGTGCACCCCTATTACTGAGGGGCTGACAAAAATAGCTAATGGTTAACATTTATTGAGCACGTATTATATGTCAGGCAGTGGTTTTAGCACTGTACATTCATATATTCATTCAACCTTCAGACGAAAAACCTGAAACAGCTTAATTAAGTGGAGCCAGCATTAAACCCAAGCAGTCTAGGTTCTATGACCAATGCTTGTAACCACTATGATATTCTGTCTATATTAGTTCTGGGGACATTTATCAATAATATTACTTAACATCACTAATACCATCTAGCTTTCCACTTAATATATAAATAATGCTGATGAAAAGGAAAAAGAACGGGGTGGGGGTGTGACACACAATGTAACAGAAAACAGGTGACATGAGTTCCCAAGAAATTTAAACGTACATCACTTCTTTAAGTTTGGTAAGAAAAGCAGCATAGATATTAGTAAGAGATGGACCATGATGGGCAGCCCTATCTTGGGTTCAAATCACAGCTCTACCTCTTATTAGTGGGTCTTGGGTAAGTTATATAACTTCACTAGACCTCTTTTCCCATCTGTAAAATGAAGATACTACAACTTACCTGAAAGCCTTGAAGGAGTAAATTTTACTTGAACTAATTCAGTTACACTAATTAGCTACCTAGTCACTCTTGAGAGTTAACATTTATGAACCGTACAGCATCAAAATCACAGTGTAGGGACTTCCCTGGTGGCGCAGTGGTTAACTGAGCCCACGTGCTGCAACTATTGAAGCCTACGCGCCCCTCAACAAGAGAAGCCACCGTAATAAGAAGCCCGCGCACTGCAACGAAGAGTAGCCCCTGCTCGCCGCAACTAGAGAAAGCCAGCAGGCAGCAATGACAACCCAACGCAAATTAAATAAATAAAAATAAAAATCACAGTTGTGCTTCTTAATGAACCTTAAACTGTAATTTTACAATGATCCCACAGTGCTTGTCTCACCTTTGAGTTCAATGAAGTGGCTGCACTATTTAACAAAGTTTCTCTGTCACTCAGTTCCACAGGTCGAGACATGTCAGTCAAGATTTCAATACCCTTTTCCAAAGCCTTCTGGAATGACTCAGAAATGATGGTGGGATGAATCCCTGCCATTTGTGAAAGGTGAGTTATTTAATTGTAACAGATAAACTTCACATTTGATATGACTTAAAATTTCTCTGTTCATTAAAATTTCAAAGTAGTCATAAATTTTAAATTAATCTTAAATAATAATGGTTTGAATAACCTTAACCACTAATATGTCTAATATTTTTTAAATTTCCATTTGGAATAGATCAATTACATACTCCTATGATATTTAACACTAAAACCAATTTTTCACTTTTCAAAACTCTACAAATCTACATAATAATTAGAATAAGTGACTGGCGAGTCACTATGACATTTAGGCACCATTTACCAAAGCAGGAATCCATACTTTTTCTCCTAAATCACAGTTCTCATTTATATCTTAAGTTTAGTACACCACCAACCAGTCATTTTTGAAAAGGAAAATTTTATCAAGTTCCATTCAAAAGGAAACCTAGCCAAAACAAAAACAAATAAGAACAAACAACACCCCCCAAAACCAAACCCAGAAGCAAAAAGAAAAAAATTTCTAATTCATATGGTAAATATACCAAAATTTAATCTAAAAATTCCTGCTTAAAAAATTCTGCTCCAAATTAAATTGTAAATCTCATATTACTTAATATTTTTTTGCCTTTATTCAGTAATAAGGCATGTCCTATGTTCTACCCACCTTTCTGAAGAAGCTTGGTACAGGAATCTAAGAGAGAGCCAGCAATAATGACCACTGATGTCGTGCCATCTCCTGCTTCTATATCCTGAGCCTTAGATAGCTCCACCAGCTAAGTGAACAGAACATGTCAAATTGCTCAATGAGAACTATGAGAACCCAGTAACATCTAATTCAAATATAACATCAATGACCTTCACCATGAGGTTCACATATAGAATTTGATTATTATCAAAACTGTAAGATTCAATATACTTGACTTCTGATTCGCTGTCCACCTTGGTCTCATTTAAAAATGACGACCTATATAGTTGTGGCATGCAAAATTCTACTTACATACTTTCTAACAAGCTATATTATGATTTCCAGTTCAGACTAAGGGTTGTAAATTTTTTCTTCCCAGTACTTAAGAGAACTATGGGTACCCTGTAGACTCAAAAGCTATGAAATGCAGCATTCAGATGAGAGAATATTGTCAGTTTGAAATCCCTGGCCAAGTTTATCTAAACTGACCCTGCATGAAGCATAATCTGATTCATTTTCAGTCATCTTTAACTAATTAAAAGAGACTTTTTAACAGATAGGAACTTCTAAGGAATTTGTTTTTGCTGAAATGGTGACTTCTCACTTGACACTGCAATCACTATTATGATCTGTAGTTGAATTAGAAACTCTTTTTAAAAATAAATGTCAGTGCAAGTTTAAACACAAGATTTATTTTGCAAACAATTAAAATGATTTTGCTCTCTTTCAGTTAACACCCATTGAACTAATAATTTGTACAATTTCATGTTTTTCTCCCTTCCTCATATGTGTGGCACACTGCTGTGAACAAAGACAAGGAGAGTCATGTTTTATTACAACTTGCAATGGAGAATATAATGCTAGACATACAATGTATCCTAAAAATATGCCTGTTTAGCATATAAAAGGAAAAAATTTCACCATGTTTTAAGCAATATCATGTGATCAAATAAGAAAAATTTAACTGTTTACCAAATATCAAACAATACACTTAAAAAAACCCCACAAAACCCTCACCTAAAAATTATACTTACCATTCTGGCTGCTGGATGTAACACCTGCATTTGTTTCAGAATGGTGGCACCATCATTTGTAATGGTCACATCACCTTTTCCATCTTGAATCTACAAAGTTTGGTTTTTTTAAAAGAAAGTTATATTTCAAAAATTTTGTTTTCTTCATCCAGTATTGATGTGAAATCCTAAAAGCTCTACTAATTTGAACACTTCTTGTACAGAAGTTAACTTATGTTTGCATAGTGCTTAACTTCAAATTGTTTTCCCTTACATTGGTATAATGATTTAAGAATACACAGTAATAGTCCAGCTTTGCAAATGAAATAGCTGGGTTTTTTCCTACATAAAAGTGAAGGAACTGAGACGCCAAAAAAGGGATAGAAACGATATTATAAAGAATCATTATCATAAATAAAATATGAATTATAGTTAGGTCCCATTCATCCCAAAGTAATCTATCCCTTTCTGAACTCTCAAAGCCTTTCTAACACTTTACTTTTTAAACAGCACATCTTAACCCTCTATAGAGCGCTTGCAGTATGAACAGCAGCACTCGGCAAGTAATGAATGATTGAGCCTTTCACCATTTTATCCATTCCTTTCGGTCCAAGGCTTGTTCTAATAGCATCAGCAACGGCTGTAAACAGAAGAAAAAAATAAATCAAGACCCTTTAAAGAGCATTTCTACCCTCAAATAATCATTTTGGACTTATTAGAATATGGTGGACAATTCACCATGTTCACTGAAGAAAATTCAATGTCTAATAATCTACTGCAAACAGAGTAATTATTTTACTCCTTTAATTGTACGACGCTTCACTTTTTGTTGTTAAAATCACTATACATAGCACTTGTACTCTGCATGTGGTAAAATAAATTTTGAGGGTTCACCTAATCTTCCTTTAAGTATCAAAATGGTATAACCTACTTATGCGCTCTGAACGAGGACTATATTATTTTCTCCATTCCTTAAAACAAGCCGCGATAATAGGACAACTATATAATTTGCTTATTTGTTTACTCTGTCTCTCCCAACTATAGTATAATTTCTGAGGGCAAAGACTTTTGTTTACTAATGTGAAGCTGGTATATGGATGGACCACAGTTTAAAAAACAGTAACAAAAACCCTCTTTGAACCCAAAACCAAATCAAACAAAAACCCCACAAAAAAACAAAACCTCAAAACCTTAACTAAAAAACCAAATCTAAAATCATAGTATTTTTTTAAATTTTTATTTATTTAAAAAGTTTTGGCCACACCGTGTGGCATGCAGATCTTCGTTGTCTGAGCAGGGATTGAACCTGCGCTCCCTGCAGTGGGAGCACAGAATCTTAACCCCTGGACCATCAGGGAAGCCCCTAAAATCAGTCTTTAGACATCATTACTATGTTATGAACCATCTCTGGACATATAGTCTACCACTCCATTCTTCTTATTACTTGTCCATGAGCATGTTTCTATTTTATTGATCCACTTATTATTTTCTAAGAGAAATTGTAATTGATGTACTTGATCCCCTTTACTGCGACAGGTCCAGGACAAACGATTAAATCTCCCCACCCTTTTTTTAAAAAAGATTTAATTTTATTTATTTTTGGCTACTTTGGGTTTTCATCGCTGCGCGTGGGGTTCTCTAGTTGTGGCAAGCGGGGGCCACACTTTGTTGTGGTGCGCGGGCTTCTTGTTGTGGTGGCTTCTCTTTGTTGCGGCGCATGGGCTCTAGGTACGTGGGCTCAGTAGCTGTGGCACACAGGCTTAGTTGCTCCGCAGCATGTGGGATCTTCCCAGACCAGGGATTCAACCCATGTCCCCTGCACTGGCAGGTGGATTCTTAACCACTGCGCCACCAGGAAAGTCTGCCTTCCCCTTTCTCATATACCATTTCACCCCATATACAAAGGGCTAAGATAGTGCCCTATTTTTGTATACTCCAAAACTAGCATAATGCTTCCCCTTCATTGTGTAAACAACGCATAATCTGGACTTCCCTGGTGGTGCAGTGGTAAAGAATCTACCTGCCAATGCAGGGGAAATGGGTTCTATCCCTGGTCCAGGAAGATCCCACATGCCGCGGAGCAACTAAGCCCGTGCACCACAACAACTGAAGCCCGCACACCCTAGAGCCTGCTCACTGCAACTATTGAAGCCCGCGCGCCTAGAGCTCGTGCTCTGCAACAAAGACAAGCCACCGCAATGAGAAGCCTGCGCAATGCAATGACGAGTAGCCCTGGCTCACTGCAACTAGAGAAAAGCCAGAAAAGCCTGCGCACAGCAACGAAGACCTAATGCATCCAAAACAAAAAATAATAGTAATAATTAAAAAAATACATAATCTTAAAGAGGGTAAGAGAAAATATCTGGTATAGTTTAAGAATTATATTCTACTTAATTATTTCATAATTTGGGGCTGCATTTCCTAATTATTCAGCCATCCTTACCCTTGCAGGTGATTTTAGCAGACCCACATGGCCACAATTCTACAAGCAGACCAATTCATTTTAAGAATGCGCCCTTATATTCATCTATGTGAAGACTCTAGAAAGACACATTGTGCAAAAAATAAAAAAATTCTAGACTGATTACCTCTCTGAAAGTGTTTGAAGTTTAACACACTGTGTAGTAGTACACAATTATATGTTAAATGACTTGTGCTGAATAGTACTAAACGACCACTACTACTTTTGTGTGTGTGGTTTTGATATCATCAACCAATGGTACTTAATATACTTTTTGGTTATTAGCAAAATAAAAAACTGGCTCCATGAATTACGCTAAAGATGCATCTGGCAAAAGCTTTTCTCAACCAGTTTGTAGGGTTTTGCCTGACTTGGACAGACTACGAGTGGCCCTTAGTTCCACAAGCTCTCCTCACTTAAGATGTAAGGGTCATGTTTATAGGTAAATAGATGGCCTTTTCTTCCTATATGCATACCTCCCTCGTCCAGTTTTAATTCTCTGTGCACTGATGTTTCAAAAGCTACCAAAGTAAACGTCCCATCTTGTATCCTCCTTGTTTGTTGAAAATCTACCGTATTATATAGCATTCTTGCCCACCCCCCTCCAACAGCCCCAGAATTTATCTAACATCTTGTTTCTAATGTAATAAATCTAAGTTTCAACTATGCTCCCTAGATAACTATCCACCCACTTTTATTTCCAGGTAAATATTCTCTCTTGAACTTCCAAATGACTCCTAAATTTACCCATCTGGTCATTCTGACCTCCTCAACTCATTTAGGCTCAAACGAGAACCTATTCTTTCTTCTTCCACCATCCTCCCTTCAGCGCACCTGCTTCTTTCAGCAGCAGCATCACACCCTCAGTCACCTAGACAAATAACCTCAAATATTTGTAAGGCTGTACTTTATATACATCTGGCTCTTCATATGCTTTCTCATTTAATCCTCACAGCAACCCTCCAAGTTAGGTACTATCTCACTACACTGAAGAACAATCTGTAGCTGCGCGAGTTGTTTTAAAACCCTTTCCAAGACACCAGGCCCTTCCAGATTCGGACCGACTTTACCTTTCCGATCTCACCTCTCATTTCTTCATGCACCTTACGCTCTAACCCGAATGAAATACTCACTGTAGCAAATACACATAACGGCAAGATCTCTAAGCATTTGTTCTCACTTTTCCTTCCAGACTCTTCCACCTCAACCCGACTTATCTTAATCCTCACAACTCCCTTTTTGAAAAAAAGGGCAACTTTCCCTCCCCGATTTTATAAGTAAGGAAACCTTGGTTAAAGGTCACAAAGCCACGAAGTAACGTAACTGAATGAAACCCAGGACTTCTTAAATTCCACCAAAGGCCAAACTGTTCTCTATTTGCTCGTTGCACGTGCAGAGAGGACATCAAAGCACAATGCGGCCTCATAATTATTCTCAAACAAGATGGGTCGGTTGGTTCCCCACATTCCAGTACAATGGGCCCCGCCCCAATCTAGGGCGCAGAGAGTTTACCCGAATTCGTTTCAACAGCTGTACCGAAAGAAGCTTTTTAATAAGAACAAGAAAACTGAAAAGTATTGTTCAAACATTCTACCAGTGGACCGCTGCATGCGGGCCTCGGCCCTTTTCTTAAATAGGATGAATGAATGCAGCACGGCCCGGCAAGAAAAATTATGGGCGTCTAAGACGCAGAATAGGGCAAGTCCAAAGGCCTCCATACTCGGGGTCGGAAATCATGGGCAGAGAACAGACAGGAGGATCCCTGCACTGAGCTTATTCTATGGGAGGCCCACAGGGGCTCATCCGAAGGAACAGAAAACGAATCATGCCCATCCAAGACTGGGAGTGAGAATGCACAGCTAAGCCCGGAGGGCCACGGCTTAGGCCGGGCAGCGATACCTTTGGCCGCGGAGATGTTGCTGAAGCGGATCTGGGCCGGCTTATCGCGGTCCTGATAGGCGCTCTTCCCGCGGCCGCCGGCAGCCCCGGCGTGCTGCCCGCTCCGGGGGACTATGTTTTCCGGCATGGCAAGCTTGGACGGGTCTGCGTGAGCTCTGGAAGGACGGATGGACGCGGATTCCGGCTGGCCCGGGACTAACGGTAAGCGCCCACCGCCTTCTCGAAGCTTCCGGAAAACTACGCCGGCGCCGGGAAGAGGAGGCGGGGAAAGGGGCCTCCCTGGAGGCCCGGCGCCGCCGTGACGTAGAAGGCTGTCCGCTGCATGCCGGGTGCGGGGGTCGCGCCGCGGATCTTGGGGCTGTTGGGAGCTGTTGGCCTGCGGCCCAGTGGGCGGTGGGCGGGCTCCTGGGAGGCAAAAAGGACCACCTGCGATTGAAAAGGCTGGAGTTGAGACATCTCATCTCCTTGCCCCTGAGGTCCCTTCTGTTAACTCAAGCTGGACCTGTCCGCTAGGTGCTGTAGCAGCCGGGAGTTACTCCTGGGTGGGTGGGGCAGGGCTGAGTTGGTTTTTACTGGCGGTAGACGTGTATTTTATTCAATTTTATATATTTTGAAAGCGAGTTGGAAGAGAGGTTGGAAGGGGTGACTTCTTTTCCCCCCTTTCTTGTTTTAATTGAGGTATAGTTGATTTACAACATTGTATTAGTCTCAGGTGTACAACTCAGTGATTAAAAATTTTCATGGATTATACTCCGTTTAAAGTTATTATAGGGAATTCCCTGGTGTTCCAGTGGTTAGGACGCAGTGCTTCCACTTGAGGGGGCACGGGTTACATCCCTATTCTGGGAACAGAGAACCTGCAAGCCGTGTGGCGCAGACAAAAAAAACAAAAAAACTATAAAATATTGACTATATTTCCTGGGCTGTACAATACATATATCCCTGTAGCTTATTTATCTTATATGTCCTAGCTTCTGCCTCTTAATCCCCTATCCCTGTTTTGCCTCTCCCACCCTTCCCTGTCTCCACTGGTAAACACTAGTTTTTTTTGTTTTTTTTTAAATATTTATTTATTTATTTTTGGCTGTGTTGGGTCTTCGTTTCCGTGCGAGGGCTTTCTCTAGTTGCAGCAAGCGGGGGCCACTCTTCGCGGTGCGCGGGCCTCTCACTATCGCAGCCTCTCTTGTTGAGGAGCACAGGCTCCAGACGCTCAGGCTCAGTAGTTGTGGCTCACGGGCCTAGTTGCTCCGCGGCATGTGGGATCTTCCCAGACCAGGGCTCAAACCCGTGTCCCCTGCATTGGCAGGGAGATTCTCAACCACTGCGCCACCAGGGAAGCCCACTAGTTTTTTTAAATTATGTATCTGTGAGTCTGTTTTTCTTCTTATATTCATTCATTTGTTTCAGTTTTTAGATTCCACATATAAATGATAACATATAGTATTTGTCTGTCTCTGACTCATTTCACTTAGCATAATATCCTCTAGGTCCAATGCATGTTGTTGCAGATGGCAGAATTTCATTCTTTCTATGGCTGGGTAGTATTCCATTGTGTGTATATACCACATCTTCTTAATCCATTCATCTGTTGATGGATACTTACGTTGCTTCCATATATATATATATATTTTTTTTTTTTAAGAACATTTATTTTATTTTATTTTTTTGGCTATGTTGGGTCTTCGTTGCTGCACACGGGCTTTCTCTAGTTGCAGGAGCTGGGGCTACTCTTCATTGCGGTGCGCCGGCTTCCATTGCGGTGGCTTCTCTTGTTGCGGAGCACGGGCTCTAGGTGCGCGGGCTTCTGGGCGTCCGTAGTTGTGGGTCATGGGCTCTAGAGCGCAGACTCAGTAGTTATGGCGCACCTTGTTTGCTCCGCGGCATGTGGGATCTTCCCGGACCAGGGCTCGAGCCCGTGTCCCTTGCATTGGCAGGCGGATTCTTAAGCACTGTGCCACCAGGGAAGCCCGATATCTTGACTAATGTAAATAATGCTGCTGTGAACATTGGGGTGCATGTATCTTTTGGAATTAGTGTTTTCATTTTCTTCAGATACATGCGGAGAAATGGAATTGCTGAGTCATGTGGTAGTTCTATTCTTTTGAGAAACCTCAACGCAGTCTTCCTCAGTGGCTGCACCAATTTACATTCCCACCAACATGCCTGCCAATATTTGTGTTCTTTTTGATGCTAGCCGTTCTGACAGGTGTGAGGTGATACCTCATTGTGGGTTTTTTTTGTTTTTTTTTTGCGGTACGCGGGCCTCTTACTGTTGTGGCCTCTCCCGTTGCGGAGCACAGGCTCCGGACGCCTAGGCTCAGCGGCCATGGCTCACGGGTCCAGCCGCTCCGCGGCATGTGGGATCTTCCCGGACTGGGGCACGAACCCGTATCTCCTGCATTGGCAGGCGGACTCTCAACCACTGCGCCACCAGGGAAGCCCTCATTGTGGTTTTGATTTGCATTTCTCTGATGATTTGCGATGTTGAGCATCTTTTCACAAGAAGAATGTCCTCTATTCAGGTCTTCGGCCCATTTTTTAATTGGGTTCCTTTTTTTTTTTTTGGTACTGAATTGTATGAGCCGTTTATATTATAATTTTTGATATTAACCCCATATTGGTCATATCATATCATTTGCAAATATTTTCTTCCGTTCAATAGATCGTCTTTTCATTTTGTCAATGGTTTCCTTTGCTGTGCAAAAAAGCTTTTAAGTTTAATTATGTCCCATTTGTTTATTTTTGCTTTTGTTTCCTTGTGACTGCTTTTCTTTGATTTAGATGTTGGAGTTGGTTGTTGAATATTGATTGATACTAGGTGGTAGTTAGAAATTTAAATATACACTGGTTAAATACCAGAGAATCTTAAAAGTTTTGGACCTGTGATTGCCTACCAAATCAGGACTGCCTGTCCAGTTAGTACAGTGCCTTAGTTTTACAGTATTTTCTTCTGCATAACATAGCCACTGACTCTTAGGGACCCTGAACATTTTCATAACAATCATTTAGTTCAGTTATGTGCTAGTTGCAGTGCTAAACCCTTTACACGTTTCATCTCATTTAATACTCTCAACAATCCTATGAAGTAGGTGTCTATCTTTTTTGGTAGGAGATAAGGGAACGAAGCACAGAGAGAACTGAAGCCCAAGGTAAACCTGTAAATAGATGGAAGAAGTATTCCAATAGAGCAACGACTTCAGAGGTCATGAGCTAAACTGCTGGGCTTTTTTTACTTCTATATTTTAATATGAAAATAACGCAGGTGAGGTTCTTTCGATATTTGTTCACAAATAGTTACTTAGCATCCATAAAATGATGGATGCCTGGGATAAGTTCAAGGACAATTGTTCATAGTACTTAATCCTGTGATCTTTAGGAGCTTTTACACTCACTCAGGTTACTGGCCGTAGAAGATGAAGCTTCTTAGGTGCTCTGAGATCCGTAAGTCTAGGGCTGATTTCTCTTTAAAGGAGCAGATTACTTCTATGCAGCCCACAAACATGCTCTGATTATTTGTTAAAACAACTGGTGTAGTATGATGGAAACAAGTGTGATGATGATGGAAATAGCATTAATTTGGGGGCTCAAAGTTCTGGCTTGAGTTCCACTTCTGCTATGTATTAGCTATGTAATCTTGGGTGAGTCATTTAAGTTCTTTGGGTCTCATTTTCCTCATCTATAAAATAGGAGGGTTGAATTAGATGGTTTCTAAAGGCTTATTAAACTACTAGTTTTATTAGTGTGAGGAATAGACCTGTCAGCCAGAAAGGACAAAGCAGAATTTGGAAGATGCCATTATTGGCTTTTGGGGACAGTCTCCATAGGTATGACAATTGCTTTAATTAGCTGAGAGGTTTCAAGTTATAAATACATATTTTTCTTTTTCTGTGACAACTGATATTGGAATTATTTTTCTTCCTAGGATTAAGCAATAATAAATGCTGGACATTTGATTGCTTAAAAGTATTGGTGTACACTAATTCTCTATTAGAATGGAATTTCAATAAGTATTAAAACATACAACTTTTGTAGGATACTTTATAGATACAAAGCACTGTTGCTAGTGAAGGATAGACACGTTGGAAAAATTCCTATTGTATCAGATCCAAGCATAGTTAAGACATATGTGGGAATGTTGGCGATAACAGTAGCCTTATAGAAGTTCTCTAATGATTTGTAAAATAGTTTTTATAAAACAATAATATTTGGCCAACCATCCAATTGAGGGTTCTCCTCTCTAGGATGGATGCTGAACCATGTGCTAAGCCCTCAATAATAAGACCAAGCCAGGCACCATTTTGGATTGGAAAAGGAGGCAGGAATGTGTTTAACTTTTCTCTCTTAGGTTTTCACTCCATGTCAAAGACAATTTTTAATTGTTATTTTTATTATCCATATTTCTTCTCTTCCGAATCCATTTATGTTTTTGAGACCACCATTAAGCTCTGTTTTCCTAACCGTATTGTTTGCATCATTCTTTTTAAAAGTTTGGCTTGCAATATGTTAACATGAAGCAGGGGCCTGTTTTCCTTAAATACATTTTGATTTTTCTCATTTTCTCTGAAAGGTTTCTAGTTCACATTTTTATCACTTTCTAACCCTCCCAGTTATAAGATTTCTATCTGAAAATGGGAGAAGGAAAAACCAAAGGGGGGTGCTGGAAAACTTAGAAGTTTTGTGATCTATTATAAGTAAACAAGTAACCAGATGTCCTATCTAAAAACAGAAATGAACTAATATTTAATTATTGTAGTACTATCCAGAGTCATAGAAGTTGCAAATTTGTGGACAAAATTGATGACTGTTATTTTGGAGGTCTAGGGTGTGGAGGGACACAACACAAAAAGAGAGGCAGCAGACACTAGATACCTCCTGATGGAACACGAAACAAGCTGAACCTGAGTCTAATCAAGTTCCTAGATCTAACTACTAATTTACAGATTTGTAGGACATACAAGGATAGAAGAATATATTTTTAAAAAATGATACCATGAGGGTATAATCAATAAAATCTAAATTGTGGGAAACTCAGTAGGACAAATGACCTACAAATGAATTGCAAGAAAATGAAAACAAAAAACAATGAAGTTGGAAGGGGAACCTATAGGTAATTGCATTTGGCTGGCTAATCAACTACTTAAATATTCAGACAAACAGTTAAAAAATATGAAGTTTGTAAGACTATCAGAAATTTGAATACTGATTGATATTCAATGATTGATTATTAAGAAAGTATTTTTTTAATTAGAATATGGAAAAATGTATTATGGTTTTTTTAAGAGCTTTTTATCTTTTAAGAGAAGCATACTGAAATATTTACAGATAAACTGCTATGATATCTGGGATTTTCCAAATAAAAGAGAAGGGTGAAGTGGATGGGAGTAGAAAGGAAACAAGATAGGCAGTGTGTTGGTATTCATTGAAGTTGGTGATGGGGACATGGGAGCTCATTATACTATTGTTTTTACTTTTTATGTGTTTGAAATTTTCCATGAGAAAATGTTTTTTAAAAATGTTTGGCTGTTCAAAAAGAAAACAAGACTAGATTTCTCCATGTATTTTCCATCTTTCTAAATTCAATCCCATTTAAATCTTTGAGTCTGAATTTGAATTAAAAATACTTTAAAATGCAGAATGAGAGTTTTGTTCTGTGGCAGTTTCATTCCAAATGCTTGCTGTGATAGTTATCTTGATTAACACAGCTCATTAAAGGATAAAATAACACACAAGATACATAGAGAGGTAGCCCACAAATAAATGAGCACCCGTATGCTCTGAACCATCATCTACTCTGTCACCTAAACCAGAAACCTGGGAGTCATTCCTTTCCCTCTCCCCTCATCCAAACTCTGCTAATTTTACCTCCTTTATGTCAAAAATCCATCTCATATTCTCCATCCTAAGTGCAGCTCCCTTAGATCAGACCCACATCATCATCAATTTGATTACTAGTGATAGTCTAGCTTTTGGCCTCCCTTGCTCCTTAAGTTCATTGCCACACCACTACCACAAAGCTCAAATCTGATCTTGTTATTACTCTTCTGCTTAAAACCTTTCAGTGACTCTTCAAGGACCAGATGTAAAAATCAGCATTACATGGAAACTTTCCATCTCTATGACCAAGGCCCTGTCTATCTTTCCAGGTTTATTATCCTAGGATCCTGGTTCCACTTTGCTACTGTGGGGGCGGAAGCTATATCTTTTTCTTTCTACCCTTCTAGGTGCTTGGCTGGGGCTCTGTAACAAAAGATAGATAACAAGAGAAAAGCATACAGATTTATTTAATGTAAGTTTTATGTGGCAGGAGAGCCTTGATAAGGAAATTAAGACTTTGAAGAAGTGGTTAAAACTGAATGTTGCTGTGATTTGATGAAGAGTGGAAAGTTGTGGGAAAATGTGATGGGACAAAAGGATATGAGCTAAGGGTAGTCAACTGGGAAAACTTAGTAAAGCCTGTTCTTCTCTCTGTCTTTGGAGGTAAGAATGCTCTGGGTATAGGGAGGGTACCTCTCACATGAGGGTCTTATGACCTGCTTCAGGGAGAAGGGGGAAGTCAGAGAATCCTTGCACCTGTCGTTTCTCAGGTTCCTTCAAATATTCAGTGTGCCAAGATGCCATATTTTGGGGTAGTGTGTCCTGAATCCTACCATTACACTATGGGGTTCCTAGTGTACCTCAGCACACCACTATGTTTTGTGCTTGCAGGTATAGGGATGTGCTATTTCACCCGCAACATACCTGGCTATTCACATTAAGCCTTTCTTTGACTGATTCAAACTGAGTTAATAATTATTTTCTTTCTTTCTCCACCAATTGTGATAGCTACTTCTAGGCACTAAGTAGTAACAACCCTTAGTTCATTGCATTTAAATAATTTATTGATACAGAGGAGGAAAAAATAATTTTCCCTCCCACTTTTCTGTTCTGGCTGGGACCCCTGTATCAAAAGACAGATTAATGAGAAAAACAGAGGTTTATTAATGTGTATACCTCATGTATACATGTGACATACCCAGGGAAAAATGAGTAACTCAAAGCAGTGACTTAGAACTCCTGTTTATATACCATCTTCAGCCAAAGACAAAGGAAAGGACCATGTCCAGGAGCTCATTTATGGAGAGATGACAGGGAAAAGCATGGTAAACAAGAGTAAGTTATTGCAGATTTAAGTCGGTGCATTCTCCATTGATAAGGGTCTAAAGTTGTCTTCTGGGATTGGTTTTTGTACTTTCTGGTAGACAGGGAAGGAGGGACACCTTTGAAAATGTATGTCCTGTTTTTAGGTGAATAGGAGAAGGGCTGTGAGCTTTCCTTGTATCTGCTTATTCTCAGTTGCCTTCAGCTCAAAAGAATCCTTATGCCAACGTGGTATATTTTGGGGTGGCATATTCTGCTACCCTTCATTTACATATTATTTTCCTTTACCAGAATGTAAGATTTTAGAGCAGAGTGTCTTATTCATTCTGTATCCCCGGGAGCCTAGCAGAATGATTGGCACAAAGCTCTCAACCAATATCTGTTGAGTGGAGAGTGAATGGAGATTAAAGTAGAACTGGAAAAGGCAGAGGAGAGACAGGGAGCAAGGAGAGTTTATTGCAAAACTTAGGGGCCCCTGTATTTCCACATTATTTCAGTTCACATTTTAAATTTTAACATTTTGCAGAGCTGGAAAATCTTATAAAAACATGTATTGCTGGCCTGAGACCAAACAGCCTGTAAGCCATAATAGGAGCAGTTTAATAGGGGAAGCGACTAGTTGCTTAATGAGACTTAGAATGGGAACCTATCTGACCACAATGAAAAGGAAACCTGTTTAGCAGAAGGGCCGCTAGTTAGATGCTTATAATTTCCTTTGAGCCAAGGCTCAGGGTATTTTCCTTGCTGTTGTCTCACAGCAATTAGGCAATTCTTTTAATAGGCCTGCGTCCAGGTTTATCATCTGCGAAACAGGTTGTGTTTTGAAATTTAATAAAATAAAGCTTGTGCTTTGATCCTTTTGTTTGAAACGCATTCTAAAAATGCGGCTGTTACCAGCCTTGAACAGTTACGTTGGCAATAGCAGCCCCTGGTGGCACAGGGATGATTTTTTTTATTGGTCATCTTGGTGTTTTGGAACTTGTAGGCTCAAGCAGGCCCTGTGTTAAAAAACAAAATTCAACTGAGTAAATTTTAAAGATTTTACTGGCTTTATTCAGTGATTCATGAATCAGGCAACATCCAATCTAGCAAGTAGAAAGTAGCTCCAAGGAGCTGTACAAAATGAAAGACTTTTATAGACAGAAGGGAGCGGGAACATGGAAGTTACACTAGACAAAAAAGAAGGTTGGTTATTACAAGGTCACCTTCGTTTAGCGGATGGCAGGGATCTATCAGTTTACCTAACTGGTGTTGATTAGGAGATTCCCAGTTGGTAATTAAGTCTCAGTTTGGTGATGTGGAGCCTAGCGTAAGTGACTCCATTTTGGGCCTCCTTCCTTATTTTTAACAAGTGATATGTCCAGGTATAACATACATTGGAATAAAAGTTGAATAATGATAGTGATATGCAGAATTTCCCCCTGCTTCTAATAAAAGATCAATCTATTTATTGTAAGGATTAATTAGAACTGGGAGTACTACGAGAAAGTTCTTAGAACCAGTGGAAAACTAGCAGGCTTACAGAAACTTCAGAGGGGTAAATTAACCCCTAGATATTGTAGACTACATTTGGTGTGTACTTGCATTTTGGGGAGAAAATATCTGAGGCTTCTATAAGATTCTGAAAGCATCTAATTTTATCAAAATGGTTATGAAACACTATGTAAGGTGTGTGGCTTTTCTCAGTAATGCAGAACACATGTTCTTTAAAGCTTTTCATTAAAAGAATTCTGATTTTAGGACACATCTTTTTTTAAAACTGAAATACAGTTGATTTACAGTATTGTGTTAGTTTCAGGTATATAACAAAGTGATTCAGATATATATATATATTTTTTCCAGATTATTTTCTATTATAGGTTATTATGAGATATTGAATATGGTTCCCTGTGCTATACAGTAAATCTTTGTTGCTTATCTATTTTATGTATAGTAGTTTGTACCTGTTAATCCCATATTTCTAATTTATCTCTCCCTTCCTTTCCTCTTTGGTAACCATAAGTTTGTTTTCTATGTCTGTGGGTCTGTTTCTGTTTTGTATATAAGTTCATTTGTATCTTTTTTTTTTTTTAGATTCACATATAAGCAATACCATATGATATTTGTCTTTCTCTGTCTGGCTTACTTTACTTAGTATGATATTCTCTAGGTCCATCCGTGTTGCTGTAAATGGCAATATTTCATTTTTTATGGCTGAGTAATATTCCATTATTCCAATAATATTCCAATATGTGTGTCTGTATACATATATATATGTATATATATATGTACGTATATATACCACATCTCCTTAAACCAATTGTCTGTTGATGGGCACTTTATTTATTTATTTTTATTGGCTGCGCAGTGTGGCTTATGGGATCTCACTCAGTTCCCCCACCAGGGATTGAACCCGGGCCATGTCAGTGAAAGCCCGGAATCCTAACCACTAGGCCACCAGGCAACTCCTGATGGGCACTTTATCTTTTCATTAAATAACTTTTTATTACAACAATATTATATGTACACTGTAGACATTTAGAAAAATCAGGTAAGCGGAAAGAAGCAAATAAAAGCCATCTGCTTAGAGATATACTTCATAACCATGTTGGTAAATAACTTTCCAGACTTTTTTTAGGCGGGTTGATAGATTCAACTATATAAACCTAAGGAACACATTGCAATGTAAGTGACAAACATTAGTATTACTAATGTGTAAAGAGCTGTTAGAAATCACTGAAGTGACAAACCTCTGTAGAAGGTGGACAAGGAAATGGGAAGAAATACAAGCAGTCAATAACTATATATAAAAAAGTCCTCACGTCGGGCTTCCCTGGCGGTGCAGTGGTTGAGAGTCCGCCTGCCGATGCAGGGGACATGGGTTTGTGCCCCGGTCTGGGAAGATCCCACATGCCGCGGAGCGGCTGGGCCCGTGAGCCATGGCCGTTGAGCCTGCGCGTCCGGAGCCTGTGCTCTGCAACGGGAGACGCCACAACAGTGAGAGGCCCGCGTACCGCAAAAAAAAAAAAAAAAAAGTCCTCACGTAAAGGTGGTTGTTTAAAACAAGACAGCAGGCCCCAAATGGAGTCACTTATGCTAAACCAGCTCCACATCACCAAACCGAGAATTACAGTTTCACCTTTCCCAGAAATGGAATCTTAAACCAGCCAATCAGGAACCGCCTAATCAGCACTAGTTAGGTAATCTGCCTGATAGATCCCTGACGTCCCCTAAAGGAAGGTGACCTTGTAATAACCAATCTGCTTTTTTGTTTTGAGGTACAACTTCCTTATTCTCACTCCCTTCTGCCTATAAAAGTCTTTCATTTTGTACAGCTCCTTGGAGCACCTTTCTAGCTGAGATTGAATGCTTCCCTATTCATGAATTGTTGAATAAAGCCAATAAGACCTTTACAATTTACAAAGTTGAATTTTGTTTTTTTAACATTTCAAAAGGTACAAATTCCATTTTTAAATAAGTCCTGGGGATGTAATGTACAGCATGTTAATTACAGTTAATAATAGTGTATTGTCTTTTTTTTTTTTGGCCAAGCTGTGTGGCTTGTGGGATCTTAGTTCCCCAAGGCCGTGAAAGCGAGGAGTCCTAACCACCCGACCGCCAGGGAATTCCTGAAAGTTGCTAAGAGAGTTAATCTTAAAAGCTGTCACCACAAGGAAAAAAAATGTAGCTGTGTGGTGATGGATGTTAACTAGACTTATTGTAGCGATCATTTTGCAATATATACAAATATGGAATCATTATGCTGTACTCTTGAAACTAACATAATGTTGTCAATTATATAAATAAAAAAATTCACTCTCAAAATTTAAGAAATACATATTAAAACAATAAGATAGTATTTCTCATGTATCAGATAGCAAAGATTCTAAAGAATAATACCAGTCAGTGTTAGTAAGGTTTCATGGAAATAAATGAGTACAGCCTTTCTGGTGGGTAATTTGGAAGTCATGTACTTAATAGTGCTTTCTATCCACTCACCACCCTTATTTTACTTTTTCCCTTACATGGACCATTCTCTGCAACTCCTGCAGGCACAATTAACAGGATGTATAGTTTATCTCTAGGTTTGTTTTTCTTGGAGTTCTGAAATCATCTCTGAATTTGCTTTTTAGAAAATTAATTCCTTTAGGGAAAGAACTATCTTATATATTTTCTAGTATAAAGAATACCTCCTGACTTCAGGCAAATGCTGGATAAATATTAGTTAAAGTAGTCTAGATCAGTGATTCTCAGCAGCGTGGCACTACTTCGAAAGGGGTATTTCAGTTGTCACAATAATGGAGGGGGAGGAATGGCTGGGGCTGGACAGGCACCAAGGATACAAGACATCTTGCCATGCAGGGGACATTCATATAGGTGAAAAACCTACCTGTTTATTATCGTCTGAGCCTGAAACGTAACATTTATACATTGAAATGCATATATTATAACTTTCTTTCCTTTTATTTTTATCCTAAATTACAGTTAGGTCATTATATTGATTTTTAAATTGAGATATAATTCACATACTGTGAAGTTCATTTTCTTTTAAAGTGTACAATTCAGTGGATTTAGTATATTCACAAAGTTGTACAATCATAGCCACTATCTAATTCTAGAACACTTTCATCATCCCCAAAAGAAACCCATTAACAGTCATTCTCCATTCCCCACTCCTCCAGTTGCTGGCAACCATTAATCTACTTTCTGTGTATATAGATTTGACTGTTCTGCACATTTCATATCAATGGGATCATACAATATCTGGCCCTTTATGTTTGTCTTCTTTCACTTAGCATGTTTTTAAGGCTCATCCATGTTGCAGCATGTATCAGTAACTCATTCCTTTTTATTGGTGAATAATATATTGATTTTTGGAAATTATATGGGTAAGAAGTTATATTATCTATGCACTTTATTTTAGGATAGTAAAGCAAGTGTTAACAAAATATATGTTATAGAAAGGAACATTGGATCAGAGCCACTAATCTAGCTGGAAAGACAACACACATGTATGTAAAAAGGCAATTAACAACCCAAAAAAACATATTACCAGGGTATAGTTAAATTTTTCGTGGACAAAGGTGCACAGGTAAGGATTAGGCAGAGGTCAGATTTGAGTGATAGATGCTATTCAGTTAATGGATTGGCAAAGCTTGCCATGAGATACAGCCATCCGAAAGTTAAACTGCTACCCGCATAGGATGCTACTCCGTCTAAAGTAATCTCCATTGAGCAATTTTTTTCTTCGACAAGCCCCTGGAGTGATGAAGGAAATAAGCGGAAGCAAAGTGAGCGGTATGGAACTTAATGGATTGATAGCTCCGCGGAGGCAAACCTAAGCGTTGGGTTTTGCAGAGCTGGGAGGGGCCAACACCGACCCCTGCTGGAACTCCGCCGCCACTTTCCTCGCGCGCCTTTGTCCAGCTGTTTAGGCCCATATCGGCTGCCGTGGCGGGGCCACGCTCAGCTGTTGGGGGGCGGGGCCTCCGCCAACTATGGCGGGCGAGCTTGAGGGCGCTAAGCCGCTGAGCGGGTTGCTGAGCGGCCTGGCTCAGGACGCTTTCCATGGGTACCCGGGCATCACGGAGGAGCTGCTGCGGAGTCAGCTCTATCCGGAGGTGCCACCTGAGGAGTTCCGCCCCTTTATGGCGAAGATGAAGGGGATTCTTAAGGTACCGCTACTCCCTGCAGCCTCCGCCGCGGAGTCGAATCTCTTCCCCGCCGCCCTCCGACTCGTCACCCCAGAAGCTGAAAGGCTTCCCTCCTCAGACCTCCGCTCCAGGGGCTCCTGGATCCCCTGCACTCCTTCAGATCCCCTGCACTCGCTCTGTCCCTTTTCTCACTTTCTTAGGGCTCCCCGCAGCAGTGCTGACCGACACCCAACGGAGAAAACTTGGGTTTTGTCTCCAGACACTTCTTTCTTCTGTAGGTTACGATTTCGAGTTGCCTCGGCGGATCTGTGCGCTCCATACTTTTTAAAATTAAGAGTGATCAAGCTATCAGCTTTCCCAGGCCGTGGAAGTGTTCAAGAATGTTAAAGTGATCATGTGTATGCCGGGATAAGGGGTGGGTTAGCTGGAGTGAACCCCAGCCAAGCAGTCCACTGTATGGTTAAGAGAGCACGTTCACCAGCTTGAAGTCAAAGAGTAGCTCAGCCTGTCCAATAGAAATGTAATGAGAGCCAGACATGCAATTTTTACAATTTCTAGTAGCCACATTAAAAAAGTAAAAAGAAAAAAGTGAAATTAACTTTAACATTTTGTTTAACCTAGTATATCCAAAGTATTATCTCTTCACGTGTAATCAGTATACAAAATATTAATGAGATGTTTTAGATTTTTTTTTTCACTAAGTCTTTGAAATCTGGTGAGTATTTTACACTTAAAGCACATGTCAGTTTGGACTAGTCACATTCCAAGTGCTCAACAGTCACTTGTGGCTAATGGCTACCACATTGGACAACACTGGTTTAGACTAAGAACTAGTGATAGGACTGAATCTAGTAATTAAGTGTACTCTAGAGATAACCTGTAAAAATTATTTTTGTGGGCCTCCTATGTGTTAGGAACTCTGTTAGACATGTTATATTTTATTTAATTTGTTTCTTGCAAAAAACCTTATGTGGTGTACACCCATTTTAAAGATTAGGAAACAGGCTCAAGGAGTCTAAGCATTTAGCCTAAGCATTACACTTTGATTAAAGTCAGTGTTGATATTTCATCTGTTATCCTTTTGCAATTACTGTGTTTCAAAATTGCTTATGATACCTTAAAAAGGCAGTTATTTATTTTTTTAAAAGATTTTGTTGTTATGGACCATTTTAAAGTCTTTATTGAATTTGTTACAATATATGTATATTTTTACATCTTTATTGGAGCATAATTGCTTTACAATGCTGTGTTAGTTCGTGCTATATAACAAAGTGAATCAGCTATATGTATACATATATCCCCTCCATCTTGAACCTCCCCCTCATCCTCCCTATTCCACCCCTCTAGTTGGTCACAAAGCACCGAGCTGATCTCCCTGTGCTATGCGGCTGCTTCCCACTGGCTATTTTACATTTGGTAGTGTATATATGTCCATGTCACTCTCTCACTTTGTCCCAGCTTCCCCTTCCCCCCAGCCCCCCACCCCCTAGTCCTCAAGTCCATTCTCTACGTCTGCATCTTTATTCCTGTCCTGCCCTTAGGTTCATCAGAACAATTTTTTTTTTTAGATTCCATATATATGTGTTAGCATACAGTATTTGTTTTTCTCTTTCTGACTTACTTCACTCTGTATGACAGATTCTAGGTCCATCCACCTTACTACAAATAACTCAGTTTCGTTTCTTTTTTAAGGGTGAGTAATATTCCATTGTATACATGTGCCACATCTACTTTATCCATTCATCCGTCAGTGGACACTTAGGTTGCTTCCATGTCCTGGCTATTGTAAATAGTGCTGCAGTGAACATTGTAGTACATGTCTCTTTTTGAATTATGGTTATTAATTTGTTACAATATTGCTTCTGTTTTATGTTTTGGTTTTTTGTCCACGAGGCATGTGGAATCTTAGCTCCTAACCAGGGATTGAACCCTCACCCCCTGCATTAGAAGGTGAAGTCTTAACCACTGGACCACCAGGGAAGTCCCCTATGTTTCTCTTTTTAAAACTGCTTTTGCTTAGAGGATTTGAATCTGGACAAAAAAAACAAAGCAATTATTTCACAGAAAGTAAATGGATTGTCTCCTAGAAATGTAAGGAGTAGTATCTCATATGTGATTCTAGACATTCTAAGTAATTTTAGTTGATATCATAAATCACTAGTGAATACCTTGTATTTCTATCAGATATTATGCTTTGAGTGGTCAGAAAAGGTTTCCTAGAGAATTTGATATCTTACCTGAGTTTCTGAAGTGTTTGCTAGGTCTACAGGGGATGAGGATAAGGGACTGCAGGCCAAAAAGTAAGAACAGCACTTGTGTAGGCAATGTCTTAGGATTTCTAAATATTGGGGGCTACTTCTCTCTAGGTGGCCCGTATTTTGATTCTTTTGTTTTGTTATGAGATAAAAATTGAAGTATACTGTGAGAAAAGATTGTCTAGAAACTCTCTCTCTTATTTTCTTTAAAATACATTGCTAAATAATATCTAGGTCTTGCTCTCACTATTCTCAGTCCTCTGCCCGAGGCTAGAATACTTAAGTTTTCTGAGTGGTTTTTGAGTAGCATGGTTCTTTTGGTATTGGGAGTAGAATAGAAGATTTGCCTGTGCCTGGCAGCACAGCTTCTGCACAGCTGCTGGTCTGAGGTACCAAGGGAAATAGCCTTTGATTGTTTGACTTAAGGCTGAAACTACGGGCTCAAGATAACATCTAGTTCCAATCTTCATTTACCTTATAAGCAACACTGAGGGATAAAACATCTCTCTTATGGAATTCTTATGGAAACATAAAAAGCAAACATGATTTTTAAACAAAAAGGCTTTGAGCAGAGATGGAATGTCTAGCTGCAATAAAAGAGAACATACACAAATAAACATGATGCAAGGATGCTGTAGCATTTGGAAATAGAGGTCTGAGTGGACTACTGTGGACAGAAAAGAGATATTAGTTCCTTCTGGCAGATGGAGATGCCATTTTTGTTGGGGTTTTTTCCCAAAATAATTAATTATTTATTTAAAGCTGCATTGGGTCTTTGTTGCTGCATGCAGGCTTTGTCTAGTTGCGGCGAGCGGGGTCTACGCTTCGTTGCAGTGCGCGGGCTTCTCGCTGTGGTGGCTTCTCTTGTTGCGGAGCACGGGCTCTAGGCGCGTCGGCTTCAGTATTTGTGGTGCGCAGGCTCAGTAGTTGTGGCTCGCGGGCTCTAGAGCACAGGCTCAGTAGTTGTGGTGCACGGGCTTAGTTGCTCCGTGATATGTGGGATCTTACCGGACCAGGGCTCGAACCCGTGTCCCCTGCATTGGCAGGCAGATTCTTAACCACTGCACTACCAGGGAAGCCCCATTTTTGTTGTGCTTGAAGAACGTGTAGAGTATTTTAGACTGAAATGAAGGGCAGCCACATAGGGCATTTAGGCTAAGAATATAGCTGAGGTGGGGCAGGAAAATGTGGAGCAGCTTCAAGAAATGGTGAATAGCCCTATTTGACCAATGCATGGCCATACCCAATGTAGAATATTGGTGTAGGAGGCAAGAAAAAGTGAACCAACTTTTTTATTCCTACTAACCTTTACTCCTGCATTTTTAGCAGGGTATTTTTTTTCCCTTCAATTAAAAAAATTTTGGTAAAGTACATAAAACATAAAATTTATCACCTTAACCATTTTAAAGTATGCAGTTCATTGGTATTAAATACATTCATAATATTGTGCATCCATCACAACCATCTGTATCTATAACTCTTCATCTTGTAAAACTGAAACTCTGTACCATTAAACAGTGACTCCCTATAAACCACTCCCCCATCCTTCTACTTTCTGTCTCTATGATTTTGACTACTCTAAGTATCTCATATAGGTGGAATCATACAGTATTTGTCTTTATGGTGACTGTCTTATTTCATTCAGCATAATGCCTTTAAGGTTCATCCATGTTGTGGTATATGTCAGAAATTCCTTACTTTTTAAGGCTGAATAATAGTCCATTGTATGTATATACCACATTTTGCTTATCCATTCACCTGTTAGTGGACACTTGGGTTGCTTCCTTGTTTTAGCTATTGTGAATAATGTTGCTATGAACATGGGTGTACAAATACTGCTTTGAAACCCTGCTTTCAATTCTTTTGGGTATATACCCAGAAGTGGGATTGCTGGATCATATGGTAATTCTGTTTTTAATTTTTTGAGGAACTGCCATTCTGTTTTCAACAGCAGCTGTGTCATTTTACATTCCCACCAACAGTGTACAAGAATTCCAATTTCTTCACATCCTTACCAGTTATTTTCTGTGTGTGTGTGTGTGTGTGTTTTGATAGTAGTCATACTAATGAGTATGAAGTGAGCAGGGTATGTGTTTTTACGTATTGATGAGAGCACAGGTCAAAACAGTTTTTTCTTTTGTCTGTGGAGTCTCAACAGTCTTGAATTCAACATGCAGGCTAGAATAAAAGCAGTGAGGAAAAATACTAAAGAAAAAAATGTAGGAGTCTAAGCAGAGGGAAAAAAACTGAGGATAAAAATGGAGTAGTACCTCAATTGTCATTTGGTGGCCATACCTTTCAATCATCTATAGAACATCAAGTTCTATAAAGAGAGTGAAAATGAAAAGGGACAACAGGGATAGGAGGAAAGGGAAGGAGGGATGTGTAACTCCTGGCAGGTAATGGGCAGTGGGTACACATTAATAATCTCCTTATTGCCAGCTGCCTGCATTCATTTATTCATAGCCCGTGTTTCAAATTCAGGTGCTTCCTGAGCTGTAGCCTTTCCCTCTAATCTTCACGTTCCTTGCCTGGGTGTAGTGTACTGATTGCTCACATTTGTACTGGTCCCTGTTTTCCACTTGAACTGGAGCTTTTCTACCTTACTTGGCTGGGATATTGACCCTCTGTAGCTTTGCCTGTTGATCACAAAAGGACAAACCCTTCATCTGCTCGTAGATACGTGAAGCTGACTGTTCACTTGCTTTAGTTTTATTTTTTGGTATCTCCTGTGAAGCAGTGAAATCAGTGAATTGAGAGTGGTGTGTTTAGTTAGGGAAATGACATCCTATATAAATACTCTGCCTTTTTTTAAAAAATATTTATTTAGTCTGTGCCAGGTTTTAGTTGGGGCACGCGTGACCTTTAGTTGCGGGATCACGGCATGTGGGATCTTTAGCTGCGGCATGAAGGATCTTTAGTTGTGGCATGTGGGCTCTTTTTAGTTGTGGCATGCATGTGGAATCTAATTCCCCAACCAGGGATCGAACCCAGGCCCCCTGCATTGGGAGCTGGAAGTCTGACCCACTGGTCCACCAGGGAAGTCCTACTCTGCCGTTTTTAGCTAATTTTTTTTTTGCTCACATTTGTAATTTCAACTTCTCATAGATATGTGTTTGCATACTCTCTATTTCTTGCTCCTGCTGTTAACCTCGCGGGTATGCTCCTTAATTCTAGTTTACTAGAATTCTAGAGAAGGATCTTTAACTATGAAGCTGGATCACAGTTTGTACACTTGTGTTCTGTATTCACTACTGCCCTCTGTTGGTGATGATATTATATTTCATCACTGAAATCTCATGTTAAACAAAAAATTTATAAAAAAATTTATGTATTTATTTAGGCTCTGCCGGGTCTTAGTTGTGGCATGCGGGCTCTTTAGTTGCAACATGCATGCGGGATCTAGTTACCCGACCAGGGTTCGAACTCGGGCCCCTGTATTGGGAGCGCAGAGTCTTACCTACTGGACCACCAGGGAAGTCCCTAAACAAAAATTTTTGATGAAAATTCTATTGAATTTTTTTGGTCTATTGTTGATATAATTCTTTATTCAGTTCTGTCAATCAAATGTTAATTTTTCCATTTCTCTTTCCCTCTATAATTTTTTTTTCCTTTTTTAAAAAATTTATTTTATTTATCTTACTTTTGGCTGCATTGGGTCCTTGTTGCTGGCGCGCAGGCTTTTTCTAGTTGCAGTGAGCAGGGGCTACTCTTCGTTGCAGTGCGCGGGCTTCTTATTGCGGTGGCTTCTCTTGTTGTGGAACACAGGCTCTAGGTGCACAGGCTTCAGTAGTTGTGGCTTGCGGGCTCTAGAGCACAGGCTCAGTAGTTGTGGCACACGGGCTTAGTTGCTTCGCAGCATGTGGGATCTTCCCAGACCAGGGATCGAACCCATGGATTCTTAACCAGTGCTCCACCAGGGAAGCCCTCCGTTTTTTTTTTTAATTGAACTATAGTTGATTTACAATATATGTTTCAGGTATACAGCATAGCAATTCAATATTTTTATAGATTATACTCCATTTAAAGTTAGTACAAAATAATGGCTGTATTTCCCTGTGCTGTATAATCTAGCCTTGTTGCTTATTTATTTTATTCTATTTTCTCTATAATTTAAAATTTTTAAATGTTTAGATCTTATTTTATTTATTTATTTATTTTTATTTATTTATTATTTATTTATTTAGGCTGTGCCGGGTCTTAGTTGCAGCACGCGGGATCTTCATTGCAGCGTGCGGGATCTTTAGTTGCAACATGTGAATTCTTAGTTGCAGCATGCATGTGGGATCTAGTTCCCTGACCAGGGATTGAACCCAGGCCCCCTGCATTGGGAGCGTGGAGTCTTACCCACTGGACCACCAGGGAAGTCCCTAGATCCTGTTTTAGAAGTCTACAAATACATGTGACAGCCTATGGATTGGCCTTCCTATTCCACTTCTGCCTCCTAGTCTATTCTCAGCACAGCTACCAGTGAACCTCTTTTTTCCCCCAACTTTATTGAGATATAATTGACAAATAAACCAGTGATCTTTTTAAAACATACATCATACCTACTAACTCTCGTGCTTTCAACCATTCCATATTCATGGCTTCACCTCAAACTTCAAATAAGATCCAGTCCTTTTACCATAGCCTTCAAGTCCTTGTGATCTCCCCCTTACCTATTTCTCTGATCTCATTGTCTTATTCCAGCCACACTAATCTTGTCTTTATTTAAACCTGGTAGGTGCTTTCTGAATTTCTTTAGGACCTTTGCAGGTAGTTGTCCATATGCCTGCAGTGCTCTTCCCCCAGATATTCACATGGATTGTTCATTTACTTCATTCATTTTCTATTTAAAAGTGATTTCCTATGAGGCCTTCCCTGATCTATACAAAGAGCCTCACCCTTCCTCCCCACTCTTTTTGCCCTGCTTTGCTTATCTTCATACTTAGCACTAACTGAAGTTATGTACTTATTAGCTTGTTTATTTGTTGACTCCCCTATTATAATGTAAGCATTAAGAAGGCAGGACTTTATTATTTTTTCCTTTTTTATCACTAACACCTAAAACTGTTTCTGGCATGTGATATGCACTTAGTAAAAATCTGTAGAAAATGTGAATGAATGGATAGTGCTTAAATGTGGAGATTGCCATTGAAAAGGTAAGCACAGAGAGAAAACCAACACTACTTCTGTATGGGGAGAGCTGGAAGGTATAATACTCTGGAAGGTATAATCAGGGGTCAGCGAACTATGGCCCCTGGGAGAATCTGGCCTGCAATCCGTTTTTTATAAATACATTTTTATTGGAACATGGCCACATGCTCATTCATTTTCATCTTGCCTATGACAGCTTTCACCACTATAATAACAGAGTTGAGTGGTTGTGACAAAGATCTTGTGGCCTTCAAAGCCTAAGTATTTACTGTCTGAACCTTTACACAAAAAGTTTGCCGACCCCTGTTTCAGAATGTTCTTAAATTCATAATGTTTGGTATTTGCAAACAACATTGTATGTAAATTATAAGTTGGTTACTTGACTCAAATCTAAAATAGGAATATTTAGGAAATAGGGATTATTTGCTCTTATGTCCTCTTGAGGAATTTCACTAGTTTGTTCTTTATGCTCATGAGGTTTGTGGTAAATAAAAAATAAGCTTTGGGCTTCCCTGGTGGCGCAGTGGTTGAGAGTCCGCCTGCCGATGCAGGGGACGCGGGTTTGTGCCCCGGTCCGGGAGGATCCCACATGCCGCGGAGCGGCTGCGCCCGTGAGCCATGGCTGCTGCGCCTGCGCGTCCGGAGCCTGTGCTCCGCAACGGGAGAGGCCACAGCAGTGAGAGGCCCTAGTACCGCAAAAAAAAAAAAAAAAAAAGCTTTAATAATTCTGTAGTACTCAGTGTGTGTTCTTGGTAAAACATGGTTATAATTTGAACTTGGAATTTTTCTTCATATTCAGAGGATGTAAAATTTTTGTTTATTAATATAATTTAAAATAATATAAAATTTAATGTAAACTTGAGAATCGAGTTTTTACTGTCAACATATGAAAACTGGTTTAAATTTATTTGAGAAAATAATATCAGTAACATATATTAAGATTTAAAGTAGTAAAAGACTAAGAAATATTTGTATTTTATTTATTTTAAATATTTATTTTATTTATTTATATTTGGCTGCATTGGGTCTTCATTGCTCCACGTGGGCTTTCTCTAGTTGTGGCAAGTGGGGGCTACTCTTCATTGTGGTGCGTGGGATTATCATTGCAGTGGCTTCTCTTGTTGTGGAGCACGGGCTCTAGGCACGCGGGCTTCAGTGGTTGTGGCATGCGGTCTCAGTAGTTGTGGCTCATGGGCTCTAGAGCGCAGGCTCAGTAGTTGTGGTGCACGGACTTAGTTGCTTCACGGTATGTGGGATCTTCCCGGACCAGGGCTCGAACCCATGTCCCATGCATTGGCAGGAGGATTCTTAACCACTGTGCCACCACGGAAGTCCTGAAATATTTGTATTTTAAATGCCTGGTTTTGTCTCTTCTCTTGAAGCTATGAAAATTTATAATTTTTTTGAGAATTAGATTGACTGGAAAGGAAAGACCTGTGGTAATACAGTTTTTGTATATCTTATAATAGGGATAGGTCATGTGACGTATGCTGGATTTAATTTAATTTTTAATTTGCAAACATTCAGCTACCTATATGCTTTCTCTTAATAATTTTTAACTTTTTTTTAACTTTATTTTTTTTATTTTTATTTTTTAACTTTATTAAAGAAAGTATAGAAATTTGAAATGTGTAAAAACACACATTATCATCTGCTAATATGACCATTATTAATATTTTTGTACATTTATTCATCCAACAAATACTTATTAAGCATACATATGTTTTTAATGGAGAGTAGACTTTTTTTTTTTTTTTTCGGTACGCAGGCCTCTCACTGTTGTGGCCTCTCCCGCTGCGGAGCATAGGCTCTGGACGCGCAGGCTGAGTGGCCATGGCTCACAGGCCCAGCCGCTAAGCGGCATGTGGGATCTTCCAGGACCGGGGCACGAACCCGTGTCCCCTGCATCGGCAGGCAGACTCTCAACCACTGCACCGCCAGGGAAGCCCGAGAGTAGACTTTTTAAATTGGTATTTTCACCATTGTGTTTAATGTGTTCATTTAATTTAGAGCCGGTAAGCAAGTCCACGAAAGGAACGTCACCAACTAAATGGTTTACGTTACTCCTCCAGTGTTGTAAAATTTTCAATACATCTTGGTTGTCCTTTTTACAAATCCTCCAGAACCTCACGAAGTGCTTGGCCCGTGGTGGGCAGTAGTAAATCCATCTTCATTAAGCAGCAAGTATTAAAAAATAATTGAAATTCTGTTAGAGGTACTAATTGAAGATATTCTATATTTACTTCACCTGACTCCTAAAACGTAAAATAAAAGACAGCGTACAGATACTTAGGCCTGTGTAACAGTGAAGAAAACTCAGCTTGGAAAGAGTTGGTCATTGGCCAACAAGAAATTTCAACAAATTTAGACTTGATGGGATTCAGTGGCCTCTGGGAGATGGGGGTGGGGGTGGGTGGGTGCCCAACCCGGGCACCACCTGGCTTCCCTAAGCATCTTAATTATATACCATGCACTATGCTTGGGATACAGCAATAAACATCACAGCTGTAGTCCCTGCCCCAGTGGATCAGATAGCTCCAGGAGAATATAGGCATTAAGCTAATGGTTAGGGGTATTTGGAAAAGGCAGTCACAGAGTACTCTGTGTCAACTTAAATAAATTATAGGCAGTTTAGAGTAGCTCCTAGCCCACTTGACAGTGTGAACAAAGAAAGAGAAAAGGGGGGAAAAGTCCTACTTTAAAAAATTTTTTGGCTGCATTGGGTCTTAGTTGTGGCATGTGGGCTCTTCGTTGTGGTGTGCAGGCTCCTTTCTAGTTGTGGCACATGGGGTCCAGAGTGCGTGGGCTCTGTAGTTGCGGCTCTCAGGCTCTCTAGTTGTGGCACGTGGGCTTAGTTGCCCCGCGGTATGTGGGATCTTAGTTCCCCGATCAGGGATTGAACTGGCATCCCCTTCATTGCAAGATGGATTCTTAACCATTGGAAAACCAGGGAAGTCCCAGTCATACTTTTTAGATATAGTGGACTAAAAAGAAAAGATAGAAACAGCACAGAACTAACTTCCCCTAGTTGTCTAGCCCTGGTCCCAAGGTTGAGGTTTCTCATGAATATGGCTGATGAAAGTCATGATAATGTCTTTCCTGGATGAGTATATAGCTGCTCTGGGACCTCATTTTCAGTTTCTTGCCTTGATCTTTGGGACCGTATTGGCTGTCAGAGTGTCTCTTGACCAGACCAAGATGTGTGCTGTAGTAGCTCCATCTTCTCACTGGGGCTCAGCTTACTTACTGTGCCTCTTCTCAGATCCTGAAGCATATTCTCAAGTAGCTCCTTAAGAAAGGATATATGAGAGGTAATTTTTTTCTTTTTAAGTCATAAAAGATATATTTATTCTAGTCTCACACTTAATTGCTAGTTTGGCTGAGAAGATATTTCTAGGTTGTGAATAATTGAGTCACAGTTTTGAAGGCATTGTTTCATTGAATGTGACTTGTCTTTTTCTCTCTCTGGAAGCTTTTAGGATTTTCTCTTTATCCTTTATTTCCTCGAATGTCACTGATGTATGATTTTCATTTCATTCTTTGGGCTACTGTGTGCCCTTTCAATCTGGAGACTCATGACCCTTTAGTTCTGGGAAAAGTTGTATTTCTACTTTATTTTCTTTCTCTTAAATTGAAGTATAGTTGTTTTACAATGTTGTGTTAATTTCTGCTGTACAGCAAAGTGACTCAGTTATACATACATATATATGTGTGTGTATATATATATACATTCTTTTTTAAAACAAATTTATTTATTTTATTTTTAGCTGCTTTGGGTCTTCGTTGCTGTGCGCGGGCTTTCTCTAGCTGTGGTGAGCTGGGGCTACTCTTCATTGCGGTGTGCGTGCTTCTCATTGTGGTGGCTTCTCTTGTTGCAGAGCATGGGCTCTAGGTGCGCAGGCTTCAGTAGTTGTGGCACATGGGCCCAGTAGTTGCGGCTCATGGGCTCTAGAGTGCAGGCTCATAGTTGTGGCGCACGGGCTTAGTTGCTCTGCAGCATGTGGGATTTTCCTGGACGAGGGCTCGAACCCGTGTGCTGTGCATTGGCAGGTGGATTCTTAACCACTGCGCCACCAGGGAAGCCCTACATTCTCTTTTATATTCTTTTCCATTATGGTTTATCCCAGGACATTGAATATAGTTCCCTGTGCTCTACAGTAGGACCTTGGTATCCACCCATTCTATATGTAATAGTTTGCATCTACTAACTCCAAACTCCCAGTCCATCCCTCCCCCACCTCCCCTCCCCCTTGCCAACCACAAGTCTGTTCTCTATGAGTGTGTTTCTGCTTCATAGATAGGTTCATTTGTGTCATATTAGATGCTACATATAAGTGATATCATATGGTATTTGTCTTTCTCTTTCTGACTTACTTCACTTAGTATGATAATCTCTAGTTGCATCCATGTTGATGCAAATGGCATTATTTCGTTCTTTTTTTATGGCTGAGTAGTATTCCATTGTATCATATCTTCTTCATGTACCATATTTTCTTTATTCATCTGTCAGTGGACATTTAGGTTGGTTATTTTCTTATCTCTTTTTTTCTCTATTCTCTTTCTAGCACTCTGATTTTTCAAATGTTAGACCTTCTAGACTGAATCCTCAAATTTTCTTTTATTTTCTCTATTTTCCATTTATTTGTTTTTTCTTCTACTGTTTGGTAGATTTTTCAACTTTGCCTTCTAGCCTTTTCTTTTTTGGCTGCACCACACATCATACAGGATCTTAGTTCCCCGGCCAGGGATTGAACCCACACCCCCCGCAGTGGAAGTGTGGAGTCTTAACCACTGGACCGCCAGGGAAGTCCCCTTTCTAGCCTTTTAATTGAATTTTTCATTAGATCATGTTTTTAATTTCCAAGAGTTTTGTTTTGATATGGACAATATCCTATATTTAGCCAATGTAGGAAAGGAAGAAGTTTTTCCTTGACTCTCTTGGGATTCCTGGCCAGGTCTGAAATTTAAACTGACAAAGACAGATTGACAGGAGAGAAGTGTACAAATTTTTTTTAAAATAAATTTATTTAATTAATTTATTATTTTTGGCTGCCTTTGTTGCTGCGTGTGGGCTTTCTCTAGTTGCAGTGAGCGGGGGCTACTCTTTGTTGCGGTGCACGGGCTTTTCATTGCAGTGGCTTCTCTTGTTGCAGAGCGTGGGCTCTAGGTGCGTGGGCTTCCGTAGTTGTGGCTTGTGGGCTCTAGAGCACAGGCTGAGTAGTTGTGGCGCACGGGCTTAATTGCTCCGTGGCATGTGGGATCTTCCCGGACCAGGGCTAGAACCCGTATCCCCTGCATTGGCAGGCAGATTCTTAACCACTGCGCCACCAGGGAAGCCCCGAGAAGTGTCCAAATTTGTTTAATATAAGTTTTATGTGACAAGGGAGCCTTCAGAAGGAAATGAAAACCCAAAGAAACAGACCTGAGTATTTTATGATATGTTTGATGAAGAGTGGACAGTTCATGGAAAAATAGGATAGGTTAAGGAATATGAAGTAATTGTAGTAAACTGAGGGAATTTAGCAAGGCCTGTTTGTAGGCTTCTTCTTGGCATTCCTTTGTTTTGCGAGATAAGAATGGATGTTCCATTCCTCTGTGTATAGTGAGGGCACCTCTCACATGAGGGTTTTATGACCTATTTTGGGGAGAAGTTTGGTGAGGAGGTCAGGGTGACTTTCCTCCTCTTCCTTTTCTTAAATTACTTCACCTTAAGATATTCAATATGCCAAGGTGCCATAATTTGGGGTAGAATGTCCACAACCCCATCACCACCAGCCTCTCCTCTCTTTTTTAAAATACAAGGAGGAGGGGCTTCCCTGGTGAGGCAGTGGTTGAGAGTCCGCCTGCCGATGCAGGGGACACGGGTTCGTGCTCCGGTCCGGGAGGATCCCACATGCCGCGGAGTGGCTGGGCCCGTGAGCCATGGCCGCTGAGCCTGCGCATCTGGAGCCTGTGCTCCGCAACGGGAGGGGCCCCAACAGTGAGAGGCCCGTGTACCGCAAAAAACAAAAAACAAAAAACAAAAACAAAAACAAGGGGGAGCATACAATACATAATTTTCTGCATTTGGCTTTTAAAAAATTTGACTCTATATTTCTGAATATGTATGTTTTTCCTCTGGCTGTGTTAGGTCTTCGCTGCTGCACACAGACTTTCTCTAGTGGCAGTGAGCGTGGGCTACTCTTCGTTGCGGTGAGTGGGCATCTCATTGCGGTGGCTTCTCTTATTGTGGAGCACAGGATCTAGGCATGCAGTAGTTGCAGCACACTGCCTCAGTAGTTGCGACACACGGGCCCTAGAGTGCGTGGGCTTCAGTAGTTGTGGCGCATGGGCTCAGTAGTTGCAGTGTGAGGGCTCTAGGCCATGTGGGCTTCAGTAGTTGTGGTGCAGGCTTCAGTAATTGTGGCTCGTAGGCTCTAGAGCACAGGCTCAGTAGTTGTGGTGCATGGGCTTATTTGCACCACAGCATCTGGGATTTTCCCGGACCAGGGCTCGAACCCGTGTCCCCTGCATTGGCAGGCGGATTCTTAACCAGTGTGCCACCAGGGAAGCCCCAATAACCTGGAAACTTTTGTGGAAAGTACATATGGTAAAAGCAGAGGCTTAAAAGTGAATTTGGTATCAAGTTTACAAAATGACTCGAGGTCACTGCCCATTAGTGATTTTGTTATTGTTGTCAAAGAATGGTTTTACCAGCTTTTCTTTTGAAATTTCTCTTGTGGCATATATGCAGTGGAGAAGCCAGTTGTGAAAAAGCCATAATGCTTTTAAATATCGAGCTTTCTTGTCTCTGAAGTAGAGTTTTTGGATTTATTATATAATGATAAAAAATTTTACTGTGTAAGATATTTTAAAATCTGGTATTGGCCTTTCTTTACAAATGAAGAAAAGTATGTAAAGTAGTATCTTTTTGATACTTGAGTCAGTTTAAGAACGAACTTCACCTGTATACGTTTTGGACAGTAAATATTAAGTAATAAGAAATTAACTTGAGTATAAAAAATGGATGCAAAATATCTGGTCTTAAAATGTTTAGATCAGGAGACATGAATAGGATAGACTGAAAACATTTGACTTATTCTATCATATTTTCAGGATTCATTTGTCTTCTGTCTTAACTATAAGCAGTAATTCTCTTTTTCTACTTTAGATGGCAGTAGAATATTGGCTTGCTAGTAACACTGATAAGATATGTTGGAAACAACGTAATGTTTAAAATGTTCTTTCTCTTGAATTGTTCTAGTTCAGAAAACAAAGTTGGCCACTCAACAATAAGAATTTCTTATCCAAAAGAAGTCTAAATATTTTGTCTGATATACTGAATTTAGTAATATCATTTTCTGGAAAACTTAAAGCTTGGTAAACAGATTCCTTTTGCTATAGTTCTTTAGGTTTTGTGTAAGTAAATTTTACTAATTTCATTGATGATTTTTAAAAATTTAATTTTATTTTTATATTTTTAACTGAGATATAGTTGATGTACAGTATTATATAAGTTACAGGTGTACAACATAGTGATTCACAATTTTTAAAGGTTATACTCTATTTATAGTTATTATAAAATATTGGCTATATTCCCTGTGTTGTACAATATATCCTGTAACTTATTTATTTTATACATAATAGTTTGTACCTGTTAATCCCCAACCCCTGTCTTGCCCCTCCCTCACTTTTGGGAATTAAGATAATAACTCATGAGATGTACTCCTACTTCTCTGAAGGATTGGCAGACAACTATTTGATGTTATATTTTTTATGTCACTGGACATCACATGATAAAGCAGCAACTGCACATTACCAGCTAGAATTTGCAGATTATGTGAATAGGCTCAAATGACCTGTAATGAGGTGTTCTGTAAGTTTTTTTCCTTTCTTTCTTTGTTTAGAGTAAAATGCATATTAATTGAAGACCTTTTTTTGGTTCTCCTATCTCAAAGCAACTATTCTAGGTCTGAAAACTTGACTTGGGTTGAAGGAGTTCCTGGGTAGGAATATTTTTAAAGAAAATTTCTATCTTTGATTTACCTATCAAATACAGTCAGTCCTGCTTATTCATGGCTTCTGCATCAGAGGATACAGAAGGACAACTGTACTATGCCATTTCATATAAGAGACTTGAGCATCTGTGATCTGTGGACACCAAGGGACAACTGTATTTATTGAGTCCCTAATGTGCTATACCCTGTTCTGTACACAAAGGTGAATGTGATAGTCCATGTCTTAAAGAATCCTGTATTATATGGTAAATGCCTTAAGAAAGGCATAAATAATGTGTTCTGCTAGAATGGATCCTAGTTTATAATCCTTATAAACTACAGAAATATAAAAAGTCAGGGGGTTTTGGTCATAATAAAACACCTACTTCTTTTGGCTTTGTTTTAACTTAGAATGTAATTTTTATAAATTTTAACTTCCTTTAAGGTTCATCTTTAATAAAAATTTATGTTTCAACTAGTTCCTTTTTTAAAAAAGAAAGCCATATGATACTAAATTGTAGAAATTTTGGTATGGGTTGTGTTATGTGTGCTGTATAAATGATTACATTTAATGTTTTTATATGCCAGCATGGGATTATCTCTGAAAGATACTGTTCTCTGTCATGACATCTGATTTCTTCCACAATTTTCTATAGAGTTCTTCCTTCCTCCCTTCTTTCCTTCCTTCCTTCCTTCTTTCTTCCCTCCCTCCCTCCC